>NC_073260.2:64342500-64967500 GCF_029289425.2 Pan paniscus | reverse complement strand
CCCGAATACAATGGAAAGGAAAGAAATGGAATGGAATCAACCCGAATGGAATCGAATGGAATGGAATGGAATGGAACGGAATGGAATCAACCCGAAAGGAATGGAATGGAATGGAATGGAATGGAATGGAATGGATAGGAATGGAATGGAACCAACCCGAATGGAATGGAATGGAATGGAACGGAATGGAACGATATCAGACCGACTGCAATGGAATGGAATGCAATGGAATGCAATCAACACGAATGGAATGAAACGGAATGGAATGGAATCAACAAGAAAGGAATGGAATGGTATGTAATGGAATGGAATGGAATGGAATGGAATCAACCCGAAAGGAATGGAATGGAACGGAATGGAATGGATTGGAATGGTATCATCTCGAATGGAATGGAATGGAAAGGAACAGAATCAACCCGAATGGAATGGAATGGAATGGAATGGAATGGAATCAACCCGAATGGAAAAGAATGGAATGGGATGGAAGGGAATGCAAAGAAGTCAACCCGAATGGAATGGAATGGAATGGAATGGAATGGAATGCAATGAAACGGAAGGGCATGGAATCAACCAGAATGGAATGGAATGGAATGGAATGGAACGGAATGGTATCAACCCGATTGGAATGGAATGGAATGGAATGCAATGGAATGGAAAGGAATGGAATGGAAAAGAATCAACTCGAATGTAATGGAAAGAATGGAATGGAAAGGAATGGAATGGAAAGTATCAACTCGAATGTAATGGAATTGAATGAAATGGAATGGAATCCAAGCGAATGGAATGGAATGGAATGGGATGGAATGGAATGGCATGGAATTGAATGGAATGGAGTCAACCCGAATGGAATGCAATGGAATGGAATGGAATGGAATGGAATGGAATGGAATGGAATGGCATGGAATTGAATGGAATGGAGTCAACCCGAATGGAATGGAATGGAATGGAATGGAATGGATTGGAATGGAATGCACTCAACGCAAATGGAATGGAATGGAATGCAATGGAATGGAATCAACCCGAATGCAATGGAATGGAGTGGAATGGAATGGAATCAAACCGAATGGAACGGAATGGAATGGAATGGAATGGAATCAACCAGAATGGAATGGAATGGAATGGAATGGAATGGAATGGAATGGAATAAACCCGAATGGAATGGAATGGAATGCAATGGAATGGAATGGAATGGAATCAACCGGAATGGAATGAAATGGAATGCAATGGAATGGAATGGAATCAACGGGAATGTAATGTAATGTAATGGAATGGAATGGAATGGAATCAACACGAATGGAATGGAATGGAATGGAATGAAAAGGAATGGAATGGAACCAACCCGAATGGAATGGAATGGAATGAAATCGAATGGAATATAATGGAATGGAATGGAATCCACTCGAATGGAATGGATTGGAATGGAATGGAATGGAATCATCCCGAATGGCATGGAATGTAATGGAATGGAATGAAATCTACCCGAATGGATTGGAATGGAATGGAATGAAATGGAATGGAATCAATCCGAATGGAATGGAAAGGAATGGAATGGAATGGAATGGAACGGAATGGAATCAACCCGAATGGATTGGAATGGAATGGAATGGAATGGAATCAAACGGAATGGAATGCAATGGAATGGAATGGAATGGAATGCAATGGAATGGAATGGAATCAACCCGAATGTAATGTAATGTAATGGAATGGAATGGAATGGAATCAAAACGAATGGAATGGAATGGAATGGAATGAAAAGGAATGGAATGGAATCAACCCGAATGGAATGGAATGGAATCATCCCGAATGGCATGGAATGGAATGGAATGGAATGGAATGAAATGTAATGGAATGAAATGGAATTGAATCAACCCGAATGGAATGGAATGGAATGGAATGGAACGGAATGGAATCAACCCGAATGGAATGGAATGGAACGGAATGGAATGGAATGGAATGGAATGGAATGGAATGGAATGGAATCAACCCGAATGGAATGGAATGGAATGGCATGGAATAGAATGGAATGGAATGGAATGGAATCAACCCGAATGGAATGGAATGGAATGGAATGGAATGGAATGGAATGGAACGGAATCATCCCGAATGGCATGGAATGGAATGGAATAGAATGGAATGGAATGGAATGAAATGGAATGGAATGAAATGGAATGGAATCAACCCGAATGAAATGGAATGGAATGGAATGCAACGGAATGGAATCAACTCGAATGGAATGGAATGGACCGGAATGGAATGGAATGGCATGGAATGGAATGGAATCGACCCGAATGGAATGGAATGCAATGGAATGGAATAGAATGGAATGGAATGGAATCAACCCGAATGGAATGGAATGGAATGGAATGGAATGGAATGGAATGGAAGAGAATCAACCCGAATACAATGGAAAGGAAAGAAATGGAATGGAATCAACCCGAATGGAATGGAATGGAATGGAATGGAATGGAATGGAATGGAGTGGAACGGAATGGAATCAACCCGAACGGAATGGAATGGAATGGAATGGAATGGAATGGATAGGAATGGAATGGAACCAACCCGAATGGAATGGAATCGAATGGAACGGAATGGAATGATATCAGACCGACTGCAATGGAATGGAATGGAATGGAATGCAATCAACACGAATGGAATGAAACGGAATGGAATGGAATCAACAAGAAAGGAATGGAATGGTATGGAATGGAATGGAATGGAATGGAATGGAATCAACCCGAAAGGAATGGAATGGAACGGAATGGAATGGATTGGAATGGTATCATCTCGAATGGAATGGAATGGAAAGGAACAGAATCAACCCGAATGGAATGGAAAGGAATGGAATGGAATGGAATCAACTCGAATGGAATAGAATGGAATGGGATGGAAGGGAATGCAAAGAAGTCAACCCGAATGGAATGGAATGGAATGGAATGGAATGGAATGCAATGAAATGGAATGGCATGGAATCAACCGGAATGGAGTGGAATGGAATGGAATGGAACGGAATGGTATCAACCCGATTGGAATGTAATGGAATGGAATGCAATGGAATGGAAAGGAATGGAATGGAAAAGAATCAACACGAATGGAATGGAATGGAATGGAATGGAAAGGAAAGGAATGGAAACTATCAACTCGAATGTAATGGAATTGAATGAAATGGAATGGAATCCACGCGAATGGAATGGAATGGAATGGGATGGAATGGAATGGGATGGAATTGAATGGAATAGAGTCAACCCGAATGGAATGGAATGGAATGGAATGGAATGGAATGGAATGGAATCAACCCGAATGGAATGGAACGGAATGGATTGAAATGGAATGGAATCAACGTGAATGGAATGGAATGGAATGGAATGGAATGGAATGGAATGGAATGGAATGGAATGCAATTTAATCAACCCGAATGGAATGGAATGGAATGGAATGGAATGAAATGGAATCAACCGGAATGGAATGGAATGGAATGGAATGGATTGGAATGGAATGCAGTCAACACAAATATAATGGAATGGAAGGGAATGGAATGGAATGGATTGGAATGGAATGGAATGGAATCAGCCTAAATGGAATGGAAAGGAATGGAATGGAATGGAATGGCATCAACCAGAATGGAATGGAATTTATTGGAGTCAAACCGAATGGCATTGAATGGAATGGAATCAACCCGAATGGAATGGAATGGAATGGAATGGAATGAAATGGAATGGAATTGTACGGAATGGAATGGAATGTTATCAACCTGAATGGAATGCTATGGAATGGAATGAAATGGAGTGGAGGAGAATCAACCCGAATGGAATGGAATTGAAAGGAATGTAATGTAATGGAATGGAATGGAATCAACCAGAATGGATTGGAATGGAATGGAATGGAATGGAATGGAAACAACCGGAATGGAATGGAATGGAATTCAATGGAATGGAATGGAATCAACCAGAATGGAATGGAATGGAATGGAATGGAATGGAATGAAATGGAATGGAATGGAATGAAATGGAATGGAATGGAATGGAATGAAATGGAATGGAATGGAATGGAATGGAATGGAATGGAAAGAAATGGAATGGAATGGAAAGAAATGGAATGGAATGGAATGAAATGGAATGGAATGGAATGGAATGGAATGGAATGGAATCAACCGGAATGGAATGAAATGGAATGCAATGGAATGGAATGGAATCAACGGGAATGTAATGAAATGGAATGGAATGGAATGGAATGGAATGGAATCAACACGAATGGAATGGAATGGAATGCAATGAAAAGGAATGGAATGGAACCAACCCGAATGGAATGGAATGGAATGAAATCGAATGGAATGTAATGTAATGGAATGGAATGGAATCCACTCGAATGGAATGGATTGGAATGGAATGGAATGGAATCATCCCGAATGGCATGGAATGTAATGGAATGGAATGAAATCGACCCGAATGGATTGGAATGGAATGGAATGAAATGGAATGGAATCAATCCGAATGGAATGGAATGGAATGGAATGGAATGGAATGGAACGGAATGGAATCAACCCGAATGGATTGGAACGGAATGGAATGGAATGGAATCAAACGGAATGGAATGCAATGGAATGGAATGGAATGGAATCAACCCGAATGGAATGGGATGGAATGCAATGGAATGGAATGAAATGGAATGGAATCAACCCGAATGGATTGGAAAGGAATGGAATGGAATGGAATCATCCCAAATGGCATGGAATGGAATGGAACGGAATGGAATGCAATGGAGTCAACACGAATGGAATGGAATGGAATGGAATGGAACGGAATGGAATCAACCCAAATGGAACGGAATGGAATGGAATGGAATGGAATCAAACGGAATGGAATGCAATGGAATGGAATGGAATGGAATCAACCCGAATGGAATGGAATGGAATGCAATGGAATGGAATGAAATGGAAAGGAATCAACCCGAATGCAACGGAATGGAATGGAATGGAATCATCCCGAATGGCATGGAATGGAATGGAACGGAATGGAATGCAATGGACTCAACACGAATGGAATGGAATGGAATGGAATGGAACGGAATGGAATCAACCCGAATGGAATAGAATGGAATGGAATGGAATGGAATCAACGCGAATGGAATGGAATGGAGTGGGATGGAATGGAATGGAATGGAATGGAATAAACCCGAATGGAGTGGAATGGAATGGAATGGAGTCAACCCGAATGGAATGCAATGTAATGGAATGGAATGGAATCAACCGGAATGGAAAGGAATGGAATGGAATGGAATGGAATGGAATCAACCTAAATGGAATGGAAAGGAATGGAATGGAATGGAATCAACCGGAATGAATTGGAATGGAATGGAGTCAAACGGAATGGAATTGAATGGAATGGAATCAACCCGAATGGAATGGAATGGAATGGAATGGAATGGAATGGAATGGAATGGAATGGAATGGAATGTTATCAACCCGAATGGAATGGTATGGAATGGAATGGAATGGAATGGAAGGGAATCAAACCGAATGGAATGGAATGGAAAGGAATGGAATGGAATTGAATGGAATGGAATGGAATCAACCAGAATGGAATGGAATGGAATGGAATGGAATGAAATGGAATGCAATGGAATGGAATGGAATCAACCCGAAAGGAATGGAATGGAATGGAATTGAATTGAACGGAATGGAATGGAATGGAATCATCCCGAATGAAATGGAATGGAATGGAATGATCCCGAATGGAATGGAATGGAATGGGATGGAATGGAATTAAATGGAATCAAACCGAATGGAATGGAATGGAATGGAATGGAATGGAATGGAATGGAATGGAATCAACCCGAATGGAATGGAAAGGAATGGATTGGAACAGAATGGAATAGAATGGAATCAACCAGAATGGAATGCAATGGAATGGAATGGAATGGAATGCAATGGAATCAACCCGAATGGAATGGAATGGAATGGAATGGAATGGAATGGAATGGAATGGATTGGAATGGAATGCAATCAACCCAAATGGAATGGAATGGAATGCAATGGAATGGAATCAACCCGAATGCAATGGAATGGAGTGGCATGGAATGGAATAAAACCGAATGGAACGGAATGGAATGGAATGGAATGGAATCAACCAGAATGGAATGGAATGGAATGGAATGGAATGGAATGGAATGGAATCAACCCGAATGGAATGGAATGGAATGGAATGGAATGGAATGGAATGGAACGGAATGCAATCAACACGAATGGAATGGAATGAAAGGGAATGGAATGGAATGGAATGGAATGGAATGGAATCAACCCGAATGGAATGGAATGGAATGGAATGGAATGGAATGGAATGGAATGGAATGGAATGGAATGTTATCAACCCGAATGGAATGGTATGGAATGGAATGGAAAGGAATGGAAGGGAATCAAACCGAATGGAATGGAATGGAAAGGAATGGAATGGAATTGAATGGAATGGAATGGAATCAACCAGAATGGAATGGAATGGAATGGAATGGAATGAAATGGAATGCAATGGAATGGAATGGAATCAACCCGAAAGGAATGGAATGGAATGGAATTGAATTGAACGGAATGGAATGGAATGGAATCATCCCGAATGAAATGGAATGGAATGGAATGATCCCGAATGGAATGGAATGGAATGGGATGGAATGGAATTAAATGGAATCAAACCGAATGGAATGGAATGGAATGGAATGGAATGGAATGGAATCAACCCGAATGGAATGGAAAGGAATGGATTGGAACAGAATGGAATAGAATGGAATCAACCCGAATGGAATGCAATGGAATGGAATGGAATGGAATGCAATGGAATCAACCCGAATGGAATGGAATGGAATGGAATGGAATGGAATGGAATGGATTGGAATGGAATGCAATCAACCCAAATGGAATGGAATGGAATGAAATGGAATGGAATCAACCCGAATGCAATGGAATGGAGTGGAATGGAATGGAATAAAACCGAATGGAACGGAATGGAATGGAATGGAATGGAATCAACCAGAATGGAATGGAATGGAATGGAATGGAATGGAATGGAATGGAATCAACCCGAATGGAATGGAATGGAATGGAATGGAATGGAATGGAATGGAATGGAATGGAACGGAATGCAATCAACACGAATGGAATGGAATGAAAGGGAATGGAATGGAATGGAATGGAATGGAATGGAATCAACCCGAATGGAATGGAATGGAATGGAATGGAATGGAATGGAATGGAATGGAATGTTATCAACCCGAATGGAATGGTATGGAATGGAATGGAAAGGAATGGAAGGGAATCAAACCGAATGGAATGGAATGGAAAGGAATGGAATGGAATTGAATGGAATGGAATGGAATCAACCAGAATGGAATGGAATGGAATGGAATGGAATGAAATGGAATGCAATGGAATGGAATGGAATCAACCCGAAAGGAATGGAATGGAATGGAATTGAATTGAACGGAATGGAATGGAATGGAATCATCCCGAATGAAATGGAATGGAATGGAATGATCCCGAATGGAATGGAATGGAATGGGATGGAATGGAATTAAATGGAATCAAACCGAATGGAATGGAATGGAATGGAATGGAATGGAATGGAATGGAATCAACCCGAATGGAATGGAAAGGAATGGATTGGAACAGAATGGAATAGAATGGAATCAACCCGAATGGAATGCAATGGAATGGAATGGAATGGAATGCAAAGGAATCAACCCGAATGGAATGGAATGGAATGGAATGGAATGGAATGGAATGGAATGGATTGGAATGGAATGCAATCAACCCAAATGGAATGGAATGGAATGCAATGGAATGGAATCAACCCGAATGCAATGGAATGGAGTGGAATGGAATGGAATCAAACCGAATGGAACGGAATGGAATGGAATGGAATGGAATGGAATGGAATCAACCAGAATGGAATGGAATGGAATGGAATGGAATGGAATGGAATGGAATCAACCTGAATGGAATGGAATGGAATGGAATGGAATGGAATGGAATGGAATGGAATGGAATGGAATGGAACGGAATGCAATCAACACGAATGGAATGGAATGAAAGGGAATGGAATGGAATGGAATGGAATGGAATCAACCCGAATGGAATGGAATGGAATGGAATGGAATGGAATGGAATGGAATGGATTGGGATGGAATGGAATGGAATCCAACCAAACGGAATGGAATGGAGTGGATTGGAATGGAATGCAATCAACCCGAATGGAATGGAATGGAATGGAATGGAATGGAATGGAATGGAGTAAAGGAGAATGGAATGGAATGGAATGGAATGGAATCATCCCGAATGGCATGGAATGGAATGGAATGGAATGGAATGAAAAGTAATGGAATGAAATGGAATGGAATCAACCCGAATGGAATGGAATGGAATGGAATGGAACGGAATGGAATCAACCCGAATGGAATGGAAAGGAACGGAATGGAATGGAATGGAATGGAATGGAATGGAATCAAGCCGAATGGAATGGAATGGAATGGCATGGAATAGAATGGAATGGAATGGAATGGAATCAACCCGAATGGAATGGAATGGAATGGAATGGAATGGAATGGAATGGAATCATCCCGAATGGCATGGAATGGAATGGAATGAAATGTAATGGAATGAAATGGAATGGAATCAACCCGAATGGAATGGAATGGAATGGAATGGAACGGAATGGAATCAACCCGAATGGAATGGAATGGAACGGAATGGAATGGAATGGAAGGGAATGGAATGGAATGGAATCAACCCGAATGGAATGGAATGGAATTGCATGGAATAGAATGGAATGGAATGGAATGGAATCAACCCGAATGGAATGGAATGGAATGGAATGGAATGGAATGGAATGGAATCATCCCGAATGGCATGGAATGGAATGGAATAGAATGGAATGGAATGGAATGAAAAGGAATGGAATGAAATGGAATGGAATCAACCCGAATGAAATGGAATGGAATGGAAAGGAACGGAACGGAATGGAATGGAATAGAATGGAATGGAATGGAATGGAATGGAATGGAATGGAATGGAACGGAATGCAATCAACACGAATGGAATGGAATGAAAGGGAATGGAATGGAATGGAATGGAATGGAATGGAATGGAATCAACCCGAATGGAATGGAATGGAATGGAATGGAATGGAATGGAATGGAATGGAATGGAATGTTATCAACCCGAATGGAATGGTATGGAATGGAATGGAAAGGAATGGAAGGGAATCAAACCGAATGGAATGGAATGGAAAGGAATGGAATGGAATTGAATGGAATGGAATGGAATCAACCAGAATGGAATGGAATGGAATGGAATGGAATGAAATGGAATGCAATGGAATGGAATGGAATCAACCCGAAAGGAATGGAATGGAATGGAATTGAATTGAACGGAATGGAATGGAATGGAATCATCCCGAATGAAATGGAATGGAATGGAATGATCCCGAATGGAATGGAATGGAATGGGATGGAATGGAATTAAATGGAATCAAACCGAATGGAATGGAATGGAATGGAATGGAATGGAATGGAATGGAATCAACCCGAATGGAATGGAAAGGAATGGATTGGAACAGAATGGAATAGAATGGAATCAACCCGAATGGAATGCAATGGAATGGAATGGAATGGAATGCAAAGGAATCAACCCGAATGGAATGGAATGGAATGGAATGGAATGGAATGGAATGGAATGGAATGGATTGGAATGGAACGCAATCAACCCAAATGGAATGGAATGGAATGCAATGGAATGGAATCAACCCGAATGCAATGGAATGGAGTGGAATGGAATGGAATCAAACCGAATGGAACGGAATGGAATGGAATGGAATGGAATGGAATGGAATCAACCAGAATGGAATGGAATGGAATGGAATGGAATGGAATGGAATGGAATCAACCTGAATGGAATGGAATGGAATGGAATGGAATGGAATGGAATGGAATGGAATGGAATGGAACGGAATGCAATCAACACGAATGGAATGGAATGAAAGGGAATGGAATGGAATGGAATGGAATGGAATCAACCCGAATGGAATGGAATGGAATGGAATGGAATGGAATGGAATGGAATGGATTGGGATGGAATGGAATGGAATCCAACCAAACGGAATGGAATGGAGTGGATTGGAATGGAATGCAATCAACCCGAATGGAATGGAATGGAATGGAATGGAATGGAATGGAATGGAGTAAAGGAGAATGGAATGGAATGGAATGGAATGGAATCATCCCGAATGGCATGGAATGGAATGGAATGGAATGGAATGAAAAGTAATGGAATGAAATGGAATGGAATCAACCCGAATGGAATGGAATGGAATGGAATGGAACGGAATGGAATCAACCCGAATGGAATGGAAAGGAACGGAATGGAATGGAATGGAATGGAATGGAATGGAATCAAGCCGAATGGAATGGAATGGAATGGCATGGAATAGAATGGAATGGAATGGAATGGAATCAACCCGAATGGAATGGAATGGAATGGAATCGAATGGAATGGAATGGAATCATCCCGAATGGCATGGAATGGAATGGAATGAAATGTAATGGAATGAAATGGAATGGAATCAACCCGAATGGAATGGAATGGAATGGAATGGAACGGAATGGAATCAACCCGAATGGAATGGAATGGAACGGAATGGAATGGAATGGAAGGGAATGGAATGGAATGGAATCAACCCGAATGGAATGGAATGGAATTGCATGGAATAGAATGGAATGGAATGGAATGGAATCAACCCGAATGGAATGGAATGGAATGGAATGGAATGGAATGGAATGGAATCAACCCGAAAGGAATGGAAAGGAATGGATTGGAACAGAATGGAATAGAATGGAATCAACCCGAATGGAATGCAATGGAATGGAATGGAATGGAATGCAATGGAATCAACCCGAATGGAATGGAATGGAATGGAATGGAATGGAATGGAATGGATTGGAATGGAATGCAATCAACCCAAATGGAATGGAATGGAATGAAATGGAATGGAATCAACCCGAATGCAATGGAATGGAGTGGAATGGAATGGAATAAAACCGAATGGAACGGAATGGAATGGAATGGAATGGAATCAACCAGAATGGAATGGAATGGAATGGAATGGAATGGAATGGAATGGAATCAACCCGAATGGAATGGAATGGAATGGAATGGAATGGAATGGAATGGAATGGAATGGAATGGAACGGAATGCAATCAACACGAATGGAATGGAATGAAAGGGAATGGAATGGAATGGAATGGAATGGAATGGAATGGAATCAACCCGAATGGAATGGAATGGAATGGAATGGAATGGAATGGAATGGAATGGAATGTTATCAACCCGAATGGAATGGTATGGAATGGAATGGAAAGGAATGGAAGGGAATCAAACCGAATGGAATGGAATGGAAAGGAATGGAATGGAATTGAATGGAATGGAATGGAATCAACCAGAATGGAATGGAATGGAATGGAATGGAATGAAATGGAATGCAATGGAATGGAATGGAATCAACCCGAAAGGAATGGAATGGAATGGAATTGAATTGAACGGAATGGAATGGAATGGAATCATCCCGAATGAAATGGAATGGAATGGAATGATCCCGAATGGAATGGAATGGAATGGGATGGAATGGAATTAAATGGAATCAAACCGAATGGAATGGAATGGAATGGAATGGAATGGAATGGAATGGAATCAACCCGAATGGAATGGAAAGGAATGGATTGGAACAGAATGGAATAGAATGGAATCAACCCGAATGGAATGCAATGGAATGGAATGGAATGGAATGCAAAGGAATCAACCCGAATGGAATGGAATGGAATGGAATGGAATGGAATGGAATGGAATGGATTGGAATGGAATGCAATCAACCCAAATGGAATGGAATGGAATGCAATGGAATGGAATCAACCCGAATGCAATGGAATGGAGTGGAATGGAATGGAATCAAACCGAATGGAACGGAATGGAATGGAATGGAATGGAATGGAATGGAATCAACCAGAATGGAATGGAATGGAATGGAATGGAATGGAATGGAATGGAATCAACCTGAATGGAATGGAATGGAATGGAATGGAATGGAATGGAATGGAATGGAATGGAATGGAATGGAATGGAACGGAATGCAATCAACACGAATGGAATGGAATGAAAGGGAATGGAATGGAATGGAATGGAATGGAATCAACCCGAATGGAATGGAATGGAATGGAATGGAATGGAATGGAATGGAATGGAATGGATTGGGATGGAATGGAATGGAATCCAACCAAACGGAATGGAATGGAGTGGATTGGAATGGAATGCAATCAACCCGAATGGAATGGAATGGAATGGAATGGAATGGAATGGAATGGAGTAAAGGAGAATGGAATGGAATGGAATGGAATGGAATCATCCCGAATGGCATGGAATGGAATGGAATGGAATGGAATGAAAAGTAATGGAATGAAATGGAATGGAATCAACCCGAATGGAATGGAATGGAATGGAATGGAACGGAATGGAATCAACCCGAATGGAATGGAAAGGAACGGAATGGAATGGAATGGAATGGAATGGAATGGAATCAAGCCGAATGGAATGGAATGGAATGGCATGGAATAGAATGGAATGGAATGGAATGGAATCAACCCGAATGGAATGGAATGGAATGGAATGGAATGGAATGGAATGGAATCATCCCGAATGGCATGGAATGGAATGGAATGAAATGTAATGGAATGAAATGGAATGGAATCAACCCGAATGGAATGGAATGGAATGGAATGGAACGGAATGGAATCAACCCGAATGGAATGGAATGGAACGGAATGGAATGGAATGGAAGGGAATGGAATGGAATGGAATCAACCCGAATGGAATGGAATGGAATTGCATGGAATAGAATGGAATGGAATGGAATGGAATCAACCCGAATGGAATGGAATGGAATGGAATGGAATGGAATGGAATGGAATCATCCCGAATGGCATGGAATGGAATGGAATAGAATGGAATGGAATGGAATGAAAAGGAATGGAATGAAATGGAATGGAATCAACCCGAATGAAATGGAATGGAATGGAAAGGAACGGAACGGAATGGAATGGAATAGAATGGAATGGAATGGAATGGAATGGAATGGAATGGAATGGAACGGAATGCAATCAACACGAATGGAATGGAATGAAAGGGAATGGAATGGAATGGAATGGAATGGAATGGAATCAACCCGAATGGAATGGAATGGAATGGAATGGAATGGAATGGAATGGAATGGAATGGAATGTTATCAACCCGAATGGAATGGTATGGAATGGAATGGAAAGGAATGGAAGGGAATCAAACCGAATGGAATGGAATGGAAAGGAATGGAATGGAATTGAATGGAATGGAATGGAATCAACCAGAATGGAATGGAATGGAATGGAATGGAATGAAATGGAATGCAATGGAATGGAATGGAATCAACCCGAAAGGAATGGAATGGAATGGAATTGAATTGAACGGAATGGAATGGAATGGAATCATCCCGAATGAAATGGAATGGAATGGAATGATCCCGAATGGAATGGAATGGAATGGGATGGAATGGAATTAAATGGAATCAAACCGAATGGAATGGAATGGAATGGAATGGAATGGAATGGAATGGAATCAACCCGAATGGAATGGAAAGGAATGGATTGGAACAGAATGGAATAGAATGGAATCAACCCGAATGGAATGCAATGGAATGGAATGGAATGGAATGCAAAGGAATCAACCCGAATGGAATGGAATGGAATGGAATGGAATGGAATGGAATGGATTGGAATGGAATGCAATCAACCCAAATGGAATGGAATGGAATGCAATGGAATGGAATCAACCCGAATGCAATGGAATGGAGTGGAATGGAATGGAATCAAACCGAATGGAACGGAATGGAATGGAATGGAATGGAATGGAATGGAATCAACCAGAATGGAATGGAATGGAATGGAATGGAATGGAATGGAATGGAATCAACCTGAATGGAATGGAATGGAATGGAATGGAATGGAATGGAATGGAATGGAATGGAATGGAATGGAACGGAATGCAATCAACACGAATGGAATGGAATGAAAGGGAATGGAATGGAATGGAATGGAATGGAATCAACCCGAATGGAATGGAATGGAATGGAATGGAATGGAATGGAATGGAATGGATTGGGATGGAATGGAATGGAATCCAACCAAACGGAATGGAATGGAGTGGATTGGAATGGAATGCAATCAACCCGAATGGAATGGAATGGAATGGAATGGAATGGAATGGAATGGAGTAAAGGAGAATGGAATGGAATGGAATGGAATGGAATCATCCCGAATGGCATGGAATGGAATGGAATGGAATGGAATGAAAAGTAATGGAATGAAATGGAATGGAATCAACCCGAATGGAATGGAATGGAATGGAATGGAACGGAATGGAATCAACCCGAATGGAATGGAAAGGAACGGAATGGAATGGAATGGAATGGAATGGAATGGAATCAAGCCGAATGGAATGGAATGGAATGGCATGGAATAGAATGGAATGGAATGGAATGGAATCAACCCGAATGGAATGGAATGGAATGGAATGGAATGGAATGGAATGGAATCATCCCGAATGGCATGGAATGGAATGGAATGAAATGTAATGGAATGAAATGGAATGGAATCAACCCGAATGGAATGGAATGGAATGGAATGGAACGGAATGGAATCAACCCGAATGGAATGGAATGGAACGGAATGGAATGGAATGGAAGGGAATGGAATGGAATGGAATCAACCCGAATGGAATGGAATGGAATTGCATGGAATAGAATGGAATGGAATGGAATGGAATCAACCCGAATGGAATGGAATGGAATGGAATGGAATGGAATGGAATGGAATCATCCCGAATGGCATGGAATGGAATGGAATAGAATGGAATGGAATGGAATGAAAAGGAATGGAATGAAATGGAATGGAATCAACCCGAATGAAATGGAATGGAATGGAAAGGAACGGAACGGAATGGAATGGAATAGAATGGAATGGAATGGAATGGAATGGAATGGAATGGAACGGAATGCAATCAACACGAATGGAATGGAATGAAAGGGAATGGAATGGAATGGAATGGAATGGAATGGAATCAACCCGAATGGAATGGAATGGAATGGAATGGAATGGAATGGAATGGAATGGAATGGAATGTTATCAACCCGAATGGAATGGTATGGAATGGAATGGAAAGGAATGGAAGGGAATCAAACCGAATGGAATGGAATGGAAAGGAATGGAATGGAATTGAATGGAATGGAATGGAATCAACCAGAATGGAATGGAATGGAATGGAATGGAATGAAATGGAATGCAATGGAATGGAATGGAATCAACCCGAAAGGAATGGAATGGAATGGAATTGAATTGAACGGAATGGAATGGAATGGAATCATCCCGAATGAAATGGAATGGAATGGAATGATCCCGAATGGAATGGAATGGAATGGGATGGAATGGAATTAAATGGAATCAAACCGAATGGAATGGAATGGAATGGAATGGAATGGAATGGAATGGAATCAACCCGAATGGAATGGAAAGGAATGGATTGGAACAGAATGGAATAGAATGGAATCAACCCGAATGGAATGCAATGGAATGGAATGGAATGGAATGCAATGGAATCACCCGGAATGGAATGGAATGGAATGGAATGGAATGGAATGGAATGGAATGGAATGGAATGGAATGGAATGGATTGGAATGGAATGCAATCAACCCAAATGGAATGGAATGGAATGCAATGGAATGGAATCAACCCGAATGCAATGGAATGGAGTGGAATGGAATGGAATAAAACCGAATGGTACGGAATGGAATGGAATGGAATGGAATCAACCAGAATGGAATGGAATGGAATGGAATGGAATGGAATGGAATCAACCCGAATGGAATGGAATGGAATGGAATGGAATGGAATGGAATGGAATGGAACGGAATGCAATCAACACGAATGGAATGGAATGAAAGGGAATGGAATGGAATGGAATGGAATGGAATGGAATCAACCCGAATGGAATGGAATGGAATGGAATGGAATGGAATGGAATGGAATGGAATGGAATGGAATGGAATGGAATGGAATGGAATGGAATGTTATCAACCCGAATGGAATGGTATGGAATGGAATGGAAAGGAATGGAAGGGAATCAAACCGAATGGAATGGAATGGAAAGGAATGGAATGGAATTGAATGGAATGGAATGGAATCAACCAGAATGGAATGGAATGGAATGGAATGGAATGAAATGGAATGCAATGGAATGGAATGGAATCAACCCGAAAGGAATGGAATGGAATGGAATTGAATTGAACGGAATGGAATGGAATGGAATCATCCCGAATGAAATGGAATGGAATGGAATGATCCCGAATGGAATGGAATGGAATGGGATGGAATGGAATTAAATGGAATCAAACCGAATGGAATGGAATGGAATGGAATGGAATGGAATGGAATGGAATCAACCCGAATGGAATGGAAAGGAATGGATTGGAACAGAATGGAATAGAATGGAATCAACCCGAATGGAATGCAATGGAGTGGAATGGAATGGAATGCAATGGAATCAACCCGAATGGAATGGAATGGAATGGAATGGAATGGAATGGAATGGAATGGAATGGATTGGAATGGAATGCAATCAACCCAAATGGAATGGAATGGAATGCAATGGAATGGAATCAACCCAAATGCAATGGAATGGAGTGGAATGGAATGGAATCAAACCGAATGGAACGGAATGGAATGGAATGGAATGGAATCAACCAGAATGGAATGGAATGGAATGGAATGGAATCAACCTGAATGGAATGGAATGGAATGGAATGGAATGGAATGGAATGGAATGGAACGGAATGCAATCAACACGAATGGAATGGAATGAAAGGGAATGGAATGGAATGGAATGGAATGGAATCAACCCGAATGGAATGGAATGGAATGGAATGGAATGGAATGGAATGGAATGGAATGGAATGGATTGGGATGGAATGGAATGGAATCCAACCAAACGGAATGGAATGGAGTGGATTGGAATGGAATGCAATCAACCCGAATGGAATGGAATGGAATGGAATGGAGTAAAGGAGAATGGAATGGAATGGAATGGAATGGAATCATCCCGAATGGCATGGAATGGAATGGAATGGAATGGAATGAAATGTAATGGAATGAAATGGAATGGAATCAACCCGAATGGAATGGAATGGAATGGAATGGAACGGAATGGAATCAACCCGAATGGAATGGAAAGGAACGGAGTGGAATGGAATGGAATGGAATGGAATGGAATGGAATGGAATCAAGCCGAATGGAATGGAATGGAATGCCATGGAATAGAATGGAATGGAATGGAATGGAATCAACCCGAATGGAATGGAATGGAATGGAATGGAATGGAATGGAATGGAATCATCCCGAATGGCATGGAATGGAATGGAATGAAATGTAATGGAATGAAATGGAATGGAATCAACCCGAATGGAATGGAATGGAATGGAATGGAACGGAATGGAATCAACCCGAATGGAATGGAATGGAACGGAATGGAATGGAATGGAAGGGAATGGAATGGAATGGAATCAACCCGAATGGAATGGAATGGAATTGCATGGAATAGAATGGAATGGAATGGAATGGAATCAACCCGAATGGAATGGAATGGAATGGAATGGAATGGAATGGAATGGAATGGAATCATCCCGAGTGGCATGGAATGGAATGGAATAGAATGGAATGGAATGGAATGAAAAGGAATGGAATGAAATGGAATGGAATCAACCCGAATGAAATGGAATGGAATGGAAAGGAACGGAACGGAATGGAATGGAATGGAATGGAATGGAATGGAATGGAATCAACCCGAATGGAATGGAATGGAATGGCATGGAATAGAATGGAATGGAATGGAATGGAATGGAATCAACCCGAATGGAGTGCAATGGATCGGAATGGAATGGAATGGCATGGAATGGAATGGAATCAACCCGAATGGAATGGAATGGAGTGAAATCGAATGGAATATAATGGAATGGAATGGAATGGAATCCACTCGAATGGAATGGATTGGAATGGAATGGAATGGAACGGAATGGAATCAACCCGAATGGATTGGAATGGAATGGAATGGAATGGAATCAAACGGAATGGAATGCAATGGAATGGAATGGAATGGAATCAACCCGAATGGAATGGGATGGAATGCAATGGAATGGAATGAAATGGAATGGAATCAACCCGAATGGATTGGAAAGGAATGGAATGGAATGGAATCATCCCAAATGGCATGGAATGGAATGGAACGGAATGGAATGCAATGGAGTCAACACGAATGGAATGGAATGGAATGGAATGGAACGGAATGGAATCAACCCGAATGGAACGGAATGGAATGGAATGGAATGGAATCAAACGTAATGGAATGCAATGGAATGGAATGGAATGGAATCAACCCGAATGGAATGGAATGGAATGCAATGGAATGGAATGAAATGGAAAGGAATCAACCCGAATGCAACGGAATGGAATGGAATGGAATCATCTCGAATGGAATGGAATGGAATGGAACGGAATGGAATGCAATGGACTCAACACGAATGGAATGGAATGGAATGGAATGGAACGGAATGGAATCAACCCGAATGGAATAGAATGGAATGGAATGGAATGGAATCAACGCGAATGGAATGGAATGGAGTGGAATGGAATGGAATGGAATGGAATAAACCCGAATGGAGTGGAATGGAATGGAATGGAGTCAACCCGAATGGAATGCAATGTAATGGAATGGAATGGAATCAACCGGAATGGAAAGGAATGGAATGGAATGGAATGGAATGGAATCAACCTAAATGGAATGGAAAGGAATGGAATGGAATGGAATGGAATCAACCGGAATGAATTGGAATGGAATGGAGTCAAACGGAATGGAATTGAATGGAATGGAATCAACCCGAATGGAATGGAATGGAATGGAATGGAATGGAATGGAATGGAATGTTATCAACCCGAATGGAATGGTATGGAATGGAATGGAATGGAATGGAAGGGAATCAAACCGAATGGAATGGAATGGAAAGGAATGGAATGGAATTGAATGGAATGGAATGGAATCAACCAGAATGGAATGGAATGGAATGGAATGGAATGAAATGGAATGCAATGGAATGGAATGGAATCAACCCGAAAGGAATGGAATGGAATGGAATTGAATTGAACGGAATGGAATGGAATGGAATCATCCCGAATGAAATGGAATGGAATGGAATGATCCCGAATGGAATGGAATGGAATGGGATGGAATGGAATTAAATGGAATCAAACCGAATGGAATGGAATGGAATGGAATGGAATGGAATGGAATGGAATGGAATGGAATCAACCCGAATGGAATGGAAAGGAATGGATTGGAACAGAATGGAATAGAATGGAATCAACCCGAATGGAATGCAATGGAATGGAATGGAATGGAATGCAATGGAATCAACCCGAATGGAATGGAATGGAATGGAATGGAATGGATTGGAATGGAATGCAATCAACCCAAATGGAATGGAATGGAATGCAATGGAATGGAATCAACCCGAATGCAATGGAATGGAGTGGAATGGAATGGAATCAAACCGAATGGAACGGAATGGAATGGAATGGAATGGAATCAACCAGAATGGAATGGAATGGAATGGAATGGAATGGAATCAACCCGAATGGAATGGAATGGAATGGAATGGAATGGAATGGAATGGAACGGAATGCAATCAACACGAATGGAATGGAATGAAAGGGAATGGAATGGAATGGAATGGAATGGAATGGAATGGAATCAACCGGAATGGAATGGAATGGAATGGAATGGAATGGAATGGAATGGAATGGAATATTATCAACCCGAATGGAATGGTATGGAATGGAATGGAAAGGAATGGAAGGGAATCAAACCGAATGGAATGGAATGGAAAGAAATGGAATGGAATTGAATGGAATGGAATGGAATCAACCAGAATGGAATGGAATGGAATGGAATGGAATGGAATGAAATGGAATGCAATGGAATGGAATGGAATCAACCCGAAAGGAATGGAATGGAATGGAATTGAATTGAACGGAATGGAATGGAATGGAATCTTCCCGAATGAAATGGAATGGAATGGAATGATCCCGAATGGAATGGAATGGAATGGGATGGAATGGAATTAAATGGAATCAAACCGAATGGAATGGAATGGAATGGAATGGAATGGAATGGAATGGAATCAACCCGAATGGAATGGAATGGAATGGAATGGAATGGAATGGAATGGAATGGATTGGAATGGAATGCAATCAACCCAAATGGAATGGAATGGAATGCAATGGAATGGAATCAACCCGAATGCAATGGAATGGAGTGGAATGGAATGGAATAAAACCGAATGGAACGGAATGGAATGGAATGGAATGGAATCAACCAGAATGGAATGGAATGGAATGGAATGGAATGGAATGGAATCAACCCGAATGGAATGGAATGGAATGGAATGGAATGGAATGGAATGGAATGGAACGGAATGCAATCAACACGAATGGAATGGAATGAAAGGGAATGGAATGGAATGGAATGGAATGGAATGGAATGGAATGGAATGGAATGGAATGGAATGGAATGTTATCAACCCGAATGGAATGGTATGGAATGGAATGGAAAGGAATGGAAGGGAATCAAACCGAATGGAATGGAATGGAAAGGAATGGAATGGAATTGAATGGAATGGAATGGAATCAACCAGAATGGAATGGAATGGAATGGAATGCAATGAAATGGAATGCAATGGAATGGAATGGAATCAACCCGAAAGGAATGGAATGGAATGGAATGGAATTGAACGGAATGGAATGGAATGGAATCATCCCGAATGAAATGGAATGGAATGGAATGATCCCGAATGGAATGGAATGGAATGGGATGGAATGGAATTAAATGGAATCAAACCGAATGGAATGGAATGGAATGGAATGGAATCAACCCGAATGGAATGGAAAGGAATGGAATGGAACAGAATGGAATAGAATGGAATCAACCCGAATGGAATGCAATGGAATGGAATGGAATGGAATGCAATGGAATCAACCCGAATGGAATGGAATGGAATGGAATGGAATGGAATGGAATGGATTGGAATGGAAAGCAATCAACCCAAATGGAATGGAATGGAATGGAATGGAATGGAATCAACCCGAATGCAATGGAATGGAGTGGAATGGAATGGAATCAAACCGAATGGAACGGAATGGAATGGAATGAAATGGAATCAACCAGAATGGAATGGAATGGAATGGAATGGAATCAACCTGAATGGAATGGAATGGAATGGAATGGAATGGAATGGAATGGAATGGAACGGAATGCAATCAACACGAATGGAATGGAATGAAAGGGAATGGAATGGAATGGAATGGAATGGAATGGAATCAACCCGAATGGAATGGAATGGAATGGAATGGAACGGAATGGAATCAACCCGAATGGAATGGAAAGGAACGGAATGGAATGGAATGGAATGGAATGGAATGGAATGGAATGGAATGGAATCAAGCCGAATGGAATGGAATGGAATGGCATGGAATAGAATGGAATGGAATGGAATGGAATCAACCCGAATGGAATGGAATGGAATGGAATGGAATGGAATGGAATGGAATGGAATGGAATCATCCCGAATGGCATGGAATGGAATGGAATGAAATGTAATGGAATGAAATGGAATGGAATCAACCCGAATGGAATGGAATGGAATGGAATGGAACGGAATGGAATCAACCCGAATGGAATGGAATGGAACGGAATGGAATGGAATGGAAGGGAATGGAATGGAATGGAATCAACCCGAATGGAATGGAATGGAATGGCATGGAATAGAATGGAATGGAATGGAATGGAATCAACCCGAATGGAATGGAATGGAATGGAATGGAATGGAATGGAATGGAATGGAATCATCCCGAATGGCATGGAATGGAATGGAATAGAATGGAATGGAATGGAATGAAAAGGAATGGAATGAAATGGAATGGAATCAACCCGAATGAAATGGAATGGAATGGAAAGGAACGGAACGGAATGGAATGGAATGGAATGGAATGGAATGGAATGGAATCAACCCGAATGGAATGGAATGGAATGGCATGGAATAGAATGGAATGGAATGGAATGGAATCAACCCGAATGGAATGGAATGGATCGGAATGGAATGGAATGGCATGGAATGGAATGGAATCAACCCGAATGGAATGGAATGGAATGAAATCGAATGGAATATAATGGAATGGAATGGAATGGAATCCACTCGAATGGAATGGATTGGAATGGAATGGAATGGAATCATCCCGAATGGCATGGAATGTAATGGAATGGAATGAAATCTACCCGAATGGATTGGAATGGAATGGAATGAAATGGAATGGAATCAATCCGAATGGAATGGAAAGGAATGGAATGGAATGGAATGGAACGGAATGGAATCAACCCGAATGGATTGGAATGGAATGGAATGGAATGGAATCCAACGGAATGGAATGCAATGGAATGGAATGGAATGGAATCAACCCGAATGGAATGGGATGGAATACAATGGAATGGAATGAAATGGAATGGAATCAACCCGAATGGATTGGAAAGGAATGGAATGGAATGGAATCATCCCAAATGGCATGGAATGGAATGGAACGGAATGGAATGTAATGGAGTCAACACGAATGGAATGGAATGGAATGGAATGGAATGGAACGGAATGGAATCAACCCGAATGGAACGGAATGGAATGGAATGGAATGGAATCAAACGGAATGGAATGCAATGGAATGGAATGCAATGGAATCAACCCGAATGGAATGGAATGGAATGCAATGGAATGGAATGAAATGGAAAGGAATCAACCCGAATGCAACGGAATGGAATGGAATGGAATCATCCCGAATGGCATGGAATGGAATGGAACGGAATGGAATGCAATGGACTCAACACGAATGGAATGGAATGGAATGGAATGGAACGGAATGGAATCAACCCGAATGGAATAGAATGGAATGGAATGGAATGGAATCAACGCGAATGGAATGGAATGGAGTGGAATGGAATGGAATGGAATGGAATAAACCCGAATGGAGTGGAATGGAATGGAATGGAGTCAACCCGAATGGAATGCAATGTAATGGAATGGAATGGAATCAACCGGAATGGAAAGGAATGGAATGGAATGGAATGGAATGGAATCAACCTAAATGGAATGGAAAGGAATGGAATGGAATGGAATGGAATCAACCGGAATGAAATGGAATGGAATGGAGTCAAACGGAATGGAATTGAATGGAATGGAATCAACCCGAATGGAATGGAATGGAATGGAATGGAATGGAATGGAATGTTATCAACCCGAATGGAATGGTATGGAATGGAATGGAATGGAATGGAAGGGAATCAAACCGAATGGAATGGAATGGAAAGGAATGGAATGGAATTGAATGGAATGGAATGGAATCAACCAGAATGGAATGGAATGGAATGGAATGGAATGAAATGGAATGCAATGGAATGGAATGGAATCAACCCGAAAGGAATGGAATGGAATGGAATTGTATTGAACGGAATGGAATGGAATGGAATCATCCCTAATGAAATGGAATGGAATGGAATGATCCCGAATGGAATGGAATGGAATGGGATGGAATGGAATTAATTGGAATCAAACCGAATGGAATGGAATGGAATGGAATGGAATGGAATGGAATGGAATCAACCCGAATGGAATGGAAAGGAATGGATTGGAACAGAATGGAATAGAATGGAATCAACCCGAATGGAATGAAATGGAATGGAATGGAATGGAATGGAATGCAATGGAATCAACCCGAATGGAATGGAATGGAATGGAATGGAATGGAATGGAATGGGTTGGAATGGAATGCAATCAACCCAAATGGAATGGAATGGAATGCAATGGAATGGAATCAACCCGAATGCAATGGAATGGAGTGGAATGGAATGGAATCAAACCGAATGGAACGGAATGGAATGGAATGGAATGGAGTCAACCAGAATGTAATGGAATGGAATGGAATGGAATGGAATGGAATGGAATCAACCTGAATGGAATGGAATGGAATGGAATGGAATGGAATGGAATGGAATGGAACGGAATGCAATCAACACGAATGGAATGGAATGAAAGGGAATGGAATGGAATGGAATGGAATGGAATCAACCCGAATGGAATGGAATGGAAAGAAATGGAATGGAATGGAATGGAATGGATTGGGATGGAATGGAATGGAATCCAACCAAACGGAATGGAATGGAGTGGATTGGAATGGAATGCAATCAACCCGAATGGAATGGAATGGAATGGAATGGAATGGAATGGAATGGAATGGAATGGAGTAAAGGAGAATGGAATGGAATGGAATGGAATGGAATCATCCCGAATGGCATGGAATGGAATGGAATGGAATGGAATGAAATCTAATGGAATGAAATGGAATGGAATCAACCCGAATGGAATGGAATGGAATGGAATGGAACGGAATGGAATCAACCCGAATGGAATGGAAAGGAACGGAATGGATTGGAATGGAATGGAATGAAATGGAATGGAATGGAATGGAATGGAATGGAATCAACCCGAATGGAATGGAATGGAATGGCATGGAATGGAATGGAATGGAATGGAATCAACCCGAATGGAATGGAATGGAATGGCATGGAATAGAATGGAATGGAATGGAATGGAATCAACCCGAATGGAATGGAATGGAATGGAATGGAATGGAATGGAATCATCCCGAATGGCATGGAATGGAATGGAATGAAATGTAATGGAATGAAATGGAATGGAATCAACCCGAATGGAATGGAATGGAATGGAATGGAATGGAACGGAATGGAATCAACCCGAATGGAATGGAATGGAACGGAATGGAATGGAATGGAAGGGAATGGAATGGAATGGAATCACCCCGAATGGAATGGAATGGAATGGCATGGAATAGAATGGAATGGAATGGAATGGAATCAACCCGAATGGAATGGAATGGAATGGAATGGAATGGAATGGAATGGAGTCATCCCGAATGGCATGGAATGGAATGGAATAGAATGGAATGGAATGGAATGAAAAGGAATGGAATGAAATGGAATGGAATCAACCCGAATGAAATGGAATGGAATGGAAAGGAACGGAATGGAATGGAATGGAATTGAATGGAATGGAATGGAATGGAATCAACCCGAATGGAATGGAATGGAATGGCATGGAATAGAATGGAATGGAATGGAATGGAATCAACCCGAATGGAATGGAATGGATCGGAATGGAATGGAATGGCATGGAATGGAATGGAATCAACCCGAATGGAATGGAATGCAATGGAATGGAATAGAATGGAATGGAATGGAATGGAATCAACCCGAATGGAATGGAATGGAATGGAATGGAAAGGAATGGAATCAACCCGAAAGGAATGGAATGGAATGGAATGGAATGGAATGGAATGGATAGGAATGGAATGGAACCAACCCGAATGGAATGGAATCGAATGGAACGGAATGGAACGATATCAGACCGACTGCAATGGAATGGAATGGAATGGAATGCAATCAGCACGAATGGAATGAAACGGAATGGAATGGAATCAACAAGAAAGGAATGGAATGGTATGGAATGGAATGGAATGGAATGGAATGGAATCAACCCGAAAGGAATGGAATGGAACAGAATGGAATGGATTGGAATGGTATCATCTCGAGTGGAATGTAATGGAAAGGAACAGAATCAACCCGAATGGAATGGAATGGAATGGAATGGAATGGAATCAACCCGAATGGAATAGAATGGAATGGGATGGAAGGGAATGGAATGCAATGAAACGGAATGGCATGGAATCAACCAGAATGGAATGGAATGGAATGGAATGGAACGGAATGGTATCAACCCGATTGGAATGGAATGGAATGGAATGCAATGGAATGGAAAGGAATGGAATGGAAAAGAATCAACTCGAATGTAATGGAATTGAATGAAATGGAATGGAATCCAAGCGAATGGAATGGAATGGAATGGGATGGAATGGAATGGCATGGAATTGAATGGAATGGAGTCAACCCGAATGGAATGCAATGGAATGGAATGGAATGGAATGGAATGGAATGGCATGGAATTGAATGGAATGGAGTCAACCCGAATGGAATGGAATGGAATGCAATGGAATAGAATGGATTGGAATGGAATGCAATCAACACAAATGGAATGGAATGGAATGCAATGGAATGGAATCAACCCGAATGCAATGGAATGGAGTGGAATGGAATGGAATCAAACCGAATGGAACGGAATGGAATGGAATGGAATGGAATCAACCAGAATGGAATGGAATGGAATGGAATGGAATGTAATGGAATCAACCCGAATGGAATGGAATGGAATGGAATGGAATGGAATGGAATGGAATGGAACGGAATGCAATCAACACGAATGGAATGGAATGAAAGGGAATGGAATGGAATGGAATCAACCCGAATGGAATGGAATGGAATGGAATGGAATGGAATGGAATGGAATGGAATGGATTGGGATGGAATGGAATGGAATCAAACCAAATGGAATGGAATGGAGTGGATTGGAATGGAATGCAATCAACCCGAATGGAATGGAATGGAATGGAATGGAATGGAATGGAATGGAGTAAAGGAGAATGGAATGGAATGGAATGGAATGGAATCATCCCGAATGGCATGGAATGAAATGGAATGGAATGGAATGAAATGTAATGGAATGAAACGGAATGGAATCAACCCGAATGGAATGGAATGGAATGGAATGGAACGGAATGGAGTCAACCCGAATGGAATGGAATGGAACGGAATGGAATGGAATGGAATGGAATGGAATGGAATCAACCCGAATGGAATGGAATGGAATGGCATGGAATAGAATGGAATGGAATGGAATGGAATCAACCCGAATGGAATGGAATGGAATGGAATGGAATGGAATGGAATGGAATGGAATGGAATGGAATCATCCCGAATGGCATGGAATGGAATGGAATGGAAGGGAATGAAATGTAATGGAATGAAATGGAATGGAATCAACCCGAATGGAATGGAATGGAATGGAACGGAATGGAATCAACCCGAATGGAATGGAATGGAATGGAATGGAATCAACCCGAATGGAATGGAATGGAATGGCATGGAATAGAATGGAATGGAATGGAATGGAATCAACCCGAATGGAATGGAATGGAATGGAATCATCCCGAATGGCATGGAATGGAATGGAATATAATGGAATGGAATGGAATGAAATGGAATGGAATGAAATGGAATGGAATCAAAACGAATGAAATGGAATGGAATGGAATGGAACGGAATGGAATCAACCCGAATGGAATGGAATGGAACGGAATGGAATGGAATGGAATGGAATGGAATGGAATCAACCCGAATGGAATGGAATGCAATGGAATGGAATAGAATGGAATGGAATGGAATGGAATCAACCCGAATGGAATGGAATGGAATGGAATGGAAGAGAATCAACCCGAATACAATGGAAAGGAAAGAAATGGAATGGAATCAACCCGAATGGAATGGAATGGAATGGAATGGAATGGAACGGAATGGAATCAACCCGAACGGAATGGAATGGAATGGAATGGAATGGAATGGAATGGATAGGAATGGAATGGAACCAACCCGAATGGAATGGAATCGAATGGAACGGAATGGAACGATATCAGACCGACTGCAATGGAATGGAATGGAAAGGAATGCAATCAACACGAATGGAATGAAACGGAATGGAATGGAATCAACAAGAAAGGAATGGAATGGAATGGAATGGAATGGAATGGAATGGAATGGAATCAACCCGAAAGGAATGGAATGGAACGGAATGGAATGGATTGGAATGGTATCATCTCGAATGGAATGTAATGGAAAGGAACAGAATCAACCCGAATGGAATGGAATGGAATGGAATCAACCCGAATGGAATAGAATGGAATGGGATTGAAGGGAATGGAATGCAATGAAACGGAATGGCATGGAATCAACCAGAATGGAATGGAATGGAATGGAATGGAACGGAATGGTATCAACCCGATTGGAATGGAATGGAATGGAATGCAATGGAATGGAAAGGAATGGAATGGAAAAGAATCAACTCGAATGTAATGGAAAGAATGGAATGGAAAGAAATGGAATGGAAAGTATCAACTCGAATGTAATGGAATTGAATGAAATGTAATGGAATCCAAGCGAATGGAATGGAATGGAATGGGATGGAATGGAATGGCATGGAATTGAATGGAATGGAGTCAACCCGAATTGAATGCAATGGAATGGAATGGAATGGAATGGAATGGAATGGCATGGAATTGAATGGAATGGAGTCAACCCGAATGGAATGGAATGGAATGGAATGGAATGGAATGGATTGGAATGGAATGCAATCAACACAAATGGAATGGAATGGAATGCAATGGAATGGAATCAACCCGAATGCAATGGAATGGAGTGGAATGGAATGGAATCAAACCGAATGGAACGGAATGGAATGGAATGGAATGGAATCAACCAGAATGGAATGGAATGGAATGGAATGGAATGGAATGGAATGGAATCAACCCGAATGGAATGGAATGGAATGGAATGGAATGGAATCGAACGGAATGCAATCAACACGAATGGAATGGAATGAAAGGGAATGGAATGGAATGGAATCAACCCGAATGGAATGGAATGGAATGGAATGGAATGGAATGGAATGGAATGGATTGGGATGGAATGGAATGGAATCAAACCAAATGGAATGGAATGGAGTGGATTGGAATGGAATGCAATCAACCCGAATGGAATGGAATGGAATGGAATGGAATGGAATGGAATGGAATGGAATGGAGTAAAGGAGAATGGAATGGAATGGAATGGAATGGAATCATCCCGAATGGCATGGAATGAAATGGAATGGAATGGAATGAAATGTAATGGAATGAAACGGAATGGAATCAACCCGAATGGAATGGAATGGAATGGAATGGAACGGAATGGAGTCAACCCGAATGGAATGGAATGGAACGGAATGGAATGGAATGGAATGGAATGGAATGGAATGGAATCAACCCGAATGGAATGGAATGGAATGGCATGGAATAGAATGGAATGGAATGGAATGGAATCAACCTGAATGGAATGGAATGGAATGGAATGGAATGGAATGGAATGGAATGGAATGGAATCATCCCGAATGGCATGGAATGGAATGGAATGGAAGGGAATGAAATGTAATGGAATGGAATGGAATGGAAGGGAATGAAATGTAATGGAATGAAATGGAATGGAATCAACCCGAATGGAATGGAATGGAATGGAACGGAATGGAATCAACCCGAATGGAATGGAATGGAATGGAATGGAATGGAATCAACCCGAATGGAATGGAATGGAATGGCATGGAATAGAATGGAATGGAATGGAATGGAATCAACCCGAATGGAATGGAATGGAATGGAATCATCCCGAATGGCATGGAATGGAATGGAATATAATGGAATGGAATGGAATGAAATGGAATGGAATGAAATGGAATGGAATCAAAACGAATGAAATGGAATGGAATGGAATGGAACGGAATGGAATCAACCCGAATGGAATGGAATGGAACGGAATGGAATGGAATGGAATGGAATGGAATGGAATCAACCCGAATGGAATGGAATGCAATGGAATGGAATAGAATGGAATGGAGTGGAATGGAATCAACACGAATGGAATGGAATGGAATGGAATGGAAGAGAATCAACCCGAATACAATGGAAAGGAAAGAAATGGAATGGAATGAACCGGAATGGAATGGAATGGAATGGAATGGAATGGAACGGAATGGAATCAACCCGAACGGAATGGAATGGAATGGAATGGAATGGAATGGATAGGAATGGAATGGAACCAACCCGAATGGAATGGATTCGAATGGAACGGAATGGAACGATATCAGACCGACTGCAATGGAATGGAATGGAAAGGAATGCAATCAACACGAATGGAATGAAACGGAATGGAATGGAATCAACAAGAAAGGAATGGAATGGAATGGAATGGAATGGAATGGAATTGAATGGAATCAACCCGAAAGGAATGGAATGGAACGGAATGGAATGGATTGGAATGGTATCATCTCGAATGGAATGTAATGGAAAGGAACAGAATCAACCCGAATGGAATGGAATGGAATGGAATGGAATGGAATGGAATCAACCCGAATGGAATAGAATGGAATGGAATGGGATTGAAGGGAATGGAATGCAATGAAACGGAATGGCATGGAATCAACCAGAATGGAATGGAATGGAATGGAATGGAACGGAATGGTATCAACCCGATTGGAATGGAATGGAATGGAATGCAATGGAATGGAAAGGAATGGAATGGAAAAGAATCAACTCGAATGTAATGGAAAGAATGGAATGGAAAGGAATGGAATGGAAAGTATCAACTCGAATGTAATGGAATTGAATGAAATGGAATGGAATCCAAGCGAATGGAATGGAATGGAATGGGATGGAATGGAATGGCATGGAATTGAATGGAATGGAGTCAACCCGAATGGAATGCAATGGAATGGAATGGAATGGAATGGAATGGAATGGAATGGAATGGAATGGCATGGAATTGAATGGAATGGAGTCAACCCGAATGGAATGGAATGGAATGGAATTGAATGGAATGGAATGGAATGGATTGGAATGGAATGCAATCAACCCAAATGGAATGGAATGGAATGCAATGGAATGGAATCAACCCGAATGCAATGGAATGGAGTGGAATGGAATGGAATCAAACCGAATGGAACGGAATTGAATGGAATGGAATGGAATCAACCAGAATGGAATGGAATGGAATGGAATGGAATGGAATGGAATCAAACCGAATGGAATGGAATGGAATGGAATGGAATGGAACGGAATGCAATCAACACGAATGGAATGGAATGAAAGGGAATGGAATGGAATGGAATCAACCCGAATGGAATGGAATGGAATGGAATGGAATGGAATGGAATGGAATGGAATGGAATGGAATGGAATGTATTGGGATGGAATGGAATGGAATCAAACCAAATGGAATGGAATGGAGTGGATTGGAATGGAATGCAATCAACCCGAATGGAATGGAATGGAATGGAATGGAGTAAAGGAGAATGGAATGGAATGGAATGGAATGGAATGGAATCATCCCGAATGGCATGGAACGGAATGGAATGGAATGGAATGAAATGTAATGGAATGAAACGGAATGGAATCAACCCGAATGGAATGGAATGGAATGGAATGGAACGGAATGGAGTCAACCCGAATGGAATGGAATGGAACGGAATGGAATGGAATGGAATGGAATGGAATGGAATCAACCCGAATGGAATGGAATGGAATGGCATGGAATAGAATGGAATGGAATGGAATGGAATCAACCCGAATGGAATGGAATGGAATGGAATGGAATGGAATGGAATGGAATCATCCCGAATGGCATGGAATGGAATGGAATGGAAGGGAATGAAATGTAATGGAATGAAATGGAATGGAATCAACCCGAATGGAATGGAATGGAATGGAACGGAATGGAATCAACCCGAATGGAATGGAATGGAATGGAATGGAATGGAATGGAATGGAATGGAATCAACCCGAATGGAATGGAATGGAATGGCATGGAATAGAATGGACTGGAATGGAATGGAATCAACCCGAATGGAATGGAATGGAATGGAATCATCCCGAATGGCATGGAATGGAATGGAATATAATGGAATGGAATGGAATGAAATGGAATGGAATGAAATGGAATGGAATCAAAACGAATGAAATGGAATGGAATGGAATGGAACGGAATGGAATCAACCCGAATGGAATGGAATGGAACGGAATGGAATGGAATGGCATGGAATGGAATGGAATCAACCCGAATGGAATGGAATGCAATGGAATGGAATAGAATGGAATGGAATGGAATGGAATCAACCCGAATGGAATGGAATGGAATGGAATGGAATGGAATGGAAGAGAATCAACACGAATACAATGGAAAGGAAAGAAATGGAATGGAATCAACCCGAATGGAATGGAATGGAATGGAATGGAATGGAATGGAACGGAATGGAATCAACCCGAACGGAATGGAATGGAATGGAATGGAATGGATAGGAATGGAATGGAACCAACCCGAATGGAATGGAATCGAATTTAACGGAATGGAACGATATCAGACCGACTGCAATGGAATGGAATGGAAAGGAATGCAATCAACACGAATGGAATGAAACGGAATGGAATGGAATCAACAAGAAAGGAATGGAATGGAATGGAATGGAATGGAATGGAATGGAATGGAATGGAATGGAATCAACCCGAAAGGAATGGAATGGAACGGAATGGAATGGATTGGAATGGTATCATCTCGAATGGAATGGAATGGAAAGGAACAGAATCAACCCGAATGGAATGGAATGGAATGGAATGGAATAGAATCAACCCGAATGGAATGGAATGGAATGGAATGGAATGGAATGGAATCAACCCGAATGGAATAGAATGGCATGGGATGGAAGGGAATGCAATGAAATGGAATGGCATGGAATCAACCGGAATGGAATGGAATGGAATGGAACGGAATGGTATCAACCCGATTGGAATGGAATGGAATGGAATGGAATGGAATGGAAAGGAATGGAATGGAAAGTATCAACTCGAATGTAATGGAATTGAATGAAATGGAATGGAATCCAAGCGAATGGAATGGAATTAAATGGGATGGAATGGAATGGCATGGAATTGAATGGAATGGAGTCAACCCGAATGGAATGGAATGGAATGGAAAGGAATGGAATGGAATGGAATGGAATGGAATGGCATGGAATTGAATGGAATGGAGTCAACCCGAATGGAATGGAATGGAATGGAATGGAATGGATTGGAATGGAATGCAGTCAACCCAAATGGAATGGAATGGAATGCAATGGAATGGAATCAACCCGAATGCAATGGAATGGAGTGGAATGGAATGGAATCAAACCGAATGGAACGGAATGGAATGGAATGGAATGGAATCAACCAGAATGGAATGGAATGGAATGGAATGGAATGGAATGGAATCAACCCGAATGGAATGGAATGGAATGGAATGGAATGGAATGGAATGGAACGGAATGCAATTAACACGAATGGAATGGAATGAAAGGGAATGGAATGGAATGGAATCAACCCGAATGGAATGGAATGGAATGGAATGGAATGGAATGGAATGGAATGGAATGGAATGGAATGGATTGGGATGGAATGGAATGGAATCAAACCAAATTGAATGGAATGGAGTGGATTGGAATGGAATGCAATCAACCCGAATGGAATGGAATGGAATGGAATGGAATGGAATGGAATGGAATGGAATGGAGTAAAGGAGAATGGAATGGAATGGAATGGAATGGAATCATCCCGAATGGCATGGAATGGAATGGAATGGAATGGAATGAAATGTAATGGAATGAAATGGAATGGAATCAACACGAATGGAATGGAATGGAATGGAATGGAACGGAAAGGAACCAACCCGAATGGAATGGAAGAGTATGGAATGGAATGGAAGGGAATGGAATGGAATGGAATCAACCCGAATGGAATGGAATGGAATGGCATGGAATAGAATGGAATGGAATGGAATGGAATCAACCCGAATGGAATGGAATGGAATGGAATGGAATGGAATGGAATGGAATCATCCCGAATGGCATGGAATGGAATGGAATAGAATGGAATGGAATGGAATGAAATGGAATGGAATGAAATGGAATGGAATCAACCCGAATGAAATGGAATGGAATGGAATGGAACGGAATGGAGTCAACCCGAATGGAATGGGATGGAACGGAATGGAATGGAATGGCATGGAATGGAATGGAATCAACCGAATGGAATGGAATGCAATGGAATGGAATAGAATGGAATGGAATGGAATGGAATCAACCCGAATGGAATGGAATGGAATGGAATGGAATGGAAGAGAATCAACCCGAATACAATGGAAAGGAAAGAAATGGAATGGAATCAACCCGAATGGAATGGAATGAAATGGAATGGAATGGAATGGAACGGAATGGAATCAACCCGAACCGAATGGAATGGAATGGAATGGAATGGAATGGATAGGAATGGAATGGAACCAACCCGAATGGAATGGAATCGAATGGAACGGAATGGAACGATATCAGACCGACTGCAGTGGAATGGAATGGAATGGAATGGAATGGAATGGAATGGAATGGAATGGAGTAAAAGAGAATGGAATGGAATGGAATGGAATGGAATCATCCTGAATGGCATTGAATGGAATGGAATGGAATGAAATGTAATGGAATGAAATGGAATGGAGTCAACCCGAATGGAATGGAATGGAATGGAATGGATTGGAATGGAATGCAATCAACCCAAATGGAATGGAATGGAATGCAATGGAATGGAATCAACCCGAATGCAATGGAATGGAATGGAATGGAAGGGAATGGAATGGAATGGAACGGAATGCAATCAACACGAATGGAATGGAATGAAAGGGAATGGAATGGAATGGAATCAACCCGAATGGAATGGAATGGAATGGAAAGGAATGGAATGGAATGGAATGGAATGGATTGGGATGGAATGGAATGGTATCAAACCAAATGGAATGGAATGGAGTGGATTGGAATGGAATGCAATCAACCCGAATGGAATGGAATGGAATGGAATGGAATGGAATGGAATGGAATGGAATGGAATGGAATGGAGTAAAAGAGAATGGAATGGAATGGAATGGAATGGAATCATCCTGAATGGCATTGAATGGAATGGAATGGAATGAAATGTAATGGAATGAAATGGAATGGAATCAACCCGAATGGAATGGAATGGAATGGAATGGAACGGAATGGAATCAACCCGAATGGAATGGAATGGAACGGAATGGAATGGAATGGAATGGAATGGAATGGAATGGAATGGAATGGAATGGAATGGAATGGAATGGAATGGAATGGAATGGATTGGGATGGAATGGAATGGAATCAAACCAAATTGAATGGAATGGAGTGGATTGGAATGGAATGCAATCAACCCGAATGGAATGGAATGGAATGGAATGGAATGGAATGGAATGGAATGTAATGGAATGGAATGGAATGGAATGGAATGGAATGGAGTAAAGGAGAATGGAATGGAATGGAATGGAATGGAATCATCCCGAATGGCATGGAATGGAATGGAATGGAATGGAATGAAATGTAATGGAAAGAAATGGAATGGAATCAACCCGAATGGAATGGAATGGAATGGAACGGAATGGAATCAACCCGAATGGAATGGAATGGAATGGAATGGAATGGAATGGAACGGAATGCAATCAACACGAATGGAATGGAATGAAAGGGAATGGAATGGAATGGAATCAACCCGAATGGAATGGAATGGAATGGAATGGAATGGAATGGAATGGAATGGAATGGAATGGAATGTATTGGGATGGAATGGAATGGAATCAAACCAAATGGAATGGAATGGAGTGGATTGGAATGGAATGCAATCAACCCGAATGGAATGGAATGGAATGGAATGGAGTAAAGGAGAATGGAATGGAATGGAATGGAATGGAATGGAATCATCCCGAATGGCATGGAACGGAATGGAATGGAATGGAATGAAATGTAATGGAATGAAACGGAATGGAATCAACCCGAATGGAATGGAATGGAATGGAATGGAACGGAATGGAGTCAACCCGAATGGAATGGAATGGAACGGAATGGAATGGAATGGAATGGAATGGAATGGAATCAACCCGAATGGAATGGAATGGAATGGCATGGAATAGAATGGAATGGAATGGAATGGAATCAACCCGAATGGAATGGAATGGAATGGAATGGAATGGAATGGAATGGAATCATCCCGAATGGCATGGAATGGAATGGAATGGAAGGGAATGAAATGTAATGGAATGAAATGGAATGGAATCAACCCGAATGGAATGGAATGGAATGGAACGGAATGGAATCAACCCGAATGGAATGGAATGGAATGGAATGGAATGGAACGGAATGGAATCAACCCGAATGGAATGGAATGGAATGGCATGGAATAGAATGGACTGGAATGGAATGGAATCAACCCGAATGGAATGGAATGGAATGGAATCATCCCGAATGGCATGGAATGGAATGGAATATAATGGAATGGAATGGAATGAAATGGAATGGAATGAAATGGAATGGAATCAAAACGAATGAAATGGAATGGAATGGAATGGAACGGAATGGAATCAACCCGAATGGAATGGAATGGAACGGAATGGAATGGAATGGCATGGAATGGAATGGAATCAACCCGAATGGAATGGAATGCAATGGAATGGAATAGAATGGAATGGAATGGAATGGAATCAACCCGAATGGAATGGAATGGAATGGAATGGAATGGAATGGAAGAGAATCAACACGAATACAATGGAAAGGAAAGAAATGGAATGGAATCAACCCGAATGGAATGGAATGGAATGGAATGGAATGGAATGGAACGGAATGGAATCAACCCGAACGGAATGGAATGGAATGGAATGGAATGGAATGGATAGGAATGGAATGGAACCAACCCGAATGGAATGGAATCGAATTTAACGGAATGGAACGATATCAGACCGACTGCAATGGAATGGAATGGAAAGGAATGCAATCAACACGAATGGAATGAAACGGAATGGAATGGAATCAACAAGAAAGGAATGGAATGGAATGGAATGGAATGGAATGGAATGGAATGGAATGGAATCAACCCGAAAGGAATGGAATGGAACGGAATGGAATGGATTGGAATGGTATCATCTCGAATGGAATGGAATGGAAAGGAACAGAATCAACCCGAATGGAATGGAATGGAATGGAATGGAATAGAATCAACCCGAATGGAATGGAATGGAATGGAATGGAATGGAATGGAATCAACCCGAATGGAATAGAATGGCATGGGATGGAAGGGAATGCAATGAAATGGAATGGCATGGAATCAACCGGAATGGAATGGAATGGAATGGAACGGAATGGTATCAACCCGATTGGAATGGAATGGAATGGAATGGAATGGAATGGAAAGGAATGGAATGGAAAGTATCAACTCGAATGTAATGGAATTGAATGAAATGGAATGGAATCCAAGCGAATGGAATGGAATTAAATGGGATGGAATGGAATGGCATGGAATTGAATGGAATGGAGTCAACCCGAATGGAATGGAATGGAATGGAAAGGAATGGAATGGAATGGAATGGAATGGAATGGCATGGAATTGAATGGAATGGAGTCAACCCGAATGGAATGGAATGGAATGGAATGGAATGGATTGGAATGGAATGCAGTCAACCCAAATGGAATGGAATGGAATGCAATGGAATGGAATCAACCCGAATGCAATGGAATGGAGTGGAATGGAATGGAATCAAACCGAATGGAACGGAATGGAATGGAATGGAATGGAATCAACCAGAATGGAATGGAATGGAATGGAATGGAATGGAATGGAATCAACCCGAATGGAATGGAATGGAATGGAATGGAATGGAATGGAATGGAATGGAACGGAATGCAATTAACACGAATGGAATGGAATGAAAGGGAATGGAATGGAATGGAATCAACCCGAATGGAATGGAATGGAATGGAATGGAATGGAATGGAATGGAATGGATTGGGATGGAATGGAATGGAATCAAACCAAATGGAATGGAATGGAGTGGATTGGAATGGAATGCAATCAACCCGAATGGAATGGAATGGAATGGAATGGAATGGAATGGAATGGAATGGAATGGAGTAAAGGAGAATGGAATGGAATGGAATGGAATGGAATCATCCCGAATGGCATGGAATGGAATGGAATGGAATGGAATGAAATGTAATGGAATGAAATGGAATGGAATCAACACGAATGGAATGGAATGGAATGGAATGGAACGGAAAGGAACCAACCCGAATGGAATGGAAGAGTATGGAATGGAATGGAAGGGAATGGAATGGAATGGAATCAACCCGAATGGAATGGAATGGAATGGCATGGAATAGAATGGAATGGAATGGAATGGAATCAACCCGAATGGAATGGAATGGAATGGAATGGAATGGAATGGAATGGAATGGAATCATCCCGAATGGCATGGAATGGAATGGAATAGAATGGAATGGAATGGAATGAAATGGAATGGAATGAAATGGAATGGAATCAACCCGAATGAAATGGAATGGAATGGAATGGAACGGAATGGAGTCAACCCGAATGGAATGGGATGGAACGGAATGGAATGGAATGGCATGGAATGGAATGGAATCAACCGAATGGAATGGAATGCAATGGAATGGAATAGAATGGAATGGAATGGAATGGAATCAACCCGAATGGAATGGAATGGAATGGAATGGAATGGAAGAGAATCAACCCGAATACAATGGAAAGGAAAGAAATGGAATGGAATCAACCCGAATGGAATGGAATGGAATGGAATGGAATGGAATGGAACGGAATGGAATCAACCCGAACCGAATGGAATGGAATGGAATGGAATGGAATGGATAGGAATGGAATGGAACCAACCCGAATGGAATGGAATCGAATGGAACGGAATGGAACGATATCAGACCGACTGCAGTGGAATGGAATGGAATGGAATGCAATCAACACGAATGGAATGAAACGGAATGGAATGGAATCAACAAGAAAGGAATGGAATGGTATGGAATGGAATGGAATGGAATGGAATGGAATGGAATCAACACGAAAGGAATGGAATGGAACGGAATGGAATGGATTGGAATGGTATCATCTCGAATGGAATGGAATGGAAAGGAACAGAATCAACCCGAATGGAATGGAATGGAATGGAATGGAATCAACCCGAATGGAATAGAATGGAATGGGATGGAAGGGAATGCAAAGAAGTCAACCCGAATGGAATGGAATGGAATGGAATGGAATGGAATGCAATGAAATGGAATGGCATGGAATCAACCGGAATGGAATGGAATGGAATGGAATGGAACGGAATGGTATCTACCCGTTTGGAATGGAATGGAATGGAATGGAATGGAATGGAATGGAATGGAGTAAAAGAGAATGGAATGGAATGGAATGGAATGGAATCATCCTGAATGGCATTGAATGGAATGGAATGGAATGATATGTAATGGAATGAAATGGAATGGAGTCAACCCGAATGGAATGGAATGGAATGGAATGGATTGGAATGGAATGCAATCAACCCAAATGGAATGGAATGGAATTCAATGGAATGGAATCAACCCGAATGCAATGGAATGGAATGGAATGGAAGGGAATGGAATGGAATGGAACGGAATGCAATCAACACGAATGGAATGGAATGAAAGGGAATGGAATGGAATGGAATCAACCCGAATGGAATGGAATGGAATGGAAAGGAATGGAATGGAATGGAATGGAATGGATTGGGATGGAATGGAATGGTATCAAACCAAATGGAATGGAATGGAGTGGATTGGAATGGAATGCAATCAACCCGAATGGAATGGAATGGAATGGAATGGAATGGAATGGAATGGAATGGAATGGAGTAAAAGAGAATGGAATGGAATGGAATGGAATGGAATCATCCTGAATGGCATTGAATGGAATGGAATGGAATGAAATGTAATGGAATGAAATGGAATGGAATCAACCCGAATGGAATGAAATGGAATGGAATGGAACGGAATGGAATCAACCCGAATGGAATGGAATGGAACGGAATGGAATGGAATGGAATGGAATGGAATGGAATGGAATGGAATGGAATGGAATCAACCCGAATGGAATGCAATGGAATGGCATGGAATAGAATGGAATGGAATGGAATGGAATCAACCCGAATGGAATGGAATGGAATGGAATGGAATGGAATGGAATGGAATGGAATCATCCCGAATGGCATGGAATGGAATGGAATGGAATGGAATGAAATGGAATGGAAAGAAATGGAATGGAATCAACCCGAATGGAATGGAATGGAATGGAACGGAATGGAATCAACCCGAATGGAATGGAATGGAATGGAATGTAATGGAATGGAATGGAATGGAATGGAATGGAATGGAATGGAATCAACCCGAATGGAATGGAATGGAATGGCATGGAATAGAATGGAATGGAATGGAATGGAATCAACCCGAATGGAATGGAATGGAATGGAACGGAATGGAATGGAATCATCCCGAATGGCATGGAATGGAATGGAATATAATGGAATGGAATGGAATGAAATGGAATGGAATCAACCCGAATGGAATGGAATGGAATGGCATGGAATAGAATGGAATGGAACGGAATGGAATCAACCCGAATGGAATGGAATGGAACGGAATGGAATGGAATGGCATTAAATGGAATGGAATCAACCCGAATGGAATGGAATGCAATGGAATGGAATAGAATGGAATGGAATGGAATGGAATCAACCCGAATGGAATGGAAAGGAATGGAATGGAATGGAATGGAATGGAAGAGAATCAACCCGAATACAATGGAAAGGAAAGAAATGGAATGGAATCAACCCGAATGGAATGGAATGGAATGGAATGGAATGGAATGGAATGGAATGGAACGGAATGGAATCAACCCGAACGGAATGGAATGGAATGGAATGGAATGGAATGGAATGGATAGGAATGGAATGGAACCAACCCGAATGGTATGGAATCGAATGGAACGGAATGGAACGATATCAGACCGACTGCAATGGAATGGAATGGAAAGGAATGCAATCAACACGAATGGAATTAAACGGAATGGAATGGAATCAACAAGAAAGGAATGGAATGGAATGGAATGGAATGGAATGGAATGGAATGGAATGGAATGGAATCAACCCGAAAGGAATGGAATGGAACGGAATGGAGTGGATTGGAATGGTATCATCTCGAATGGAATGGAATGGAAAGGAACAGAATCAACCCGAATGGAATGGAATGGAATGGAATGGAATAGAATCAACCCGAATGGAATGGAATGGAATGGAATGGAATGGAATGGAATCAACCCGAATGGAATAGAATGGAATGGGATGGAAGGGAATGCAAAGAAGTCAACCCGAATGGAATGGAATGGAATGGAATGGAATGGAATGGAATGCAATGAAATGGAATGGCATGGAATCAACCGGAATAGAATGGAATGGAATGGAATGGAACGGAATGGTATCAACCCGATTGGAATGGAATGGAATGGAATGGAATGGAATGGAATTTAATGGAAAAGAATCAACTCGAATGTAATGGAATGGAATGGAATGGAAAGGAATGGAATGGAAAGTATCAACTCGAATGTAATGGAATTGAATGAAATGGAATGGAAACCAAGCGAATGGAATGGAATGGAATGGGATGGAATGGAATGGCATGGAATTGAATGGAATGGAGGCAACCCGAATTGAATGGAATGGAATGGAATGGAATGGAATGGAATGGAATGGAATGGAATGGCATGGAATTGAATGGAATGGAGTCAACCCGAATGGAATGGAATGGAATGGAATGGAATGGAATGGAATGGAATCAACCCGAATGGAATGGAACGGAATGGATTGAAGTGGAATGGAATCAACGTGAATGGAATGGAATGGAATGGAATGCAATTTAATCCACCCGAATGGAATGGAATGGAATGGAATGGAATGAAATGGAATCAACCGGAATGGAATGGAATGGAATGGAATGGATTGGAATGGAATGCAATCAACCCAAATATAATGGAATGGAAGGGAATGGAATGGAATGGAATGGAATCAACCTAAATGGAATGGAAAGGAATGGAATGGAATGGAATGGAATCAACCATAATGGAATGGAATTTATTGGAGTCAAACCGAATGGCATTGAATGGAATAGAATCAACCCGAATGGAATGGAATGGAATGGAATGGAATGGAATGGAATGGAGTAAAGGAGAATGGAATGGAATGGAATGGAATGGAATCATCCCGAATGGCATGGAATGGAATGGAATGGAATGGAATGAAATGTAATGGAATGAAACGGAATGGAATCAACCCGAATGGAATGGAATGGAATGGAATGGAACGGAATGGAGTCAACCCGAATGGAATGGAATGGAACGGAATGGAATGGAATGGAATGGAATGGAATGGAATCAACCCGAATGGAATGGAATGGAATGGCATGGAATAGAATGGAATGGAATGGAATGGAATCAACCCGAATGGAATGGAAGGGAATGGAATGGAATGGAATGGAATGGAATGGAATAATCCCGAATGGCATGGAATGGAATGGAATGGAAGGGAATGAAATGTAATGGAATGAAATGGAATGGAATCAACCCGAATGGAATGGAATGGAATGGAACGGAATGGAATCAACCCGAATGGAATGGAATGGAATGGAATGGAATGGAATCAACCCGAATGGAATGGAATAGAATGGCATGGAATAGAATGGAATGGAATGGAATGGAATCAACCCGAATGGAATGGAATGGAATGGAATCATCCCGAATGGCATGGACTGGAATGGAATATAATGGAATGGAATGGAATGAAATGGAATGGAATGAAATGGAATGGAATCAAAACGAATGAAATGGAATGGAATGGAATGGAACGGAATGGAATCAACCCGAATGGAATGGAATGGAACGGAATGGAATGGAATGGAATGGAATGGAATGGAATCAACCCGAATGGAATGGAATGAAATGGAATGGAATAGAATGGAATGGAGTGGAATGGAATCAACACGAATGGAATGGAATGGAATGGAATGGAAGAGAATCAACCCGAATACAATGGAAAGGAAAGAAATGGAATGGAATCAACCCGAATGGAATGGAATGGAATGGAATGGAATGGAACGGAATGGAATCAACCCGAACGGAATGGAATGGAATGGAATGGAATGGAATGGATAGGAATGGAATGGAACCAACCCGAATGGAATGGATTCGAATGGAACGGAATGGAACGATATCAGACCGACTGCAATGGAATGGAATGGAAAGGAATGCAATCAACACGAATGGAATGAAACGGAATGGAATGGAATCAACAAGAAAGGAATGGAATGGAATGGAATGGAATGGAATGGAATGGAATGGAATGGAATCAACCCGAAAGGAATGGAATGGAACGGAATGGAATGGATTGGAATGGTATCATCTCGAATGGAATGTAATGGAAAGGAACAGAATCAACCCGAATGGAATGGAATGGAATGGAATGGAATGGAATGGAATGGTATCAACCCGAATTGAATAGAATGGAATGCAATGGGATTGAAGGGAATGGAATGCAATGAAACGAAATGGCATGGAATCAACCAGAATGGAATGGAATGGAATGGAATGGAACGGAATGGTATCAACCCGATTGGAATGGAATGGAATGGAATGCAATGGAATGGAAAGGAATGGAATGGAAAAGAATCAACTCGAATGTAATGGAAAGAATGGAATGGAAAGTATCAACTCGAATGTAATGGAATTGAATGAAATGGAATGGAATCCAAGCGAATGGAATGGAATGGAATGGGATGGAATGGAATGGCATGGAATTGAATGGAATGGAGTCAACCCGAATGGAATGCAATGGAATGGAATGGAATGGAATGGAATGGAATGGAATGGAATGGCATGGAATTGAATGGAATGGAGTCAACCCGAATGGAATGGAATGGAATGGAATGGAATGGAATGGAATGGAATGGAATGGAATGGATTGGAATGGAATGCAATCAACCCAAATGGAATGGAATGGAATGCAATGGAATGGAATCAACCCGAATGCAATGGAATGGAGTGGAATGGAATGGAATCAAACCGAATGGAACGGAATTGAATGGAATGGAATGGATTCAACCAGAATGGAATGGAATGGAATGGAATGGAATGGAATGTAATCAAACCGAATGGAATGGAATGGAATGGAATGGAATGGAATGGAATGGAACGGAATGCAATCAACACGAATGGAATGGAATGAAAGGGAATGGAATGGAATGGAATCAACCCGAATGGAATGGAATGGAATGGAATGGAATGGAATGGAATGGAATGGAATGGAATGGAATGTATTGGGATGGAATGGAATGGAATCAAACCAAATGGAATGGAATGGAGTGGATTGGAATGGAATGCAATCAACCCGAATGGAATGGAATGGAATGGAATGGAGTAAAGGAGAATGGAATGGAATGGAATGGAATGGAATGGAATCATCCCGAATGGCATGGAATGGAATGGAATGGAATGGAATGAAATGTAATGGAATGAAACGGAATGGAATCAACCCGAATGGAATGGAATGGAATGGAATGGAATGGAACGGAATGGAGTCAACCCGAATGGAATGGAATGGAACGGAATGGAATGGAATGGAATGGAATGGAATGGAATGGATTCAACCCGAATGGAATGGAATGGAATGGCATGGAATAGAATGGAATGGAATGGAATGGAATCAACCCGAATGGAATGGAATGGAATGGAATGGAATGGAATGGAATGGAATCATCCCGAATGGCATGGAATGGAATGGAATGGAAGGGAATGAAATGTAATGGAATGAAATGGAATGGAATCAACCCGAATGGAATGGAATGGAATGGAACGGAATGGAATCAACCCGAATGGAATGGAATGGAATGGAATGGAATGGAATGGAATGGAATCAACCCGAATGGAATGGAATGGAATGGCATGGAATAGAATGGACTGGAATGGAATGGAATCAACCCGAATGGAATGGAATGGAATGGAATCATCCCGAATGGCATGGAATGGAATGGAATATAATGCAATGGAATGGAATGAAATGGAATGGAATGAAATGGAATGGAATCAAAACGAATGAAATGGAATGGAATGGAATGGAACGGAATGGAATCAACCCGAATGGAATAGAATGGAATGGGATGGAAGGGAATGCAAAGAAGTCAACCCGAATGGAATGGAATGGAATGGAATGGAATGGAATGCAATGAAATGGAATGGCATGGAATCAACCGGAATGGAATGGAATGGAATGGAATGGAACGGAATGGTATCTACCCGATTGGAATGGAATGGAATGGAATGGAATGGAATGGAATGGAATGGAATGGAATGGAGTAAAAGAGAATGGAATGGAATGGAATGGAATGGAATCATCCTGAATGGCATTGAATGGAATGGAATGGAATGAAATGTAATGGAATGAAATGGAATGGAGTCAACCCGAATGGAATGGAATGGAATGGAATGGATTGGAATGGAATGCAATCAACCCAAATGGAATGGAATGGAATGCAATGGAATGGAATCAACCCGAATGCAATGGAATGGAATGGAATGGAAGGGAATGGAATGGAATGGAACGGAATGCAATCAACACGAATGGAATGGAATGAAAGGGAATGGAATGGAATGGAATCAACCCGAATGGAATGGAATGGAATGGAAAGGAATGGAATGGAATGGAATGGAATGGATTGGGATGGAATGGAATGGAATCAAACCAAATGGAATGGAATGGAGTGGATTGGAATGGAATGCAATCAACCCGAATGGAATGGAATGGAATGGAATGGAATGGAATGGAATGGAATGGAAAGGAATGGAATGGAGTAAAAGAGAATGGAATGGAATGGAATGGAATGGAATCATCCTGAATGGCATTGAATGGAATGGAATGGAATGAAATGTAATGGAATGAAATGGAATGGAATCAACCCGAATGGAATGGAATGGAATGGAATGGAACGGAATGGAATCAACCCGAATGGAATGGAATGGAACGGAATGGAATGGAATGGAATGGAATGGAATGGAATGGAATGGAATGGAATCAACCCGAATGGAATGCAATGGAATGGCATGGAATAGAATGGAATGGAATGGAATGGAATCAACCCGAATGGAATGGAATGGAATGGAATGGAATGGAATGGAATGGAATGGAATCATCCCGAATGGCATGGAATGGAATGGAATGGAATGGAATGAAATGTAATGGAAAGAAATGGAATGGAATCAACCCGAATGGAATGGAATGGAATGGAACGGAATGGAATCAACCCGAATGGAATGGAATGGAATGTAATGGAATGGAATGGAATGGAATGGAATGGAATGGAATGGAATCAACCCGAATGGAATGGAATGGAATGGCATGGAATAGAATGGAATGGAATGGAATGGAATCAACCCGAATGGAATGGAATGGAATGGAACGGAATGGAATGGAATCATCCCGAATGGCATGGAATGGAATGGAATATAATGGAATGGAATGGAATGAAATGGAATGGAATCAACCCGAATGGAATGGAATGGAATGGCATGGAATAGAATGGAATGGAACGGAATGGAATCAACCCGAATGGAATGGAATGGAACGGAATGGAATGGAATGGCATTAAATGGAATGGAATCAACCCGAATGGAATGGAATGCAATGGAATGGAATAGAATGGAATGGAATGGAATGGAATCAACCCGAATGGAATGGAAAGGAATGGAATGGAATGGAATGGAATGGAAGAGAATCAACCCGAATACAATGGAAAGGAAAGAAATGGAATGGAATCAACCCGAATGGAATGGAATGGAATGGAATGGAATGGAATGGAATGGAATGGAACGGAATGGAATCAACCCGAACGGAATGGAATGGAATGGAATGGAATGGAATGGAATGGATAGGAATGGAATGGAACCAACCCGAATGGAATGGAATCGAATGGAACGGAATGGAACGATATCAGACCGACTGCAATGGAATGGAATGGAAAGGAATGCAATCAACACGAATGGAATGAAACGGAATGGAATGGAATCAACAAGAAAGGAATGGAATGGAATGGAATGGAATGGAATGGAATGGAATGGAATGGAATCAACCCGAAAGGAATGGAATGGAACGGAATGGAATGGATTGGAATGGTATCATCTCGAATGGAATGGAATGGAAAGGAACAGAATCAACTCGAATGGAATGGAATGGAATGGAATGGAATAGAATCAACCCGAATGGAATGGAATGGAATGGGATGGAAGGGAATGCAAAGAAGTCAACCCGAATGGAATGGAATGGAATGGAATGGAATGGAATGCAATGAAATGGAATGGCATGGAATCAACCGGAATAGAATGGAATGGAATGGAATGGAACGGAATGGTATCAACCCGATTGGAATGGAATGGAATTTAATGGAAAAGAATCAACTCGAATGTAATGGAATGGAATGGAATGGAAAGGAATGGAATGGAAAGTATCAACTCGAATGTAATGGAATTGAATGAAATGGAATGGAACCCAAGCGAATGGAATGGAATGGAATGGGATGGAATGGAATGGCATGGAATTGAATGGAATGGAGGCAACCCGAATGGAATGGAATGGAATGGAATGGAATGGAATGGAATGGAATGGCATGGAATTGAATGGAATTGAATGGAATGGAGTCAACCCGAATGGAATGGAATGGAATGGAATGGAATGGAATGGAATGGAATGGAATCAACCCGAATGGAATGGAACGGAATGGATTGAAATGGAATGGAATCAACGTGAATGGAATGGAATGGAATGGAATGGAATGGAATGGAATGGAATGGATTGGGATGGAATGGAATGGAATGAAATGGAATCAACCGGAATGGAATGGAATGGAATGGAATGGATTGGAATGGAATGCAATCAACCCAAATATAATGGAATGGAAGGGAATGGAATGGAATGGAATGGAATCAACCTAAATGGAATGGAAAGGAATGGAATGGAATGGAATGGAATCAACCATAATGGAATGGAATTTATTGGAGTCAAACCGAATGGCATTGAATGGAATAGAATCAACCCGAATGGAATGGAATGGAATGGAATGGAATGGAATGGAATGGAGTAAAGGAGAATGGAATGGAATGGAATGGAATGGAATCATCCCGAATGGCATGGAATGGAATGGAATGGAATGGAATGAAATGTAATGGAATGAAACGGAATGGAATCAACCCGAATGGAATGGAATGGAATGTAATGGAACGGAATGGAGTCAACCCGAATGGAATGGAATGGAACGGAATGGAATGGAATGGAATGGAATGGAATGGAATCAACCCGAATGGAATGGAATGGAATGGCATGGAATAGAATGGAATGGAATGGAATGGAATCAACCCGAATGGAATGGAAGGGAATGGAATGGAATGGAATGGAATGGAATGGAATGGAATGGAATAATCCCGAATGGCATGGAATGGAATGGAATGGAAGGGAATGAAATGTAATGGAATGAAATGGAATGGAATCAACCCGAATGGAATGGAATGGAACGGAATGGAATCAACCCGAATGGAATGGAATGGAATGGAATGGAATGGAATGGAATGGAATGGAATGGAATGGAATGGAGTGGAATGGAATGGAATCAACCCGAATGGAATGGAATGGAATGGCATGGAATAGAATTGAATGGAATGGAATGGAATCAACCCGAATGGAATGGAATGGAATGGAATCGTCCCGAATGGCATGGAATGGAATGGAATATAATGGAATGGAATGGAATGAAATGGAATGGAATGAAATGGAATGGAATCAAAACGAATGAAATGGAATGGAATGGAATGGAACGGAATGGAATCAACCCGAATGGAATGGAATGGAACGGAATGGAATGGAATGGCATGGAATGGAATGGAATCAACCCGAATGGAATGGAATGCAATGGAATGGAATAGAATGGAATGGAATGGAATGGAATCAACCCGAATGGAATGGAATGGAATGGAATGGAATGGAATGGAATGGAATGGAAGAGAATCAACCCGAATACAATGGAAAGGAAAGAAATGGAATGGAATCAACCCGAATGGAATGGAATGGAATGGAATGGAACGGAATGGAATCAACCCGAACGGAATGGAATGGAATGGAATGGAATGGAATGGATAGGAATGGAATGGAACCAACCCGAATGGAATGGAATCGAATGGAACGGAATGGAACGATATCAGACCGACTGCAATGGAATGGAATGGAAAGGAATGCAATCAACACGAATGGAATGAAACGGAATGGAATGGAATCAACAAGAAAGGAATGGAATGGAATGGAATGGAATGGAATGGAATGGAATGGAATCAACCCGAAAGGAATGGAATGGAACGGAATGGAATGGATTGGAATGGTATCATCTCGAATGGAATGGAATCGAAAGGAACAGAATCAACCCGAATGGAATGGAATGGAATGGAATGGAATAGAATCAACCCGAATGGAATGGAATGGAATGGAATGGAATGGAATCAACCCGAATGGAATAGAATGGCATGGGATGGAAGGGAATGCAAAGAAGCCAACCCGAATGGAATGGAATGGAATGGAATGGAATGGAATGCAATGAAATGGAATGGCATGGAATCAACCGGAATGGAATGGAATGGAATGGAATGGAATGGAACGGAATGGTATCAACCCGATTGGAATGGAATGGAATGGAATGGAATGGAATGGAAAGGAATGGAATGGAAAGTATCAACTCGAATGTAATGGAATTGAATGAAATGGAATGGAATCCAAGCGAAAGGAATGGAATTAAATGGGATGGAATGGAATGGCATGGAATTGAATGGAATGGAGTCAACCCGAATTGAATGGAATGGAATGGAAAGGAATGGAATGGAATGGAATGGAATGGAATGGCATGGAATTGAATGGAATGGAGTCAACCCGAATGGAATGGAATGGAATGGAATGGAATGGATTGGAATGGAATGCAGTCAACCCAAATGGAATGGAATGGAATGCAATGGAATGGAATCAACCCGAATGCAATGGAATGGAGTGGAATGGAATGGAATCAAACCGAATGGAACGGAATGGAATGGAATGGAATGGAATCAACCAGAATGGAATGGAATGGAATGGAATGGAATGGAATGGAATGGAATCAACCCGAATGGAATGGAATGGAATGGAATGGAATGGAATGGAACGGAATGCAATTAACACGAATGGAATGGAATGAAAGGGAATGGAAAGGAATGGAATCAACCCGAATGGAATGGAATGGAATGGAATGGAATGGAATGGAATGGATTGGGATGGAATGGAATGGAATCAAACCAAATGGAATGGAATGGAGTGGATTGGAATGGAATGCAATCAACCCGAATGGAATGGAATGGAATGGAATGGAATGGAATGGAGTAAAGGAGAATGGAATGGAATGGAATGGAATGGAATCATCCCGAATGGCATGGAATGGAATGGAATGGAATGGAATGAAATGTAATGGAATGAAATGGAATGGAATCAACCCGAATGGAATGGAATGGAATGGAATGGAACGGAATGGAATCAACCCGAATGGAATGGAAGAGTATGGAATGGAATGGAAGGGAATGGAATGGAATGGAATCATCCCGAATGGCATGGAATGGAATGGAATAGAATGGAATGGAATGGAATGGAGTAAAGGAGAATGGAATGGAATGGAATGGAATGGAATCATCCCGAATGGCATGGAATGGAATGGAATGGAATGGAATGAAATGTAATGGAATGAAATGGAATGGAATCAACCCGAATGGAATGGAATGGAATGGAATGAAATGGAATGGAATCAACCCGAATGAAATGGAATGGAATGGAATGGAACGGAATGGAGTCAACCCGAATGGAATGGAATGGAACGGAATGGAATGGAATGGCATGGAATGGAATGGAATCAACCGAATGGAATGGAATGCAATGGAATGGAATAGAATGGAATGGAATGGAATGGAATCAACCCGAATGGAATGGAATGGAATGGAATGGAATGGAAGAGAATCAACCCGAATACAGTGGAAAGGAAAGAAATGGAATGGAATCAACCCGAATGGAATGGAATGGAATGGAATGGAATGGAATGGAATGGAATGGAACGGAATGGAATCAACCCGAACGGAATGGAATGGAATGGAATGGAATGGAATGGATAGGAATGGAATGGAACCAACCCGAATGGAATGGAATCGAATGGAACGGAATGGAACGATATCAGACCGACTGCAGTGGAATGGAATGGAATGGAATGCAATCAACACGAATGGAATGAAACGGAATGGAATGGAATCAACAAGAAAGGAATGGAATGGTATGGAATGGAATGGAATGGAATGGAATGGAATGGAATCAACCCGAAAGGAATGGAATGGAACGGAATGGAATGGATTGGAATGGTATCATCTCGAATGGAATGGAATGGAAAGGAACAGAATCAACCCGAATGGAATGGAATGGAATGGAATGGAATCAACCCGAATGGAATAGAATGGAATGGGATGGAATGGAATGCAAAGAAGTCAAACCGAATGGAATGGAATGGAATGGAATGGAATGGAATGCAATGAAATGGAATGGCATGGAATCAACCGGAATGGAATGGAATGGAATGGAATGGAACGGAATGGTATCTACCCGATTGGAATGGAATGGAATGGAATGGAATGGAAAGGAATGGAATGGAAAAGAATCAACTCGAATGTAATGGAATGGAATGGAATGGAAAGGAATGGAATGGAAAGTATCAACTCGAATGTCATGGAATTGAATGAAATGGAATGGAATCCAAGGGAATGGAATGGAATGGAATGGGATAGAATGGAATGGCATGGAATTGAATGGAATGGAGTCAACCCGAATGGAAAGGAATGGAATGGAATGGAATGGAATGGAATGGAATGGAATGGCATGGAATTGAATGGAATGGAGTCAACCCGAATGGAATGGAATGGAATGGAATGGATTGGAATGGAAAGCAATCAACCCAAATGGAATGGAATGGAATGCAATGGAATGGAATCAACCCGAATGCAATGGAATGGAATGGAATGGAAGGGAATGGAATGGAATGGAACGGAATGCAATCAACACGATTGGAATGGAATGAAAGGGAATGGAATGGAATGGAATCAACCCGAATGGAATGGAATGGAATGGAATGGATTGGGATGGAATGGAATGGAATCAAACCAAATGGAATGGAATGGAGTGGATTGGAATGGAATGCAATCAACCCGAATGGAATGGAATGGAATGGAATGGAATGGAATGGAATGGAATGGAATGGAATGGAATGGAGTAAAAGAGAATGGAATGGAATGGAATGGAATGGAATCATCCCGAATGGCATTGAATGGAATGGAATGGAATGGAATGAAATGTAATGGAATGAAATGGAATGGAATCAACCCGAATGGAATGGAATGGAATGGAATGGAACGGAATGGAATCAACCCGAATGGAATGGAATGGAACGGAATGGAATGGAATGGAATGGAATGGAATGGAATGGAATGGAATCAACCCGAATGGAATGGAATGGAATGGCATGGAATAGAATGGAATGGAATGGAATGGAATCAACCCGAATGGAATGGAATGGAATGGAATGGAATGGAATGGAATGGAATGGAATCATCCCGAATGGCATGGAATGGAATGGAATGGAATGGAATGAAATGTAATGGAATGAAATGGAATGGAATCAACCCGAATGGAATGGAATGGAATGGAATGGAATGGAATGGAATGGAATGGAATGGAATGGAATCAACCCGAATGGAATGGAATGGAATGGCATGGAATAGAATGGAATGGAATGGAATGGAATCAACCCGAATGGAATGGAATGGAATGGAACGGAATGGAATGGAATCATCCCGAATGGCATGGAATGGAATGGAATATAATGGAATGGAATGGAATGAAATGGAATGGAATCAAAACGAATGAAATGGAATGGAATGGAATGGAACGGAATGGAATCAACCCGAATGGAATGGAATGGAACGGAATGGAATGGAATGGCATGGAATGGAATGGAATCAACCCGAATGGAATGGAATGCAATGGAATGGAATAGAATGGAATGGAATGGAATGGAATCAACCCGAATGGAATGGAAAGGAATGGAATGGAATGGAATGGAATGGAAGAGAATCAACCCGAATACAATGGAAAGGAAAGAAATGGAATGGAATCAACCCGAATGGAATGGAATGGAATGGAATGGAATGGAACGGAATGGAATCAACCCGAACGGAATGGAATGGAATGGAATGGAAGGGAATGGATAGGAATGGAATGGAACCAACCCGAATGGAATGGAATCGAATGGAACGGAATGGAACGATATCAGACCGACTGCAATGGAATGGAATGGAAAGGAATGCAATCAACACGAATGGAATGAAACGGAATGGAATGGAATCAACAAGAAAGGAATGGAATGGAATGGAATGGAATGGAATGGAATCAACCCGAAAGGAATGGAATGGAACGGAATGGAATGGATTGGAATGGTATCATCTCGAATGGAATGGAATGGAAAGGAACAGAATCAACCCGAATGGAATGGAATGGAATGGAATGGAATAGAATCAACCCGAATGGAATGGAATGGAATGGAATGGAATGGAATGGAATCAACCCGAATGGAATAGAATGGAATGGGATGGAAGGGAATGCAAAGAAGTCAACCCGAATGGAATGGAATGGAATGGAATGGAATGCAATGAAATGGAATGGCATGGAATCAACCGGAATAGAATGGAATGGAATGGAATGGAACGGAATGGTACCAACCCGATTGGAATGGAATGGAATGGAATGGAATGGAATGGAATGGAAAGGAATTTAATGGAAAAGAATCAACTCGAATGTAATGGAATGGAATGGAATGGAAAGGAATGGAATGGAATGGAATGGGATGGAATGGAATGGCATGGAATTGAATGGAATGGAGGCAACCCGAATGGAATGGAATGGAATGGAATGGAATGGAATGGAATGGAATGGAATGGCATGGAATTGAATAGAATGGAGTCAACCCGAATGGAATGGAATGGAATGGAATGGAATGGAATGGAATGGAATCAACCCGAATGGAATGGAACGGAATGGATTGAAATGGAATGGAATCAACGTGAATGGAATGGAATGGAATGGAATGCAATTTAATCCACCCGAATGGAATGGAATGGAATGGAATGGAATGAAATGGAATCAACCGGAATGGAATGGAATGGAATGGAATGGATTGGAATGGAATGCAATCAACCCAAATATAATGGAATGGAAGGGAATGGAATGGAATGGAATGGAATCAACCTAAATGGAATGGAAAGGAATGGAATGGAATGGAATGGAATCAACCAGAATGGAATGGAATTTATTGGAGTCAAACCGAATGGCATTGAATGGAATAGAATCAACCCGAATGGAATGGATTGGAATGGAATGGAATGGAATGAAATGGAATGGAATGGTACGGAATGGAATGGAATTTTATCAACCTGAATGGAATGCTATGGAATGGAATGAAATGGAATGGAGGAGAATCAACCCGAATGGAATGGAATTGAAAGGAATGGAATGGAATGGAATGGAAACAACCGGAATGGAATGGTCTGGAATTCAATGGAATGGAATGGAATCAACGAGAATGGAATGGAATGGAATAAAATGGAATGGAATGCACTGGAATGGAATGGAATCAACGCGAACGTAATGTAATGTAATGGAATGGAATGGAATGGAATGGAATCAACACGAATGGAATGGAATGGAATGGAATGAAAAGGAATGGAATGGTGCCAACCCGAATGGAATGGAATGGAATGAAATCGAATGGAATATAATGGAATGGAATGGAATGGAATCCACTCGAATGGAATGGATTGGAATGGAATGGAATGGAATCATCCCGAATGGCATGGAATGTAATGGAATGGAATGAAATCTACCCGAATGGATTGTAATGGAATGGAATGAAATGGAATGGAATCAATCCGAATGGAATGGAAAGGAATGGAATGGAAAGGAATGGAACGGAACGGAATGGAATCAACCCGAATGGAATGGAATGGAATGGAATGGAATGGAATGGAATGCAATGGAATGGAATGGAATGGAATGGAATGGAATGGAATGGAATCAACCCGAATGGAATGGAATGGAATGCAATGGAATGGAATGAAATGGAATGGAATCAACCCGAATGGAACGGAATGGATTGGAATGGAATCATCCCGAATGGCATGGAATGGAATGGAACGGAATGGAATGCAATGGAGTCAACACGAATGGAATGGAATGGAATGGAACGGAATGGAATCAACCCGAATGGAATGAAATGGAATGGAATGGAATCAATGCGAATGGAATGGAATGGAATGGAATGGAATGGAATGGAATGGAATGGAATGGAATCAACCCGAATGGAATGCAATGGAATGGAATGGAGTAGAATCAACCCGAATATAATGCAATGGAATGAAATGGAATGGATTCAACCCGAATGGAATGGAATGGAATGGGATGGAATGGATGGAATGGAATCAACCCGAATGGAATGAAACGGAATGGAATGGAAGGGAACAGAATGGAATCAACACGATTGGAATGGAATGGAATGGAATGGAATGGAAGGGAATGGAATGGAATGGAAGGAATGGAATGGAACCTACCCGAATGGAATGGAATCGAATGGAATGGAATGAAACGGCATCAAACCGACTGGAATGGAATGGAATGGAATGGAATTGAATGGAGTGGAATGGAATGAAATGGCATGGAATCAACCCGAATGGAATGGAATGGAATGGAATGGAATGGAATGGAATGGAATGGAATTGAATGGAATCAAGCCGAATGGAATGGAATGGAATGGAATGGAATGGAATCAACCCGAGTGGAATGGAATGGAATGCAATGGAATGGAATTAAATGGCATGGAATCAACAGGAATGGAATGGAATGGAATGGAATGGAACGGAACGGAATGGAATCAACCCGAATGGAATGGAATGGAATGGAACCGAAGGGAACGGAATGTAATGGAATGGAATCAACCCGAATGGAATGGAATGGAATGGAATGGAATGGAATGGAATGGAACGGAATCAACCCGAATGGAATGGAATGGAATGGAATGGAATGGAATGGAATGGAATGGAATGGAATGGAATGAAATGGAATAGAATAAACCCGAATGGAATGGAACGTAATGGAATGGAATGGAATGGAATGGTATGGAATCAACTTGAATGGAATGTAATGGAAAGGAATAGAATGGAATGCTACGGAATCAACCCGAAAGGAACGGAATGGAACGGGATGGAATGGAATGGATTGGAATAAACCCGAATGGAATGGAATGGAATGGAATGGAATGCAATGGAATCAACCCGAATGGAATGGAATGGAATGGATTCAACCCGAATGGAATGGAATGGAATGGAATGGAATGGAATGCAATGGAATAAACCCGAATGGAATGGAATGGAATGGAATGCAATGGAATAGAATGGATTCAACCCAAATGGAATGGAATGGAATGGAATGAAATGGAATCAACCGGAATGGAATGGAATGGAATGGAATGGAATGGAATGGAATCAACCTAAATGGAATGGAAAGGAATGGAATGGAATGGAATGGAATGGAATCAAGCAGAATGGAATGGAATGGAATGGAGTCAAACCGAATGGAATGGAATGGAATGGAATGGAATGGAATCAACACGAATGGAATGGAAAGGAAAGCAATGGAATGGAATGAAATGGCATGGAATTAACCCGAATGGAATGGAATGGAATGGAATCAACAAGAATGGAATGGAAAGGAATGGAAAGGAATGGAATTGAATGGAATGGAATGGAATGGAATGGAATGGAATGGAATGGAATGCTATGAAATGGAATGGCATGGAATCAACCGGAATGGAATGGAATGGAATGGAGTGGAACGGAATGGTATCAACCCGATTGTAATGGAATGGAATGGAATGGAATGGAAAGGAATGGAATGGAAAAGAATCAACTCGAATGTAATGGAATGGAATGGAATGGAAAGGAATGGAATGGAAAGTATCAACTCGAATGTAATGGAATTGAATGAAATGGAATGGAATAAACGCGAATGGAATGGAATGGAATGGAATGATATGGAATGCAATTTAATCAACACGAATGCAATGGAATGGAATGGAATGAAATGGAATCAACCGGAATGGAATGGAATGGAATGGAATGGATTGGAATGGAATGCAATCAACCCAAATATAATGGAATGGAAGGGAATGGAATGGAATGGAATGGATTGGAATGGAATGGAATGGAATAAACCTAAATGGAATGGAAAGGAATGGAATGGAATGGAATGGAATCAACCAGAATGGAATGGAATTTATTGGAGTCAAACCGAATGGCATTGAATGTAATGGAATCAACCCGAATGGAATGGAATGGAATGGAATGGAATGGAATGGAATGAAATGGAATGGAATGGTACGGAATGGAATGGAATGTTATCAACCTGAATGGAATGCTATGGAATGGAATGAAATGAAATGGAGGAGAATCAACCCGAATGGAATGGAAATGAAAGGAATGGAATGTAATGGAATGGAATGGAATCAACCAGAAAGGATTGGAATGGAATGGAATGGAATGGAATGGAAACAACCGGAATGGAATGGAATGGAATTCAATGGAATGGAATGGAATCAACCAGAATGGAATGGAATGGAATGAAATGGAATGGAATGGAATGAAATGGAATGGAATGAAATGGAATGGAATCAACCCGAATGAAATGGAATGGAATGGAATGGAACGGAATGGAATCAACCCGAATGGAATGGAACGGAATGGAAGGGAATGGCATGGAATGGAATGGAATCAACCCGAATGGAATGGAATGCAATGGAATGGAATAGAATGGAATGGAATGGAATGGAATCAACCCGAATGGAATGGAATGGAATGGAATGGAATGGAATGGAATGGAAGAGAATAAACCCGAATACAATGGAAAGGAAAGAAATGGAATGGAATCAACCCGAATGGAATGGAATGGAATGGAATGGAATGGAATGGAATGGAATGGAATGGAATGGAATCAACCCGAACGGAATGGAATGGAATGGAATGGAATGGAATGGAATGGAATGGAATGGAATGGATAGGAATGGAATGGAACCAACCAGAATGGAATGGAATCGAATGGAACGGAATGGAACGATATCAGACCGACTGCAATGGAATGGAATGGATTGAAATCAACACGAATGGAATGAAACGGAATGGAATGGAATCAACAAGAAAGGAATGGAATGGTATGGAATGGAATGGAATTAAATGGAATGGAATCAACCCGAAAGGAATGGAATGGAACGGAATGGAATGGATTGGAATGGTATCATCTCGAATGGAATGGAATGGAAAGGAACAGAATCAACCCGAATGGAATGGAATGGAATGGAATGGAATGGAATCAACCCGAATGGAATAGAATGGAATGGGATGGAAGGGAATGCAAAGAAGTCAACCCGAATGGAATGGAATGGAATGGAATGGAATGGAATGGAATGCAATGAAACGGAATGGCATGGAATCAACCAGAATGGAATGGAATGGAATGGAATGGAACGGAATGGTATCAACCCGATTGGAATGGAATGGAATGGAATGCAATGGAATGGAAAGGAATGGAATGGAAAAGAATCAACTCGAATGTAATGGAAAGAATGGAATGGAAAGGAATGGAATGGAAAGTATCAACTCGAATGCAATGGAATTGAATGAAATGGAATGGAATCCAAGCGAATGGAATGGAATGGAATGGGATGGAATGGAATGGCATGGAATTGAATGGAATGGAGTCAACCCGAATGGAATGCAATGGAATGGAATGGAATGGAATGGAATGGAATGGCATGGAATTGAATGGAATGGAGTCAACCCGAATGGAATGGAATGGAATGGAATGGAATGGATTGGAATGGAATGCAATCAACCCAAATGGAATGGAATGGAAAGCAATGGAATGGGATCAACCCGAATGCAATGGAATGGAGTGGAATGGAATGGAATCAAACCGAATGGAACGGAACGGAATGGAATGGAATGGAATGGGATTAACCAGAATGGAATGGAATGGAATGGAATGGAATGGAATGGAATGGAATGGAACGGAATGCAATCAACACGAATGGAATGGAATGAAAGGGAATGGAATGGAATGGAATCAACCAGAATGGAATGGAATGGAATGGAATGGAATGGAATGGAATGGAATGGAATGGAATGGAATGGAATGGATTGGGATGGAATGGAATGGAATCAAACCAAATGGAATGGAATGGAGTGGATTGGAATGGAATGCAATCAACCCGAATGGAATGGAATGGAGTGGATTGGAATGGAATGCAATCAACCCGAATGGAATGGAATGGAATGGAATGGATGGAATGGAATGGAATGGAGTAAAGGAGAATGGAATGGAATGGAATGGAATGGAATCATCCCGAATGGCATGGAATGGAATGGAATGGAATGGAATGAAATGTAATGGAATGAAACGGAATGGAATCAACCCGAATGGAATGGAATGGAATGGAATGGAAAGGAATGGAGTCAACCCGAATGGAATGGAATGGAACGGAATGGAATGGAATGGAATGGAATGGAATGGAATCAACCCGAATGGAATGGAATGGAATGGCAGGGAATAGAATGGAATGGAATGGAATGGAATCAACCCGAATGGAATGGAATGGAATGGAATGGAATGGAATGGAATGGAATGGCATGGAATCATCCCGAATGGCATGGAATGGAATGGAATGGAAGGGAATGAAATGTAATGGAATGAAATGGAATGGAATCAACCCGAATGGAATGGAATGGAATGGAACGGAATGGAATCAACCCGAATGGAATAGAATGGAATGGAATGGAATGGAATGGAATCAACCCGAATGGAATGGAATGGAATGGCATGGAATAGAATGGAATGGAATGGAATGGAATCAACCCGAATGGAATGGAATGGAATGGAATCGTCCCGAATGGCATGGAATGGAATGGAATATAATGGAATGGAATGGAATGAAATGGAATGGAATGAAATGCAATGGAAACAAAACGAATGAAATGGAATGGAATGGAATGGAACGGAATGGAATCAACCCGAATGGAATGGAATGGAACGGAATGGAATGGAATGGCATGGAATGGAATGGAATCAACCCGAATGGAATGGAATGCAATGGAATGGAATAGAATGGAATGGAATGGAATCAACCCGAATGGAATGGAATGGAATGGAATGGAATGGAAGAGAATCAAACCGAATACAATGGAAAGGAAAGAAATGGAATGGAATCAACCCGAATGGAATGGAATGGAATGGAATGGAATGGAATGGAACGGAATGGAATCAACCCGAACGGAATGGAATGGAATGGAATGGAATGGAATGGATAGGAATGGAATGGAACCAACCCGAACGGAATGGAATCGAATGGAACGGAATGGAACGATATCAGACCGACTGCAATGGAATGGAATGGAAAGGAATGCAATCAACACGAATGGAATGAAACGGAATGGAATGGAATCAACAAGAAAGGAATGGAATGGAATGGAATGGAATGGAATGGAATGGAATGGAATGGAATCAACCCGAAAGGAATGGAATGGAACGGAATGGAATGGATTGGAATGGTATCATCTCGAATGGAATGGAATGGAAAGGAACAGAATCAACCCGAATGGAATGGAATGGAATGGAATGGAATAGAATCAACCCGAATGGAATGGAATGGAATGGAATGGAATGGAATGGAATGGAATGGAATCAACCCGAATGGAATAGAATGGCATGGGATGGAAGGGAATGCAAAGAAGTCAACCCGAATGGAATGGAATGGAATGGAATGGAACGGAATTGAATGAAATGGAATGGCATGGAATCAACCGGAATGGAATGGAATGGAATGGAATGGAACGGAATGGTATCAACACGATTGGAATGGAATGGAATGGAATGGAATTGAATGGAATGGAATGGAAAGGAATGGAATGGAAAAGAATCAACTCGAATGTAATGGAATGGAATGGAATGGAAAGGAATGGAATGGAAAGTATCAACTCGAATGTAATGGAATTGAATGAAATGGAATGGAATCCAAGCGAATGGAATGGAATTAAATGGGATGGAATGGAATGGCATGGAATTGAATGGAATGGAGTCAACCCGAATGGAATGGAATGGAATGGAAAGGAATGGAATGGAATGGAATGGCATGGAATTGAATGGAATGGAGTCAACCCGAATGGAATGGAATGGAATGGAATGGAATGGATTGGAATGGAATGCAGTCAACCCAAATGGAATGGAATGGAATGCAATGGAATGGAATCAACCCGAATGCAATGGAATGGAGTAGAATGGAATGGAATCAAACCGAATGGAACGGAATGGAATGGAATGGAATGGAATCAAACAGAATTGAATGGAATGGAATGGAATGTAATGGAATGGAATCAACCCGAATGGAATGGAATGGAATGGAATGGAATGGAATGGAACGGAATGCAATTAACACGAATGGAACGGAATGAATGGGAATGGAATGGAATGGAATCAACCCGAATGGAATGGAATGGAATGGAATGGAATGGAATGGAATCATCCCGAATGGCATGGAATGGAATGGAATAGAATTGAATGGAATGGAATGAAATGGAATGGAATGAAATGGAATGGAATCAACCCGAATGAAATGGAATGGAATGGAATGGAACGGAATGGAGTCAACCCGAATGGAATGGAATGGAACGGAATGGAGTGGAATGGCATGGAATGGAATGGAATCAACCGAATGGAATGGAATGCAATGGAATGGAATAGAATGGAATGGAATGGAATGGAATCAACCCGAATGGAATGGAATGGAATGGAATGGAATGGAATGGAATGGAATGGAATGGAAGAGAATCAACCCGAATACAATGGAAAGGAAAGAAATGGAATGGAATCAACCCGAATGGAATGGAATGGAATGGAATGGAATGGAATGGAACGGAATGGAATCAACCCGAACGGAATGGAATGGAATGGAATGGAATGGATAGGAATGGAATGGAACCAACCCGAATGGAATGGAATCGAATGGAACGGAATGGAACGATATCAGACCGACTGCAATGGAATGGAATGGAATGGAATGCAATCAACACGAATGGAATGAAACGGAATGGAATGGAATCAACAAGAAAGGAATGGAATGGTATGGAATGGAATGGAATGGAATGGAATCAACCCGAAAGGAATGGAATGGAACGGAATGGAATGGATTGGAATGGTATCATCTCGAATGGAATGGAATGGAAAGGAACAGAATCAACCCGAATGGAATGGAATGGAATGGAATGGAATCAACCCGAATGGAATAGACTGGAATGGGATGGAAGGGAATGCAAAGAAGTCAACCCGAATGGAATGGAATGGAATGGAATGGAATGGAATGGAATGCAATGAAATGGAATGGCATGGAATCAACCGGAATGGAATGGAATGGAATGGAATGGAACGGAATGGTATCTACCCGATAGGAATGGAATGGAATGGAATGGAATGGAAAGGAATGGAATGGAAAAGAATCAACTCGAATGTAATGGAATGGAATGGAATGGAAAGGAATGGAATGGAAAGTATCAACTCGAATGTAATGGAATTGAATGAAATGGAATGGAATCCAAGCGAATGGAATGGAATGGAATGGAATGGGATGGAATGGAATGGCATGGAATTGAATGGAATGGACTCAACCCGAATGGAAAGGAATGGAATGGAATGGAATGGAATGGCATGGAATTGAATGGAATGGAGTCAACCCGAATGGAATGGAATGGAATGGAATGGATTGGAATGGAATGCAATCAACCCAAATGGAATGGAATGGAATGCAATGGAATGGAATCAACCCGAATGCAATGGAATGGAGTGGAATGGAATGGAATCAAACCGAATGGAACGGAATGGAATGGAATGGAATGGAATGGAATCAACCAGAATGGAATGGAATGGAATGGAATGGAATGGAATCAACCCGAATGGAATGGAATGGAATGGAATGGAAGGGAATGGAATGGAATGGAACGGAATGCAATCTGCACGAATGGAATGGAATGAAAGGGAATGGAATGGAATGGAATCAACCCGAATGGAATGGAATGGAATGGAATGGAATGGAATGGATTGGGATGGAATGGAATGGAATCAAACCAAATGGAATGGAATGGAGTGGATTGGAATGGAATGCAATCAACCCGAATGGAATGGAATGGAATGGAATGGAATGGAGTAAAGGAGAATGGAATGGAATGGAATGGAATGGAATCATCCCGAATGGCATGGAATGGAATGGAATGGAATGAAATGAAATGTAATGGAATGAAATGGAATGGAATCAACCCGAATGGAATGGAATGGAATGGAATGGAACGGAATGGAATCAACCCGAATGGAATGGAATGGAACGGAATGGAATGGAATGGAATGGAATGGCATGGAATAGAATGGAATGGAATGGAATGGAATCAACCCGAATGGAATGGAATGGAATGGAATGGAATGGAATGGAATCATCCCGAATGGCATGGAATGGAATGGAATGGAATGGAATGAAATGGAATGGAATGAAATGGAATGGAATCAACCCGAATGGAATGGAATGGAATGGAACGGAAAGGAATCAACCCGAATGGAATGGAATGGAATGGAATGGAATGGAATGGAATGGAATGGAATGGAATGGAATGGAATCAACCCGAATGGAATGGAATGGAATGGCATGGAATAGAATGGAATGGAATGGAATGGAATCAACCCGAATGGAATGGAATGGAATGGAATGGAATGGAATCATCCCGAATGGCATGGAATGGAATGGAATATAATGGAATGGAATGGAATGAAATGGAATGGAATGAAATGGAATGGAATCAAAACGAATGAAATGCAATGCAATGGAATGGAACGGAATGGAATCAACCCGAATGGAATGGAATGGAACGGAATGGAATGGAATGGCATGGAATGGAATGGAATCAACCCGAATGGAATGGAATGCAATGGAATGGAATAGAATGGAATAGAATGGAATGGAATGGAATGGAATCAACCCGAATGGAATGGAAAGGAATGGAATGGAATGGAATGGAATGGAAGAGAATCAACCCGAATACAATGGAAAGGAAAGAAATGGAATGGAATCAACCCGAATGGAATGGAATGGAATGGAATGGAATGGAATGGAACGGAATGGAATCAACCCGAACGGAATGGAATGGAATGGAATGGAATGGAATGGAATGGAATGGATAGGAATGGAATGGAACCAACCCGAATGGAATGGAATCGAATGGAACGGAATGGAACGATATCAGACCGACTGCAATGGAATGGAATGGAAAGGAATGCAATCAACACGAATGGAATGAAACGGAATGGAATGGAATCAACAAGAAAGGAATGGAATGGAATGGAACGGAATGGAATGGAATGGAATGGAATCAACCCGAAAGGAATGGAATGGAACGGAATGGAATGGATTGGAATGGTATCATCTCGAATGGAATGGAATGGAAAGGAACAGAATCAACCCGAATGGAATGGAATGGAATGGAATGGAATAGAATCAACCCGAATGGAATGGAATGGAATGGAATGGAATGGAATGGAATGGAATGGAATGGAATGGAATGGAATTAACCCGAATGGAATAGAATGGAATGGGATGGAAGGGAATGCAAAGAAGTCAACCCGAATGGAATGGAATGGAATGGAATGGAATGCAATGAAATGGAATGGCATGGAATCAACCGGAATGGAATGGAATGGAATGGAATGGAATGGAACGGAATGGTATCAACCCGATTGGAATGGAATGGAATGGAATGGAATGGAATGGAATGGAATGGAATGGAAAGGAATGGAATGGAAAAGAATCAACTCGAATGGAATGGAATGGAATGGAATGGAATGGAATCGAAGCGAATGGAATGGAATTAAATGGGATGGAATGGAATGGCATGGAATTGAATGGAATGGAGTCAACCCGAATGGAATGGAATGGAATGGAATGGAATGGAATGGAATGGAATGGAATGGAATGGCATGGAATTGAATGGAATGGAGTCAACCCGAATGGAATGGAATGGAATGGAATCAACCCGAATGCAATGGAATGGAGTGGAATGGAATGGAATCAAACCGAATGGAACGGAAAGGAATGGAATGGAATGGAATGGAATCAACCAGAAAGGAATGGAATGGAATGGAATGAAATGGATTGGAATGGAATCAACCCGAATGGAATGGAATGGAATGGAATGGAATGGAACGGAATGCAATCAACACGAATGGAATGGAATGAAATTGAATGGAAAGGAATGGAATCAACCCGAATGGAATGGAATGGAATGGAATGGAATGGATTGGGATGGAATGGAATGGAATCAAACCAAATGGAATGGAATGGAGTGGATTGGAATGGAATGCAATCAACCCGAATGGAATGGAATGGAATGGAATGGAATGGAATGGAGTAAAGGTGAATGGAATGGAATGGAATGGAATGGAATCATCCCGAATGGCATGGAATGGAATGGAATGGAATGATATGAAATGTAATGGAATGAAATGGAATGGAATCAACCCGAATGGAATGGAATGGAATGGAATGGAACGGAATGGAATCAACCCGAATGGAATGGAATGGAACGGAATGGAATGGAATGGAATGGAATGGAATGGAATGGAATGCAATCAACCCGAATGGAATGGAATGGAATGGCATGGAATCGAATGGAATGGAATGGAATGGAATCAACCCGAGTGGAATGGAATGGAATGGAATGGAATGGAATGGAATGGAATGGAATCATCCCGAATGGCATGGAATGGAATGGAATAGAATGGAATGGAATGGAATGAAATGGAATGGAATGAAATGGAATGGAATCAACTCGAATGAAATGGAATGGATTGGAATGGAATGGAACGGAATGGAGTCAACCCGAATGGAGTGGAATGGAACGGAATGGAATGGAATGGCATTTAAGGGAATGGATTCAACCGAATGGAAAGGAATGCAAACGAATGGAATACAATGGAATGGAATGGAATGGAATCAAACCGAATTGAATGGAATGGAATGGAATGGAATGGAAGAGAATCAACCCGAATACAATGGAAAGGAAAGAAATGGAATGGAATCAAACCGAATGGAATGGAATGGAATGGAATGGAATGGAATGGAATGGAAGAGAATCAACCCGAATACAATGGAAAGGAAAGAAATGGAATGGAATCAACCCGAATGGAATGGAGTGGAATGGAATGGAATGGAACGGAATGGAATAAACCCGAACGGAATGGAATGGAATGGAATGGAATGGATAGGAATGGAATGGAACCAACCCGAATGGAATGGAATCGAATGGAACGGAATGGAACGATATCAGACCGACTGCAATGGAATGGAATGGAATGGAATGCAATCAACACGAATGGAATGAAACGGAATGGAATGGAATCAACAAGAAAGGAATGGAATGGTATGGAATGGAATGGAATGGAATGGAATGGAATATAATCAACCCGAAAGGAAGGGAATGGAACGGAATGGAATGGATTGGAATGGAATGGAATGGAATAGAATCAACCCGAAAGGAATGGAATGGAACGGAATGGAATGGATTGGAATGGTATCATCTCGAATGGAATGGAATGGAAAGGAACAGAATCAACCCGAATGGAATGGAATGGAATGGAATGGAATCCAACCGAATGGAATAGAATGGAATGGGATGGAAGGGAATGCAAAGAAGTCAACCCGAATGGAATGGAATGGAATGGAATGGAACGGAATGGTATCTACCTGATTGGAATGGAATGGAATGGAATGGAATGGAATGGAATGGAAAGGAATGGAATTGAAAAGAATCAACTCGAATGTAATGGAATGGAATGGAATGGAAAGGAATGGAATGGAAAGTATCAACTCGAATGTAATGGAATTGAATGAAATGGAATGGAATCCAAGCGAATGGAATGGAATGGAATGGGATGGAATGGAATGGCATGGAATTGAATGCAGTGGAGTCAACCCGAATGGAATGGAATGGAATGGAATGGAATGGAAAGGAATGGAATGGAATGGCATGGAATTGAATGGAATGGAGTCAACCCGAATGGAATGGAATGGAATGGAATGGATTGGAATGGAATGCAATCAACCCAAATGGAATGGAATGGAATGCAATGGAATGGAATCAACCCGAATGCAATGGAATGGAGTGGAATGGAATGGAATCAAACCGAATGGAACGGAATGGAATGGAATGGAATGGAATCAACCAGAATGGAATGGAATGGAATGGAATGGAATGGAAGGGAATGGAATGGAATGGAACGGAATGCAATCAACACGAATGGAATGGAATGAAAGGGAATGGAATGGAATGGAATCAACCCGAATGGAATGGAATGGAATGGAATGGAATGGAATGGAATGGATTGGGATGGAATGGAATGGAATCAAACCAGATGGAATGGAATGGAGTGGATTGGAATGGAATGCAATCAACCCGAATGGAATGGAATGGAATGGAATGGAATGGAGTAAAGGAGAATGGAATGGAATGGAATGGAATGGAATCATCCCGAATGGCATGGAATGGAATGGAATGGAATGGAATGAAATGTAATGGAATGAAATGGAATGGAATCAACCCGAATGGAATGGAATGGAATGGAACGGAATGGAATCAACCCGAATGGAATGGAATGGAATGGAATGGAATGGAATGGAATGGAATGGAATGGAATGGAATCAACCCGAATGGAATGGAATGGAATGGCATGGAATAGAATGGAATGGAATGGAATGGAATCATCCCGAATGGCATGGAATGGAATGTAATATAATGGAATGGAATGGAATGAAATGGAATGGAATGAAATGGAATGGAATCAAAACGAATGAAATGGAATGGAATGGAATGGATCGGAATGGAATCAACCCGAATGGAATGGAATGGAACGGAATGGAATGGAATGGCATGGAATGGAATGGAATCAACCCGAATGGAATGGAATGCAATGGAATGGAATAGAATGGAATGGAATGGAATGGAATCAACCCGAATGTAATGGAATGGAATGGAATGGAAGAGAATCAACCCGAATGCAATGGAAAGGAAAGAAATGGAATGGAATCAACCCGAATGGAATGGAATGGAATGGAATGGAATGGAATGGAATGGAATGGAATGGAATCAACCCGAACGGAATGGAATGGAATGGAATGGAATGGAATGGAATGGATAGGAATGGAATGGAACCAACCCGAATGGAACGGAATCGAATGGAACGGAATGGAACGATATCAGACCGACTGCAATGGAATGGAATGGAAAGGAATGCAATCAACACGAATGTAATGAAACGGAATGGAATGGAATCAACAAGAAAGGAATGGAATGGAATGGAATGGAATGGAATGGAATGGAATGGAATCAACCCGAAAGGAATGGAATGGAACGGAATGGAATGGATTGGAATGGTATCATCTCGAATGGAATGGAATGGAAAGGAACAGAATCAACCCTAATGGAATGGAATGGAATGGAATGGAATAGAATCAACCCGAATGGAATGTAATGGAATGGAATGGAATGGAATGGAATCAACCCGAATGGAATAGAATGGAATGGGATGGAAGGGAATGCAAAGAAGTCAACCCGAATGGAATGGAGTGGAATGGAATGGAATGGAATGCAATGAAATGGAATGGCATGGAATCAACCGGAATGGAATGGAATGGAATGGAACGGAATGGTATCAACCCGATTGGAATGGAATGGAATGGAATGGAATGGAATCGAAAGGAATGGAATGGAAAAGAATCAACTCGAATGTAATGGAATGGAATGGAATGGAAAGGAATGGAATGGAAAGTATCAACTCGAATGTAACGGAATTGAATGAAATGGAATGGAATCCAAGCCAATGGAATGGAATTAAATGGGATGGAATGGAATGGCATGGAATTGAATGGAATGGAGTCAACCCGAATGGAATGGAATGGAATGGAATGGAATGGAATGGAATGGAATGGAATGGCATGGAATTGAATGGAATGGAGTCAACCCGAATGGAATGGAATGGAATGGAATGGAATGGAATGGATTGGAATGGAATGCAATCAACCCAAATGGAATGGAATGGAATGCAATGGAATGGAATCAACCCGAATGGAATGGAATGGAATGGAATGGAATGGATTGGGATGGAATGGAATGGAATCAAACCAGATGGAATGGAATGGAGTGGATTGGAATGGAATGCAATCAACCCGAATGGAATGGAATGGAATGGAATGGAATGGAGTAAAGGAGAATGGAATGGAATGGAATGGAATGGAATCATCCCGAATGGCATGGAATGGAATGGAATGGAATGGAATGAAATGTAATGGAATGAAATGGAATGGAATCAACCCGAATGGAATGGAATGGAATGGAACGGAATGGAATCAACCCGAATGGAATGGAATGGAATGGAATGGAATGGAATGGAATGGAATGGAATGGAATCAACCCGAATGGAATGGAATGGAATGGCATGGAATAGAATGGAATGGAATGGAATGGAATCATCCCGAATGGCATGGAATGGAATGTAATATAATGGAATGGAATGGAATGAAATGGAATGGAATGAAATGGAATGGAATCAAAACGAATGAAATGGAATGGAATGGAATGGATCGGAATGGAATCAACCCGAATGGAATGGAATGGAACAGAATGGAATGGAATGGCATGGAATGGAATGGAATCAACCCGAATGGAATGGAATGCAATGGAATGGAATAGAATGGAATGGAATGGAATGGAATCAACCCGAATGTAATGGAATGGAATGGAATGGAAGAGAATCAACCCGAATGCAATGGAAAGGAAAGAAATGGAATGGAATCAACCCGAATGGAATGGAATGGAATGGAATGGAATGGAATGGAATGGAATGGAATGGAATCAACCCGAACGGAATGGAATGGAATGGAATGGAATGGAATGGAATGGATAGGAATGGAATGGAACCAACCCGAATGGAACGGAATCGAATGGAACGGAATGGAACGATATCAGACCGACTGCAATGGAATGGAATGGAAAGGAATGCAATCAACACGAATGTAATGAAACGGAATGGAATGGAATCAACAAGAAAGGAATGGAATGGAATGGAATGGAATGGAATGGAATGGAATGGAATGGAATCAACCCGAAAGGAATGGAATGGAACGGAATGGAATGGATTGGAATGGTATCATCTCGAATGGAATGGAATGGAAAGGAACAGAATCAACCCTAATGGAATGGAATGGAATGGAATGGAATAGAATCAACCCGAATGGAATGTAATGGAATGGAATGGAATGGAATGGAATCAACCCGAATGGAATAGAATGGAATGGGATGGAAGGGAATGCAAAGAAGTCAACCCGAATGGAATGGAGTGGAATGGAATGGAATGGAATGCAATGAAATGGAATGGCATGGAATCAACCGGAATGGAATGGAATGGAATGGAACGGAATGGTATCAACCCGATTGGAATGGAATGGAATGGAATGGAATGGAATCGAAAGGAATGGAATGGAAAAGAATCAACTCGAATGTAATGGAATGGAATGGAATGGAAAGGAATGGAATGGAAAGTATCAACTCGAATGTAACGGAATTGAATGAAATGGAATGGAATCCAAGCCAATGGAATGGAATTAAATGGGATGGAATGGAATGGCATGGAATTGAATGGAATGGAGTCAACCCGAATGGAATGGAATGGAATGGAATGGAATGGAATGGAATGGAATGGAATGGCATGGAATTGAATGGAATGGAGTCAACCCGAATTGAATGGAATGGAATGGAATGGAATGGAATGGATTGGAATGGAATGCAATCAACCCAAATGGAATGGAATGGAATGCAATGGAATGGAATCAACCCGAAAGCAATGGAATGGAGTGGAATGGAATGGAGTCAAACCGAATGGAACGGAATGGAATGGAATGGAATGGAATCAACCAGAATGGAATGGAATGGAATGGAATGGAATGGAATGGAATCAACCCGAATGGAATGGAATGGAATGGAATGGAATGGAATGGAACGGAATGCAATCAACACGAATGGAATGGAATGAAAGGGAATGGAATGGAATGGAATCAACCCGAATGGAATGGAATGGAATGGAATGGAATGGATTGGGATGGAATGGAATGGAATCAAACCAAATGGAATGGAATGGAGTGGATTGGAATGGAATGCAATCAACCCGAATGGAATGGAATGGAATGGAATGGAATGGAATGGAATGGAGTAAAGGAGAATGGAATGGAATGGAATGGAATGGAATCATCCCGAATGGCATGGAATGGAATGGAATGGAATGGAATGAAATGTAATGGAATGAAATGGAATGGAATCTACCCGAATGGAATGGAATGGAATGGAATGGAACGGAATGGAATCAACCCGAATGGAATGGAATGGAACGGAATGGAATGGAATGGAATGGAATGGAATGGAATGGAATGGAATCAACCCGAATGTCATGGAATGGAATGGCATGGAATAGAATGGAATGGAATGGAATGGAATCAACCCGAATGGAATGGAATGGAATGGAATGGAATGGAATGGAATGGAATGGAATCGAATCATCCCGAATGGCATGGAATGGAATGGAATAGAATGGAATGGAATGGAATGAAATGGAATGGAATGAAATGGAATGGAATCAACCCGAATGAAATGGAATGGAATGGAATGGAATGGAACGGAATGGAGTCAACCCGAATGGAATGGAATGGAACGGAATGGAATGGAATGGCATGTAATGGAATGGATTCAACCGAATGGAATGGAATGAAAACGAATGGAATATAATGGAACGGAATGGAATGGAATGGCATGTAATGGAATGGATTCAACCGAATGGAATGGAATGCAAACGAATGGAATATAATGGAATGGAATGGAATGGAATCAACCCGAATGGAATGGAATGGAATGGAATGGAATGGAATGGAATGGAAGAGAATCAACCCGAATACAATGGAAAGGAAAGAAATGGAATGGAATCAACCCGAATGGAATGGAATGGAATGGAATGGAATGGAATGGAACGGAATGGAATAAACCCGAACGGAATGGAATGGAATGGAATGGAATGGAATGGATAGGAATGGAATGGAACCAACCCGAATGGAATGGAATCGAATGGAACGGAATGTAACGATATCAGACTGACTGCAATGGAATGGAATGGAATGGAATGCAATCAACACGAATGGAATGAAACGGAATGGAATGGAATCAACAAGAAAGGAATGGAATGGTATAGAATGGAATGGAATGGAATGGAATAGAATCAACCCGAAAGGAATGGAATGGAACGGAATGGAATGGATTGGAATGGTATCATCTCGAATGGAATGGAATGGAAAGGAACAGAATCAACCCGAATGGAATGGAATGGAATGGAATGGAAGGGAATGCAAAGAAGTCAACCCGAATGGAATGGAATGGAATGGAATGGAATGGAATGGAATGGAATGGAATGGCATGTAATCAACCGGAATGGAATGGAATGGAATGGAATGGAACGGAATGGTATCTACCCGATTGGAATGGAATGGAATGGAATGGAATGGAATGGAAAGGAATGGAATGGAAAGTATCAACTCGAATGTAATGGAATTGAATGAAATGGAATGGAATCCAAGCGAATGGAATGGAATGGAATGGGATGGAATGGAATGGCATGGAATTGAATGGAATGGAGTCAACCCGAATGGAATGGAATGGAATGGAATGGAATGGAATGGAATGGAATGGAATGGCATGGAATTGAATGGAATGGAGTCAACCCGAATGGAATGGAATGGAATGGAATGGATTGGAATGGAATGCAATCAACCCAAATGGAATGGAATGGAATGCAATGGAATGGAATCAACCCGAATGCAACGGAATGGAGTGGAATGGAATGGAATCAAACCGAATGGAACGGAATGGAATGGAATGGAATGGAATCAACCAGAATGGAATGGAATGGAATGGAATGGAATGGAATCAACCCGAATGGAATGGAATGGAATGGAATGGAAGGGAATGGAATGGAATGGAACGGAATGCAATCTGCACGAATGGAATGGAATGAAAGGGAATGGAATGGAATGGAATCAACCCGAATGGAATGGAATGGAATGGAATGGAATGGAATGGATTGGGATGGAATGGAATGGAATCAAACCAAATGGAATGGAATGGAGTGGATTGGAATGGAATGCAATCAACCCGAATGGAATGGAATGGAATGGAATGGAATGGAGTAAAGGAGAATGGAATGGAATGGAATGGAATGGAATCATCCCGAATGGCATGGAATGGAATGGAATGGAATGGAATGAAATGTAATGGAATGAAATGGAATGGAATCAACCCGAATGGAATGGAATGGAATGGAATGGAACGGAATGGAATCAACCCGAATGGAATGGAATGGAACGGAATGGAATGGAATGGAATGGAATGGAATGGAATGGAATCAACCCGAATGGAATGGAATGGAATGGCATGGAATAGAATGGAATGGAATGGAATGGAATCAACCCGAATGGAATGGAATGGAATGGAATGGAATGGAATGGAATCATCCCGAATGGCATGGAATGGAATGGAATGGAATGGAATGAAATGGAATGGAATGAAATGGAATGGAATCAACCCGAGTGGAATGGAATGGAATGGAACGGAATGGAATCAACCCGAATGGAATGGAATGGAATGGAATGGAATGGAATGGAATGGAATGGAATGGAATGGAATCAACCCGAATGGAATGGAATGGAATGGCATGGAATAGAATGGAATGGAATGGAATGGAATCAACCCGAATGGAATGGAATGGAATGGAATGGAATGGAATGGAATGGAATGGAATGGAATCATCCCGAATGGCATGGAATGGAATGGAATATAATGGAATGGAATGGAATGAAATGGAATGGAATGAAATGGAATGGAATCAAAACGAATGAAATGCAATGGAATGGAATGGAACGGAATGGAATCAACCCGAATGGAATGGAATGGAACGGAATGGAATGGAATGGCATGGAATGGAATGGAATCAACCCGAATGGAATGGAATGCAATGGAATGGAATAGAATGGAATAGAATGGAATGGAATGGAATGGAATCAACCCGAATGGAATGGAAAGGAATGGAATGGAATGGAATGGAATGGAAGAGAATCAACCCGAATACAATGGAAAGGAAAGAAATGGAATGGAATCAACCCGAATGGAATGGAATGGAATGGAATGGAACGGAATGGAATCAACCCGAACGGAATGGAATGGAATGGAATGGAATGGAATGGAATGGATAGGAATGGAATGGAACCAACCCGAATGGAATGGAATCGAATGGAACGGAATGGAACGATATCAGACCGACTGCAATGGAATGGAATGGAAAGGAATGCAATCAACACGAATGGAATGAAACGGAATGGAATGGAATCAACAAGAAAGGAATGGAATGGAATGGAATGGAATGGAATGGAATGGAATGGAATGGAATCAACCCGAAAGGAATGGAATGGAACGGAATGGAATGGATTGGAATGGTATCATCTCGAATGGAATGGAATGGAAAGGAACAGAATCAACCCTAATGGAATGGAATGGAATGGAATGGAATAGAATCAACCCGAATGGAATGTAATGGAATGGAATGGAATGGAATGGAATCAACCCGAATGGAATAGAATGGAATGGGATGGAAGGGAATGCAAAGAAGTCAACCCGAATGGAATGGAGTGGAATGGAATGGAATGGAATGCAATGAAATGGAATGGCATGGAATCAACCGGAATGGAATGGAATGGAATGGAACGGAATGGTTTCAACCCGATTGGAATGGAATGGAATGGAATGGAATGGAATGGAAAGGAATGGAATGGAAAAGAATCAACTCGAATGTAATGGAATGGAATGGAATGGAAAGGAATGGAATGGAAAGTATCAACTCGAATGTAACGGAATTGAATGAAATGGAATGGAATCCAAGCCAATGGAATGGAATTAAATGGGATGGAATGGAATGGCATGGAATTGAATGGAATGGAGTCAACCCGAATGGAATGGAATGGAATGGAATGGAATGGAATGGAATGGAATGGAATGGCATGGAATTGAATGGAATGGAGTCAACCCGAATGGAATGGAATGGAATGGAATGGAATGGAATGGAATGGATTGGAATGGAATGCAATCAACCCAAATGGAATGGAATGGAATGCAATGGAATGGAATCAACCCGAAAGCAATGGAATGGAGTGGAATGGAATGGAGTCAAACCGAATGGAACGGAATGGAATGGAATGGAATCAACCAGAATGGAATGGAATGGAATGGAATGGAATGGAATGGAATGGAATCAACCCGAATGGAATGGAATGGAATGGAATGGAATGGAATGGAACGGAATGCAATCAACACGAATGGAATGGAATGAAAGGGAATGGAATGGAATGGAATCAACCCGAATGGAATGGAATGGAATGGAATGGAATGGATTGGGATGGAATGGAATGGAATCAAACCAAATGGAATGGAATGGAGTGGATTGGAATCGAATGCAATCAACCCGAATGGAATGGAATGGAATGGAATGGAATGGAATGGAATGGAATGGAATGGAGTAAAGGAGAATGGAATGGAATGGAATGGAATGGAATCATCCCGAATGGCATGGAATGGAATGGAATGGAATGGAATGAAATGTAATGGAATGAAATGGAATGGAATCTACCCGAATGGAATGGAATGGAATGGAATGGAACGGAATGGAATCAACCCGAATGGAATGGAATGGAACGGAATGGAATGGAATGGAATGGAATGGAATGGAATGGAATGGAATGGAATCAACCCGAATGGCATGGAATGGAATGGCATGGAATAGAATGGAATGGAATGGAATGGAATCAACCCGAATGGAATGGAATGGAATGGAATGGAATGGAATGGAATGGAATGGAATCGAATCATCCCGAATGGCATGGAATGGAATGGAATAGAATGGAATGGAATGGAATGAAATGGAATGGAATGAAATGGAATGGAATCAACCCGAATGAAATGGAATGGAATGGAATGGAATGGAACGGAATGGAGTCAACCCGAATGGAATGGAATGGAACGGAATGGAATGGAATGGCATGTAATGGAATGGATTCAACCGAATGGAATGGAATGAAAACGAATGGAATATAATGGAACGGAATGGAATGGAATGGCATGTAATGGAATGGATTCAACCGAATGGAATGGAATGCAAACGAATGGAATATAATGGAATGGAATGGAATGGAATCAACCCGAATGGAATGGAATGGAATGGAATGGAATGGAATGGAATGGAAGAGAATCAACCCGAATACAATGGAAAGGAAAGAAATGGAATGGAATCAACCCGAATGGAATGGAATGGAATGGAATGGAATGGAACGGAATGGAATAAACCCGAAAGGAATGGAATGGAATGGAATGGAATGGATAGGAATGGAATGGAACCAACCCGAATGGAATGGAATCGAATGGAACGGAATGTAACGATATCAGACTGACTGCAATGGAATGGAATGGAATGGAATGCAATCAACACGAATGGAATGAAACGGAATGGAATGGAATCAACAAGAAAGGAATGGAATGGTATAGAATGGAATGGAATGGAATGGAATAGAATCAACCCGAAAGGAATGGAATGGAACGGAATGGAATGGATTGGAATGGTATCATCTCGAATGGAATGGAATGGAAAGGAACAGAATCAACCCGAATGGAATGGAATGGAATGGAATGGAAGGGAATGCAAAGAAGTCAACCCGAATGGAATGGAATGGAATGGAATGGAATGGAATGGAATGGAATGGAATGGCATGGAATCAACCGGAATGGAATGGAATGGAATGGAATGGAACGGAATGGTATCTACCCGATTGGAATGGAATGGAATGGAATGGAATGGAATGGAAAGGAATGGAATGGAAAGTATCAACTCGAATGTAATGGAATTGAATGAAATGGAATGGAATCCAAGCGAATGGAATGGAATGGAATGGGATGGAATGGAATGGCATGGAATTGAATGGAATGGAGTCAACCCGAATGGAATGGAATGGAATGGAATGGAATGGAATGGAATGGAATGGAATGGAATGGCATGGAATTGAATGGAATGGAGTCAACCCGAATGGAATGGAATGGAATGGAATGGATTGGAATGGAATGCAATCAACCCAAATGGAATGGAATGGAATGCAATGGAATGGAATCAACCCGAATGCAATGGAATGGAGTGGAATGGAATGGAATCAAACCGAATGGAACGGAATGGAATGGAATGGAATGGAATCAACCAGAATGGAATGGAATGGAATGGAATGGAATGGAATCAACCCGAATGGAATGGAATGGAATGGAATGGAAGGGAATGGAATGGAATGGAACGGAATGCAATCTGCACGAATGGAATGGAATGAAAGGGAATGGAATGGAATGGAATCAACCCGAATGGAATGGAATGGAATGGAATGGAATGGAATGGATTGGGATGGAATGGAATGGAATCAAACCAAATGGAATGGAATGGAGTGGATTGGAATGGAATGCAATCAACCCGAATGGAATGGAATGGAATGGAATGGAATGGAGTAAAGGAGAATGGAATGGAATGGAATGGAATGGAATCATCCCGAATGGCATGGAATGGAATGGAATGGAATGGAATGGAATGAAATGTAATGGAATGAAATGGAATGGAATCAACCCGAATGGAATGGAATGGAATGGAATGGAACGGAATGGAATCAACCCGAATGGAATGGAATGGAACGGAATGGAATGGAATGGAATGGAATGGAATGGAATGGAATGGAATCAACCCGAATGGAATGGAATGGAATGGCATGGAATAGAATGGAATGGAATGGAATGGAATCAACCCGAATGGAATGGAATGGAATGGAATGGAATGGAATGGAATAATCCCGAATGGCATGGAATGGAATGGAATGGAATGGAATGAAATGGAATGGAATGAAATGGAATGGAATCAACCCGAATGGAATGGAATGGAATGGAACGGAATGGAATCAACCCGAATGGAATGGAATGGAATGGAATGGAATGGAATGGAATGGAATGGAATGGAATCAACCCGAATGGAATGGAATGGAATGGCATGGAATAGAATGGAATGGAATGGAATGGAATCAACCCGAATGGAATGGAATGGAATGGAATGGAATGGAATGGAATGGAATCATCCCGAATGGCATGCAATGGAATGGAATATAATGGAATGGAATGGAATGAAATGGAATGGAATGAAATGGAATGGAATCAAAACGAATGAAATGCAATGGAATGGAATGGAACGGAATGGAATCAACCCGAATGGAATGGAATGGAACGGAATGGAATGGAATGGCATGGAATGGAATGGAATCAACCCGAATGGAATGGAATGCAATGGAATGGAATAGAATGGAATAGAATGGAATGGAATGGAATGGAATCAACCCGAATGGAATGGAAAGGAATGGAATGGAATGGAATGGAATGGAAGAGAATCAACCCGAATACAATGGAAAGGAAAGAAATGGAATGGAATCAACCCGAATGGAATGGAATGGAATGGAATGGAATGGAATGGAACGGAATGGAATCAACCCGAACGGAATGGAATGGAATGGAATGGAATGGAATGGAATGGATAGGAATGGAATGGAACCAACCCGAATGGAATGGAATCGAATGGAACGGAATGGAACGATATCAGACCGACTGCAATGGAATGGAATGGAAAGGAATGCAATCAACACGAATGGAATGAAACGGAATGGAATGGAATCAACAAGAAAGGAATGGAATGGAATGGAACGGAATGGAATGGAATGGAATGGAATCAACCCGAAAGGAATGGAATGGAACAGAATGGAATGGATTGGAATGGTATCATCTCGAATGGAATGGAATGGAAAGGAACAGAATCAACCCGAATGGAATGGAATGGAATGGAATGGAATAGAATCAACCCGAATGGAATGGAATGGAATGGAATGGAATGGAATGGAATGGAATTAACCCGAATGGAATAGAATGGAATGGGATGGAAGGGAATGCAAAGAAGTCAACCCGAATGGAATGGAATGGAATGGAATGGAATGGAATGGAATGGAATGGAATGCAATGAAATGGAATGGCATGGAATCAACCGGAATGGAATGGAATGGAATGGAATGGAACGGAATGGTATCAACCCGATTGGAATGGAATGGAATGGAATGGAATGGAATGGAATGGAATGGAATGGAATGGAATGGAAAAGAATCAACTCGAATGTAATGTAATGGAATGGAATGGAATGGAATCGAAGCGAATGGAATGGAATTAAATGGGATGGAATGGAATGGCATGGAATTGAATGGAATGGAGTCAACCCGAATGGAATGGAATGGAATGGAATGGAATGGAATGGAATGGAATGGAATGGCATGGAATTGAATGGAATGGAGTCAACCCGAATGGAATGGAATGGAATGGAATCAACCCGAATGCAATGGAATGGAGTGGAATGGAATGGAATCAAACCGAATGGAACGGAAAGGAATGGAATGGAATGGAATGGAATCAACCAGAAAGGAATGGAATGGAATGGAATGGAATGGATTGGAATGGAATCAACCCGAATGGAATGGAATGGAATGGAATGGAATGGAACGGAATGCAATCAACACGAATGGAATGGAATGAAATTGAATGGAATGGAATGGAATCAACCCGAATGGAATGGAATGGAATGGAATGGAATGGATTGGGATGGAATGGAATGGAATCAAACCAAATGGAATGGAATGGAGTGGATTGGAATGGAATGCAATCAACCCGAATGGAATGGAATGGAATGGAATGGAATGGAATGGAGTAAAGGTGAATGGAATGGAATGGAATGGAATGGAATCATCCCGAATGGCATGGAATGGAATGGAATGGAATGATATGAAATGTAATGGAATGAAATGGAATGGAATCAACCCGAATGGAATGGAATGGAATGGAATGGAACGGAATGGAATCAACCCGAATGGAATGGAATGGAACGGAATGGAATGGAATGGAATGGAATGGAATGGAATGGAATGGAATCAACCCGCATGGAATGGAATGGAATGGCATGGAATCGAATGGAATGGAATGGAATGGAATCAACCCGAATGGAATGGAATGGAATGGAATGGAATGGAATGGAATGGAATCATCACAAATGGCATGGAATGGAATGGAATAGAATGGAATGGAATGGAATGAAATGGAATGGAATGAAATGGAATGGAATCAACCCGAATGAAATGGAATGGAATGGAATGGAATGGAACGGAATGGAGTCAACCCGAATGGAATGGAATGGAACGGAATGGAATGGAATGGCATTTAAGGGAATGGATTCAACCGAATAGAAAGGAATGCAAACGAATGGAATACAATGGAATGGAATGGAATGGAATCAAACCGAATGGAATGGAATGGAATGGAATGGAATGGAATGGAAGAGAATCAACCCGAATACAATGGAAAGGAAAGAAATGGAATGGAATCAAACCGAATGGAATGGAATGGAATGAAATGTAATGGAATGAAATGGAATGGAATCAACCCGAATGGAATGGAATGGAATGGAATGGAACGGAATGGAATCAACCCGAATGGAATGGAATGGAACGGAATGGAATGGAATGGAATGGAATGGAATGGAATCAACCCGAATGGAATGGAATGGAATGGCATGGAATAGAATGGAATGGAATGGAATGGAATCAACCCGAATGGAATGGAATGGAATGGAATGGAATGGAATGGAATCATCCCGAATGGCATGGAATGGAATGGAATGGAATGGAATGAAATGGAATGGAATGAAATGGAATGGAATCAACCCGAATGGAATGGAATGGAATGGAACGGAATGGAATCAACCCGAATGGAATGGAATGGAATGGAATGGAATGGAATGGAATGGAATGGAATCAACCCGAATGGAATGGAATGGAATGGCATGGAATAGAATGGAATGGAATGGAATGGAATCAACCCGAATGGAATGGAATGGAATGGAATGGAATGGAATGGAATGGAATCATCCCGAATGGCATGGAATGGAATGGAATATAATGGAATGGAATGGAATGAAATGGAATGGAATGAAATGGAATGGAATCAAAATGAATGAAATGCAATGGAATGGAATGGAACGGAATGGAATCAACCCGAATGGAATGGAATGGAACGGAATGGAATGGAATGGCATGGAATGGAATGGAATCAACCCGAATGGAATGGAATGCAATGGAATGGAATAGAATGGAATAGAATGGAATGGAATGGAATGGAATCAACCCGAATGGAATGGAAAGGAATGGAATGGAATGGAATGTAATGGAAGAGAATCAACCCGAATACAATGGAAAGGAAAGAAATGGAATGGAATCAACCCGAATGGAATGGAATGGAATGGAATGGAATGGAATGGAACGGAATGGAATCAACCCGAACGGAATGGAATGGAATGGAATGGAATGGAATGGAATGGATAGGAATGGAATGGAACCAACCCGAATGGAATGGAATCGAATGGAACGGAATGGAACGATATCAGACCGACTGCAATGGAATGGAATGGAAAGGAATGCAATCAACACGAATGGAATGAAACGGAATGGAATGGAATCAACAAGAAAGGAATGGAATGGAATGGAACGGAATGGAATGGAATGGAATGGAATCAACCCGAAAGGAATGGAATGGAACAGAATGGAATGGATTGGAATGGTATCATCTCGAATGGAATGGAATGGAAAGGAACAGAATCAACCCGAATGGAATGGAATGGAATGGAATGGAATAGAATCAACCAGAATGGAATGGAATGGAATGGAATGGAATGGAATGGAATGGAATTAACCCGAATGGAATAGAATGGAATGGGATGGAAGGGAATGCAAAGAAGTCAACCCGAATGGAATGGAATGGAATGGAATGGAATGGAATGGAATGGAATGCAATGAAATGGAATGGCATGGAATCAACCGGAATGGAATGGAATGGAATGGAATGGAACGGAATGGTATCAACCCGATTGGAATGGAATGGAATGGAATGGAATGGAATGGAATGGAATGGAAAAGAATCAACTCGAATGTAATGGAATGGAATGGAATGGAATGGAATCGAAGCGAATGGAATGGAATTAAATGGGATGGAATGGAATGGCATGGAATTGAATGGAATGGAGTCAACCCGAATGGAATGGAATGGAATGGAATGGAATGGAATGGAATGGAATGGCATGGAATTGAATGGAATGGAGTCAACCCGAATGGAATGGAATGGAATGGAATCAACCCGAATGCAATGGAATGGAGTGGAATGGAATGGAATCAAACCGAATGGAACGGAAAGGAATGGAATGGAATGGAATGGAATCAACCAGAAAGGAATGGAATGGAATGGAATGGAATGGAACGGAATGCAATCAACACGAATGGAATGGAATGAAATTGAATGGAATGGAATGGAATCAACCCGAATGGAATGGAATGGATTGGGATGGAATGGAATGGAATCAAACCAAATGGAATGGAATGGAGTGGATTGGAATGGAATGCAATCAACCCGAATGGAATGGAATGGAATGGAATGGAATGGAATGGAGTAAAGGTGAATGGAATGGAATGGAATGGAATGGAATCATCCCGAATGGCATGGAATGGAATGGAATGGAATGATATGAAATGTAATGGAATGAAATGGAATGGAATCAACCCGAATGGAATGGAATGGAATGGAATGGAACGGAATGGAATCAACCCGAATGGAATGGAATGGAACGGAATGGAATGGAATGGAATGGAATGGAATGGAATGGAATGGAATGGAATCAACCCGAATGGAATGGAATGGAATGGCATGGAATCGAATGGAATGGAATGGAATGGAATCAACCCGAATGGAATGGAATGGAATGGAATGGAATGGAATGGAATGGAATGGAATCATCACAAATGGCATGGAATGGAATGGAATAGAATGGAATGGAATGGAATGAAATGGAATGGAATGAAATGGAATGGAATCAACCCGAATGAAATGGAATGGAATGGAATGGAATGGAACGGAATGGAGTCAACCCGAATGGAATGGAATGGAACGGAATGGAATGGAATGGCATTTAAGGGAATGGATTCAACCGAATAGAAAGGAATGCAAACGAATGGAATACAATGGAATGGAATGGAATGGAATCAAACCGAATGGAATGGAATGGAATGGAATGGAATGGAAGAGAATCAACCCGAATACAATGGAAAGGAAAGAAATGGAATGGAATCAAACCGAATGGAATGGAATGGAATGGAATGGAATGGAATGGAAGAGAATCAACCCGAATACAATGGAAAGGAAAGAAATGGAATGGAATCAACCCGAATGGAATGGAATGGAATGGAATGGAATGGAACGGAATGGAATAAACCCGAAAGGAATGGAATGGAAAGGAATGGAATGGATTGGAATGGTATCATCTCGAATGGAATGGAATGGAAAGGAACAGAATCAACCCGAATGGAATGGAATGGAATGGAATGGAATCCAACCGAATGGAATAGAATGGAATGGGATGGAAGGGAATGCAAAGAAGTCAACCCGAATGGAATGGAATGGAATGGAATGGAATGGAATGGAATGGAATGGAATGCAATGAAATGTAATGGCATGGAATCAACCGGAATGGAATGGAATGGAATGGAATGGAACGGAATGGTATCTACCTGATTGGAATGGAATGGAATGGAATGGAATGGAATGGAATGGAAAGGAATGGAATTGAAAAGAATCAACTCGAATGTAATGGAATGGAATGGAATGGAAAGGAATGGAATGGAAAGTATCAACTCGAATGTAATGGAATTGAATGAAATGGAATGGAATCCAAGCGAATGGAATGGAATGGAATGGGATGGAATGGAATGGCATGGAATTGAATGCAGTGGAGTCAAGCCGAATGGAATGGAATGGAATGGAATGGAATGGAAAGGAATGGAATGGAATGGCATGGAATTGAATGGAATGGAGTCAACCCGAATGGAATGGAATGGAATGGAATGGATTGGAATGGAATGCAATCAACCCAAATGGAATGGAATGGAATGCAATGGAATGGAATCAACCCGAATGCAATGGAATGGAGTGGAATGGAATGGAATCAAACCGAATGGAACGGAATGGAATGGAATGGAATGGAATCAACCAGAATGGAATGGAATGGAATGGAATGGAATGGAAGGGAATGGAATCTAATGGAACGGAATGCAATCAACACGAATGGAATGGAATGAAAGGGAATGGAATGGAATGGAATCAACCCGAATGGAATGGAATGGAATGGAATGGAATGGAATGGAATGGAATGGATTAGGATGGAATGGAATGGAATCAAACCAAATGGAATGGAATGGAGTGGATTGGAATGGAATGCAATCAACCCGAATGGAATGGAATGGAATGGAATGGAATGGAATGGAATGGAATGGAATGGAATGGAGTAAAGGAGAATGGAATGGAATGGAATGGAATGGAATCATCCCGAATGGCATGGAATGTAATGGAATGGAATGGAATGAAATGTAATGGAATGAAATGGAATGGAATCAACCCGAATGGAATGGAATGGAATGGAATGGAACGGAATGGAATCAACCCGAATGGAATGGAATGGAACGGAATGGAATGGAATGGAATGGAATGGAATGGAATCAACCCGAATGGAATGGAATGGAATGGCATGGAATAGAATGGAATGGAATGGAATGGAATCAACCCGAATGGAATGGAATGGAATGGAATGGAATGGAATGGAATCATCCCGAATGGCATGGAATGGAATGGAATGGAATGGAATGAAATGTAATGGAATGAAATGGAATGGAATCAACCCGAATGGAATGGAATGGAATGGAACGGAATGGAATCATCCCTAATGGAATGGAATGGAATGTAATGGAATGGAATGGAATGGAATGGAATGGAATCAACCCGAATGGAATGGAATGGAATGGCATGGAATAGAATGGAATGGAATGGAATGGAATCAACCCGAATGGAATGGAATGGAATGGAATGGAATCAAAACGAATGAAATGGAATGGAAAGGAATGGAACAGAATGGAATCAATCTGAACGGAATGGAATGGAACGGAATGCAATGGAATGGCATGGAATGGAATGGAATCAACCCGAATGGAATGGAATGCAAAGGAATGGAATAGAATGGAATGGAATGGAATGGAATCAACCCGAATGGAATGGAAAGGAATGGAATGGAATGGAATGGAATGGAATGGAAGAGAATCAACCCGAATACAATGGAAAGGAAAGAAATGGAATGGAATCAGCCCGAATGGAATGGAATGGAATGGAATGGAATGGAATGGAACAGAATGGAATCAACCCGAACGGAATGGAATGGAATGGAATGGAATGGAATGGAATGGATAGGAATGGAATGGAACCAACCCGAATGGAATGGAATCGAATGGAACGGAATGGAACGATATCAGACCGACTGCAATGGAATGGAATGGAAAGGAATGCAATCAAAACGAATGGAATGAAACGGAATGGAATGGAATCAACAAGAAAGGAATGGAATGGAATGGAATGGAATGGAATATAATGGAATGGAATGGAATGAAATGGTATGGAATGAAATGGAATGGAATCAAAACGAATGAAATGGAATGGAAAGGAATGGAACAGAATGGAATCAATCCGAATGGAATGGAATGGAACGGAATGCAATGGAATGGCATGGAATGGAATGGAATCAACCCGAATGGAATGGAATGCAAAGGAATGGAATAGAATGGAATGGAATGGAATGGAATCAACCCGAATGGAATGGAAAGGAATGGAATGGAATGGAATGGAATGGAATGGAAGAGAATCAACCCGAATACAATGGAAAGGAAAGAAATGGAATGGAATCAACCCGAATGGAATGGAATGGAATGGAATGGAATGGAATGGAACAGAATGGAATCAACCCGAACGGAATGGAATGGAATGGAATGGAATGGAATGGAATGGATAGGAATGGAATGGAACCAACCCGAATGGAATGGAATCGAAAGGAACGGAATGGAACGATATCAGACCGACTGCAATGGAATGGAATGGAAAGGAATGCAATCAAAACGAATGGAATGAAACGGAATGGAATGGAATCAACAAGAAAGGAATGGAATGGAATGGAATGGAATGGAATGGAATCAACCCGAAAGGAATGGAATGGAACGGAATGGAATGGATTGGAATGGTATCATCTCGAATGGAATGGAATGGAAAGGAACAGAATCAACCCGAATGGAATGGAATGGAATAGAATGGAATAGAATCAACCCGAATGGAATGGAATGGAATGGAATGGAATCAACCCGAATGGAATAGAATGGAATGGGATGGAAGGGAATGCAAAGAAGTCAACCCGAATGGAAAGGAATGGAATGGAATGGAATGGAATGCAATGAAATGGAATGGCATGGAATCAACCGGAATGGAATGGAATGGAATGGAATGGAACGGAATGGTATCAACCCTATTGGAATGGAATGGAATGGAATGGAATGGAATGGAAAGGAATGGAATGGAAAAGAATCAACTTGAATGTAATGGAATGGAATGGAATTGAAAGGAATGGAATGGAAAGTATCAACTCGAATGTAATGGAATTGAATGAAATGGAATGGAATCCAAGCGAATGGAATGGAATGGAATGGGATGGAATGGAATGGCATGGAATTGAATGGAATGGAGTCAACCCGAATTGAATGGAATGGAATGGAATGGAATGGAATGGAATGGAATGGCATGGAATTGAATGGAATGGAGTCAACCCGAATGGAATGGAATGGAATGGAATGGAATGGAATGGAATGGAATGGAATCAACCCGAATGGAATGGAACGGAATGGATTGAAATGGGGTGGAATCAACGTGAATGGAATGGAATGGAATGGAATGCAATTTAATCAACCCGAATGGAATGGAATGGAATGGAATGGAATGAAATGGAATCAACCGGAATGGAATGGAATGGAATGGAATGGATTGGAATGGAATGCAATCAACCCAAATATAATGGAATGGAAGGGAATGGAATGGAATGGAATGGAATCAACCTAAATGGAATGGAAAGGAATGGAATGGAATGGAATGGAATCAACCAGAATGGAATGGAATTTATTGGAGTCAAACCGAATGGCATTGAATGGAATAGAATCAACCCGAATGGAATGGAATGGAATGGTATGGAATGGAATGAAACGAAATGAAATGGAATGGAATGGAATGGTACGGAATGGAATGGAATTTTATCAACCTGAATGGAATGCTATGGAATGGAATGAAATGGAATGGAGGAGAATCAACACGAATGGAATGGAATTGAAAGGAATGGAATGTAATGGAATGGAATGGAATCAACCAGAATGGATTGGAATGGAATGGAATGGAATGGAATGGAAACAACCGGAATGGAATGGACTGGAATTCAATGGAATGGAATGGAATCAATGAGAATGGAATGGAATGGAATAAAATGGAATGGAATGCACTGGAATGGAATGGAATCAACCCGAATGTAATGTAATGTAATGGAATGGAATGGAATGGAATCAACACGAATGGAATGGAATGGAATGGAATGAAAAGGAACCATTCCACCAACCAGAATGGAATGGAATGGAATGAAATCGAATGGAATATAATGGAATGGAATGGAATGGAATCCACTCGAATGGAATGGATTGGAATGGAATGGAATGGAATCATCCCGAATGGCATGGAAAGTAATGGAATGGAATGAAATCTACCCGAATGGATTGTAATGGAATGGAATGAAATGGAATGGAATCAATCCGAATGGAATGGAAAGGAATGGAATGGAAAGGAATGGAAAAGAACGGAATGGAATCAACCCGAATGGAATGGAATGGAATGGAATGGAATGGAATCAAACGGAATGGAATGCAATGGAATGGAATGGAATGGAATGGAATCAACCCGAATGGAATGGAATGGAATGCAATGGAATGGAAGGAAATGGAATGGAATCAACCCGAATGGAACGGAATGGAATGGAATGGAATCATCCCGAATGGCATGGAATGGAATGGAACGGAATGGAATGCAATGGAGTCAACACGAATGGAATGGAATGGAATGGAATGGAATGGAACGGAATGGAATCAACCCGAATGGAATGGAATGGAATGGAATGGAATCAACGCGAATGGAATGGAGTGGAATGGAATGGAATGGAATGGAATGGAATCAACCCGAATGGAATGCAATGGAATGGAATGGAGTAGAATCAACCGGAATAAAATGCAATGGAATGAAATTGAATGGAATCAACCCGAATGGAATGGAATGGAATGGGATGGAATGGATGGAATGGAATCAACCCGAATGGAATGGAACGGAATGGAATGGAAGGGAACAGAATGGAATCAACACGATTGGAATGGAATGGAATGGAATGGAATGGAATGGAATGGAAGGAAATGGAATGGAATGGAAGGAATGGAATGGAACCTACCCGAATGGAATGGAATCGAATGGAATGGAATGAAACGGCATCAAACCGACTTCAATGGAATGGAATGGAATGGAATTGAATGGAGTGGAATGGAATGAAATGGCATGGAATCAACCCGAATGGAATGGAATGGAATGGAATGGAATGGAATGGAATGGAATGGAATTGAATGGAATCAAGCCGGATGGAATGGAATGGAATGGAATGGAATGGAATGGAATGGAATCAACCCGAGTGGAATGGAATGGAATGCAATGGAATGGAATGAAATGGCATGGAATCAACAGGAATGGAATGGAATGGAACGGAACGGAATGGAATCAACCCGAATGGAATGGAATGGAATGGAACCGAAGGGAACGGAATGTAATGGAATGGAATCAACCCGAATGGAATGGAATGGAATGGAATGGAATCAACCCGAATGGAATGGAATGGAATGGAATGGAATGGAATGGAATGGAATGAAATGGAATAGAATAAACCCGAATGGAATGGAACGTAATGGAATGGAATGGAATGGTATGGAATCAACCTGAATGGAATGTAATGGAATGGAATAGAATGGAATGCTATGGAATCAACCTGAAAGGAATGGATTGGAACGGGATGGAATGGAATGGAATGGAATCAACCCGAATGGAATGGAATGGAATGGAATGGAATGCAATGGAATCAACCCGAATGGAATGGAATGGAATGGAATGGAATGGATTCAACCCGAATGGAATGGAATGGAATGGAATGCAATGGAATCAACCCTAATGGAGTGGAATGGAATGGAATTCAATGGAATAGAATGGATTCAACCCAAATGGAATGGAATGGAATGGAATGAAATGGAATCAACCGGAATGGAATGGAATGGAATGGAATGGAATGGAATGGAATGGAATCAACCTAAATGGAATGGAAAGGAATGGGATGGAATGGAATGGAATGGAATGGAATCAAGCAGAATGGAATGGAATGGAATGGAGTCAAACCGAATGGAATGGAATGGAATGGAATGGAATGGAATGGAACCAACCCGAATGGAATGGAATCGAATGGAACGGAATGGAACGATATCAGACCGACTGCAATGGAATGGAATGGAAAGGAATGCAATCAACACGAATGGAATGAAACGGAATGGAATGGAATCAACAAGAAAGGAATGGAATGGAATGGAACGGAAAAAAATGGAATGGAATGGAATCAACCCGAAAGGAATGGAATGGAACAGAATGGAATGGATTGGAATGGTATCATCTCGAATGGAATGGAATGGAAAGGAACAGAATCAACCCGAATGGAATGGAATGGAATGGAATGGAATAGAATCAACCCGAATGGAATGGAATGGAATGGAATGGAATGGAATGGAATGGAATTAACCCGAATGGAATAGAATGGAATGGGATGGAAGGGAATGCAAAGAAGTCAACCCGAATGGAATGGAATGGAATGGAATGGAATGGAATGGAATGGAATGGAATGCAATGAAATGGAATGGCATGGAATCAACCGGAATGGAATGGAATGGAATGGAATGGAACGGAATGGTATCAACCCGATTGGAATGGAATGGAATGGAATGGAATGGAATGGAATGGAATGGAATGGAATGGAAAAGAATCAACTCGAATGTAATGTAATGGAATGGAATGGAATGGAATCGAAGCGAATGGAATGGAATTAAATGGGATGGAATGGAATGGCATGGAATTGAATGGAATGGAGTCAACCCGAATGGAATGGAATGGAATGGAATGGAATGGAATGGAATGGAATGGAATGGAATGGCATGGAATTGAATGGAATGGAGTCAACCCGAATGGAATGGAATGGAATGGAATCAACCCGAATGCAATGGAATGGAGTGGAATGGAATGGAATCAAACCGAATGGAACGGAAAGGAATGGAATGGAATGGAATGGAATCAACCAGAAAGGAATGGAATGGAATGGAATGGAATGGATTGGAATGGAATCAACCCGAATGGAATGGAATGGAATGGAATGGAATGGAACGGAATGCAATCAACACGAATGGAATGGAATGAAATTGAATGGAATGGAATGGAATCAACCCGAATGGAATGGAATGGAATGGAATGGAATGGATTGGGATGGAATGGAATGGAATCAAACCAAATGGAATGGAATGGAGTGGATTGGAATGGAATGCAATCAACCCGAATGGAATGGAATGGAATGGAATGGAATGGAATGGAGTAAAGGTGAATGGAATGGAATGGAATGGAATGGAATCATCCCGAATGGCATGGAATGGAATGGAATGGAATGATATGAAATGTAATGGAATGAAATGGAATGGAATCAACCCGAATGGAATGGAATGGAATGGAATGGAACGGAATGGAATCAACCCGAATGGAATGGAATGGAACGGAATGGAATGGAATGGAATGGAATGGAATGGAATGGAATGGAATCAACCCGCATGGAATGGAATGGAATGGCATGGAATCGAATGGAATGGAATGGAATGGAATCAACCCGAATGGAATGGAATGGAATGGAATGGAATGGAATGGAATGGAATCATCACAAATGGCATGGAATGGAATGGAATAGAATGGAATGGAATGGAATGAAATGGAATGGAATGAAATGGAATGGAATCAACCCGAATGAAATGGAATGGAATGGAATGGAATGGAACGGAATGGAGTCAACCCGAATGGAATGGAATGGAACGGAATGGAATGGAATGGCATTTAAGGGAATGGATTCAACCGAATAGAAAGGAATGCAAACGAATGGAATACAATGGAATGGAATGGAATGGAATCAAACTGAATGGAATGGAATGGAATGGAATGGAATGGAATGGAAGAGAATCAACCCGAATACAATGGAAAGGAAAGAAATGGAATGGAATCAAACCGAATGGAATGGAATGGAATGAAATGTAATGGAATGAAATGGAATGGAATCAACCCGAATGGAATGGAATGGAATGGAATGGAACGGAATGGAATCAACCCGAATGGAATGGAATGGAACGGAATGGAATGGAATGGAATGGAATGGAATGGAATCAACCCGAATGGAATGGAATGGAATGGCATGGAATAGAATGGAATGGAATGGAATGGAATCAACCCGAATGGAATGGAATGGAATGGAATGGAATGGAATGGAATCATCCCGAATGGCATGGAATGGAATGGAATGGAATGGAATGAAATGGAATGGAATGAAATGGAATGGAATCAACCCGAATGGAATGGAATGGAATGGAACGGAATGGAATCAACCCGAATGGAATGGAATGGAATGGAATGGAATGGAATGGAATGGAATGGAATGGAATGGAATCAACCCGAATGGAATGGAATGGAATGGCATGGAATAGAATGGAATGGAATGGAATGGAATCAACCCGAATGGAATGGAATGGAATGGAATGGAATGGAATGGAATGGAATCATCCCGAATGGCATGGAATGGAATGGAATATAATGGAATGGAATGGAATGAAATGGAATGGAATGAAATGGAATGGAATCAAAACGAATGAAATGCAATGGAATGGAATGGAACGGAATGGAATCAACCCGAATGGAATGGAATGGAACGGAATGGAATGGAATGGCATGGAATGGAATGGAATCAACCCGAATGGAATGGAATGCAATGGAATGGAATAGAATGGAATAGAATGGAATGGAATGGAATGGAATCAACCCGAATGGAATGGAAAGGAATGGAATGGAATGGAATGGAATGGAAGAGAATCAACCCGAATACAATGGAAAGGAAAGAAATGGAATGGAATCAACCCGAATGGAATGGAATGGAATGGAATGGAATGGAATGGAACGGAATGGAATCAACCCGAACGGAATGGAATGGAATGGAATGGAATGGAATGGAATGGATAGGAATGGAATGGAACCAACCCGAATGGAATGGAATCGAATGGAACGGAATGGAACGATATCAGACCGACTGCAATGGAATGGAATGGAAAGGAATGCAATCAACACGAATGGAATGAAACGGAATGGAATGGAATCAACAAGAAAGGAATGGAATGGAATGGAACGGAATGGAATGGAATGGAATGGAATCAACCCGAAAGGAATGGAATGGAACAGAATGGAATGGATTGGAATGGTATCATCTCGAATGGAATGGAATGGAAAGGAACAGAATCAACCCGAATGGAATGGAATGGAATGGAATGGAATAGAATCAACCCGAATGGAATGGAATGGAATGGAATGGAATGGAATGGAATGGAATTAACCCGAATGGAATAGAATGGAATGGGATGGAAGGGAATGCAAAGAAGTCAACCCGAATGGAATGGAATGGAATGGAATGGAATGGAATGGAATGGAATGCAATGAAATGGAATGGCATGGAATCAACCGGAATGGAATGGAATGGAATGGAATGGAACGGAATGGTATCAACCCGATTGGAATGGAATGGAATGGAATGGAATGGAATGGAATGGAATGGAAAAGAATCAACTCGAATGTAATGGAATGGAATGGAATGGAATGGAATCGAAGCGAATGGAATGGAATTAAATGGGATGGAATGGAATGGCATGGAATTGAATGGAATGGAGTCAACCCGAATGGAATGGAATGGAATGGAATGGAATGGAATGGAATGGAATGGAATGGCATGGAATTGAATGGAATGGAGTCAACCCGAATGGAATGGAATGGAATGGAATCAACCCGAATGCAATGGAATGGAGTGGAATGGAATGGAATCAAACCGAATGGAACGGAAAGGAATGGAATGGAATGGAATGGAATCAACCAGAAAGGAATGGAATGGAATGGAATGGAATGGAATGGAACGGAATGCAATCAACACGAATGGAATGGAATGAAATTGAATGGAATGGAATGGAATCAACCCGAATGGAATGGAATGGAATGGAATGGAATGGATTGGGATGGAATGGAATGGAATCAAACCAAATGGAATGGAATGGAGTGGATTGGAATGGAATGCAATCAACCCGAATGGAATGGAATGGAATGGAATGGAATGGAATGGAGTAAAGGTGAATGGAATGGAATGGAATGGAATGGAATCATCCCGAATGGCATGGAATGGAATGGAATGGAATGATATGAAATGTAATGGAATGAAATGGAATGGAATCAACCCGAATGGAATGGAATGGAATGGAATGGAACGGAATGGAATCAACCCGAATGGAATGGAATGGAACGGAATGGAATGGAATGGAATGGAATGGAATGGAATGGAATGGAATGGAATCAACCCGAATGGAATGGAATGGAATGGCATGGAATCGAATGGAATGGAATGGAATGGAATCAACCCGAATGGAATGGAATGGAATGGAATGGAATGGAATGGAATGGAATGGAATCATCACAAATGGCATGGAATGGAATGGAATAGAATGGAATGGAATGGAATGAAATGGAATGGAATGAAATGGAATGGAATCAACCCGAATGAAATGGAATGGAATGGAATGGAATGGAACGGAATGGAGTCAACCCGAATGGAATGGAATGGAACGGAATGGAATGGAATGGCATTTAAGGGAATGGATTCAACCGAATAGAAAGGAATGCAAACGAATGGAATACAATGGAATGGAATGGAATGGAATGGAATCAAACCGAATGGAATGGAATGGAATGGAATGGAATGGAAGAGAATCAACCCGAATACAATGGAAAGGAAAGAAATGGAATGGAATCAAACCGAATGGAATGGAATGGAATGGAATGGAATGGAATGGAAGAGAATCAACCCGAATACAATGGAAAGGAAAGAAATGGAATGGAATCAACCCGAATGGAATGGAATGGAATGGAATGGAATGGAACGGAATGGAATAAACCCGAAAGGAATGGAATGGAAAGGAATGGAATGGATTGGAATGGTATCATCTCGAATGGAATGGAATGGAAAGGAACAGAATCAACCCGAATGGAATGGAATGGAATGGAATGGAATCCAACCGAATGGAATAGAATGGAATGGGATGGAAGGGAATGCAAAGAAGTCAACCCGAATGGAATGGAATGGAATGGAATGGAATGGAATGGAATGGAATGGAATGGAATGCAATGAAATGTAATGGCATGGAATCAACCGGAATGGAATGGAATGGAATGGAATGGAACGGAATGGTATCTACCTGATTGGAATGGAATGGAATGGAATGGAATGGAATGGAATGGAAAGGAATGGAATTGAAAAGAATCAACTCGAATGTAATGGAATGGAATGGAATGGAAAGGAATGGAATGGAAAGTATCAACTCGAATGTAATGGAATTGAATGAAATGGAATGGAATCCAAGCGAATGGAATGGAATGGAATGGGATGGAATGGAATGGCATGGAATTGAATGCAGTGGAGTCAAGCCGAATGGAATGGAATGGAATGGAATGGAATGGAAAGGAATGGAATGGAATGGCATGGAATTGAATGGAATGGAGTCAACCCGAATGGAATGGAATGGAATGGAATGGATTGGAATGGAATGCAATCAACCCAAATGGAATGGAATGGAATGCAATGGAATGGAATCAACCCGAATGCAATGGAATGGAGTGGAATGGAATGGAATCAAACCGAATGGAACGGAATGGAATGGAATGGAATGGAATCAACCAGAATGGAATGGAATGGAATGGAATGGAATGGAAGGGAATGGAATCTAATGGAACGGAATGCAATCAACACGAATGGAATGGAATGAAAGGGAATGGAATGGAATGGAATCAACCCGAATGGAATGGAATGGAATGGAATGGAATGGAATGGAATGGAATGGATTAGGATGGAATGGAATGGAATCAAACCAAATGGAATGGAATGGAGTGGATTGGAATGGAATGCAATCAACCCGAATGGAATGGAATGGAATGGAATGGAATGGAATGGAATGGAATGGAATGGAATGGAGTAAAGGAGAATGGAATGGAATGGAATGGAATGGAATCATCCCGAATGGCATGGAATGTAATGGAATGGAATGGAATGAAATGTAATGGAATGAAATGGAATGGAATCAACCCGAATGGAATGGAATGGAATGGAATGGAACGGAATGGAATCAACCCGAATGGAATGGAATGGAACGGAATGGAATGGAATGGAATGGAATGGAATGGAATCAACCCGAATGGAATGGAATGGAATGGCATGGAATAGAATGGAATGGAATGGAATGGAATCAACCCGAATGGAATGGAATGGAATGGAATGGAATGGAATGGAATCATCCCGAATGGCATGGAATGGAATGGAATGGAATGGAATGAAATGTAATGGAATGAAATGGAATGGAATCAACCCGAATGGAATGGAATGGAATGGAACGGAATGGAATCATCCCTAATGGAATGGAATGGAATGTAATGGAATGGAATGGAATGGAATGGAATGGAATCAACCCGAATGGAATGGAATGGAATGGCATGGAATAGAATGGAATGGAATGGAATGGAATCAACCCGAATGGAATGGAATGGAATGGAATGGAATCAAAACGAATGAAATGGAATGGAAAGGAATGGAACAGAATGGAATCAATCTGAACGGAATGGAATGGAACGGAATGCAATGGAATGGCATGGAATGGAATGGAATCAACCCGAATGGAATGGAATGCAAAGGAATGGAATAGAATGGAATGGAATGGAATGGAATCAACCCGAATGGAATGGAAAGGAATGGAATGGAATGGAATGGAATGGAATGGAAGAGAATCAACCCGAATACAATGGAAAGGAAAGAAATGGAATGGAATCAGCCCGAATGGAATGGAATGGAATGGAATGGAATGGAATGGAACAGAATGGAATCAACCCGAACGGAATGGAATGGAATGGAATGGAATGGAATGGAATGGATAGGAATGGAATGGAACCAACCCGAATGGAATGGAATCGAATGGAACGGAATGGAACGATATCAGACCGACTGCAATGGAATGGAATGGAAAGGAATGCAATCAAAACGAATGGAATGAAACGGAATGGAATGGAATCAACAAGAAAGGAATGGAATGGAATGGAATGGAATGGAATATAATGGAATGGAATGGAATGAAATGGTATGGAATGAAATGGAATGGAATCAAAACGAATGAAATGGAATGGAAAGGAATGGAACAGAATGGAATCAATCCGAATGGAATGGAATGGAACGGAATGCAATGGAATGGCATGGAATGGAATGGAATCAACCCGAATGGAATGGAATGCAAAGGAATGCAATAGAATGGAATGGAATGGAATGGAATCAACCCGAATGGAATGGAAAGGAATGGAATGGAATGGAATGGAATGGAAAGGAAGAGAATCAACCCGAATACAATGGAAAGGAAAGAAATGGAATGGAATCAACCCGAATGGAATGGAATGGAATGGAATGGAATGGAATGGAACAGAATGGAATCAACCCGAACGGAATGGAATGGAATGGAATGGAATGGAATGGAATGGATAGGAATGGAATGGAACCAACCCGAATGGAATGGAATCGAAAGGAACGGAATGGAACGATATCAGACCGACTGCAATGGAATGGAATGGAAAGGAATGCAATCAAAACGAATGGAATGAAACGGAATGGAATGGAATCAACAAGAAAGGAATGGAATGGAATGGAATGGAATGGAATGGAATCAACCCGAAAGGAATGGAATGGAAAGGAATGGAATGGATTGGAATGGTATCATCTCGAATGGAATGGAATGGAAAGGAACAGAATCAACCCGAATGGAATGGAATGGAATAGAATGGAATAGAATCAACCCGAATGGAATGGAATGGAATGGAATGGAATCAACCCGAATGGAATAGAATGGAATGGGATGGAAGGGAATGCAAAGAAGTCAACCCGAATGGAAAGGAATGGAATGGAATGGAATGGAATGCAATGAAATGGAATGGCATGGAATCAACCGGAATGGAATGGAATGGAATGGAATGGAACGGAATGGTATCAACCCGATTGGAATGGAATGGAATGGAATGGAATGGAATGGAAAGGAATGGAATGGAAAAGAATCAACTTGAATGTAATGGAATGGAATGGAATTGAAAGGAATGGAATGGAAAGTATCAACTCGAATGTAATGGAATTGAATGAAATGGAATGGAATCCAAGCGAATGGAATGGAATGGAATGGGATGGAATGGAATGGCATGGAATTGAATGGAATGGAGTCAACCCGAATTGAATGGAATGGAATGGAATGGAATGGAATGGAATGGAATGGCATGGAATTGAATGGAATGGAGTCAACCCGAATGGAATGGAATGGAATGGAATGGAATGGAATGGAATGGAATGGAATCAACCCGAATGGAATGGAACGGAATGGATTGAAATGGGGTGGAATCAACGTGAATGGAATGGAATGGAATGGAATGCAATTTAATCAACCCGAATGGAATGGAATGGAATGGAATGGAATGAAATGGAATCAACCGGAATGGAATGGAATGGAATGGAATGGATTGGAATGGAATGCAATCAACCCAAATATAATGGAATGGAAGGGAATGGAATGGAATGGAATGGAATCAACCTAAATGGAATGGAAAGGAATGGAATGGAATGGAATGGAATCAACCAGAATGGAATGGAATTTATTGGAGTCAAACCGAATGGCATTGAATGGAATAGAATCAACCCGAATGGAATGGAATGGAATGGTATGGAATGGAATGAAACGAAATGAAATGGAATGGAATGGAATGGTACGGAATGGAATGGAATTTTATCAACCTGAATGGAATGCTATGGAATGGAATGAAATGGAATGGAGGAGAATCAACACGAATGGAATGGAATTGAAAGGAATGGAATGTAATGGAATGGAATGGAATCAACCAGAATGGATTGGAATGGAATGGAATGGAATGGAATGGAAACAACCGGAATGGAATGGACTGGAATTCAATGGAATGGAATGGAATCAATGAGAATGGAATGGAATGGAATAAAATGGAATGGAATGCACTGGAATGGAATGGAATCAACCCGAATGTAATGTAATGTAATGGAATGGAATGGAATGGAATCAACACGAATGGAATGGAATGGAATGGAATGAAAAGGAACCATTCCACCAACCAGAATGGAATGGAATGGAATGAAATCGAATGGAATATAATGGAATGGAATGGAATGGAATCCACTCGAATGGAATGGATTGGAATGGAATGGAATGGAATCATCCCGAATGGCATGGAAAGTAATGGAATGGAATGAAATCTACCCGAATGGATTGTAATGGAATGGAATGAAATGGAATGGAATCAATCCGAATGGAATGGAAAGGAATGGAATGGAAAGGAATGGAAAAGAACGGAATGGAATCAACCCGAATGGAATGGAATGGAATGGAATGGAATGGAATCAAACGGAATGGAATGCAATGGAATGGAATGGAATGGAATGGAATCAACCCGAATGGAATGGAATGGAATGCAATGGAATGGAAGGAAATGGAATGGAATCAACCCGAATGGAACGGAATGGAATGGAATGGAATCATCCCGAATGGCATGGAATGGAATGGAACGGAATGGAATGCAATGGAGTCAACACGAATGGAATGGAATGGAATGGAATGGAATGGAACGGAATGGAATCAACCCGAATGGAATGGAATGGAATGGAATGGAATCAACGCGAATGGAATGGAGTGGAATGGAATGGAATGGAATGGAATGGAATCAACCCGAATGGAATGCAATGGAATGGAATGGAGTAGAATCAACCGGAATAAAATGCAATGGAATGAAATTGAATGGAATCAACCCGAATGGAATGGAATGGAATGGGATGGAATGGATGGAATGGAATCAACCCGAATGGAATGGAACGGAATGGAATGGAAGGGAACAGAATGGAATCAACACGATTGGAATGGAATGGAATGGAATGGAATGGAATGGAAGGAAATGGAATGGAATGGAAGGAATGGAATGGAACCTACCCGAATGGAATGGAATCGAATGGAATGGAATGAAACGGCATCAAACCGACTTCAATGGAATGGAATGGAATGGAATTGAATGGAGTGGAATGGAATGAAATGGCATGGAATCAACCCGAATGGAATGGAATGGAATGGAATGGAATGGAATGGAATGGAATGGAATGGAATTGAATGGAATCAAGCCGGATGGAATGGAATGGAATGGAATGGAATGGAATGGAATGGAATCAACCCGAGTGGAATGGAATGGAATGCAATGGAATGGAATGAAATGGCATGGAATCAACAGGAATGGAATGGAATGGAACGGAACGGAATGGAATCAACCCGAATGGAATGGAATGGAATGGAACCGAAGGGAACGGAATGTAATGGAATGGAATCAACCCGAATGGAATGGAATGGAATGGAATGGAATCAACCCGAATGGAATGGAATGGAATGGAATGGAATGGAATGGAATGGAATGAAATGGAATAGAATAAACCCGAATGGAATGGAACGTAATGGAATGGAATGGAATGGTATGGAATCAACCTGAATGGAATGTAATGGAATGGAATAGAATGGAATGCTATGGAATCAACCTGAAAGGAATGGATTGGAACGGGATGGAATGGAATGGAATGGAATCAACCCGAATGGAATGGAATGGAATGGAATGGAATGCAATGGAATCAACCCGAATGGAATGGAATGGAATGGAATGGAATGGATTCAACCCGAATGGAATGGAATGGAATGGAATGCAATGGAATCAACCCTAATGGAGTGGAATGGAATGGAATTCAATGGAATAGAATGGATTCAACCCAAATGGAATGGAATGGAATGGAATGAAATGGAATCAACCGGAATGGAATGGAATGGAATGGAATGGAATGGAATGGAATGGAATCAACCTAAATGGAATGGAAAGGAATGGGATGGAATGGAATGGAATGGAATGGAATCAAGCAGAATGGAATGGAATGGAATGGAGTCAAACCGAATGGAATGGAATGGAATGGAATGGAATGGAATGGAATCAACACGAATGGAATGGAATGGAATGCAATGGAATGGAATGAAATGGCATGGAATTAACCCGAATGGAATGGAATGGAAGAGAATCAACCAGAATGGAACGGAATGGAATGGAATGGAAAGGAATGGAATGAAATGGAATGGAATGGAATGGAATGGAATGGAATGCAATGTAATGGAATGGCATGGAATCAACCAGAATGGAATGGAATGGAATGGAGTGGAACGGAATGGTATCAACCCGATTGGAATGGAATGGAATGGAATGGAATGGAAAGGAATGGAATGGAAAATAATCAACTCGAATGTAATGGAATGGAATGGAAAGGAAAGGAATGGAATGGAAAGTATCAACTCGAATGTAATGGAATTGAATGAAATGGAATGGAATCCACGCGAATGGAATGGAATGGAATGGGATGGAATGGAATGGGATGGAATTGAATGGAATGGAGTCAACCCGAATGGAATGGAATGGAATGGAATGGAATGGAATGGAATGGAATGGAATGGAATCAACCCGAATGGAATGGAACGGAATGGATTGAAATGGAACGGAATCAAAGTGAATGGAATGGAATGGAATGGAATGATATGGAATCAACCCGAAAGGAATGGAATGGAACGGAATGGAATGGATTGGAATGGTATCATCTCGAATGGAATGGAATGGAAAGGAACAGAATCAACCCGAATGGAATGGAATGGAATAGAATGGAATAGAATCAACCCGAATGGAATGGAATGGAATGGAATGGAATGGAATGGAATGGAATGGAATGGAATGGAATCAACCCGAATGGAATAGAATGGAATTGGATGGAAGGGAATGCAAAGAAGTCAACCCGAATGGAAAGGAATGGAATGGAATGGAATGGAATGCAATGAAATGGAATGGCATGGAATCAACCGGAATGGAATGGAATGGAATGGAATGGAACGGAATGGTATCAACCCGATTGGAATGGAATGGAATGGAATGGAATGGAATGGAAAGGAATGGAATGGAAAAGAATCAACTTGAATGTAATGGAATGGAATGGAATTGAAAGGAATGGAATGGAAAGTATCAACTCGAATGTAATGGAATTGAATGAAATGGAATGGAATCCAAGCGAATGGAATGGAATGGAATGGGATGGAATGGAATGGCATGGAATTGAATGGAATGGAGTCAACCCGAATTGAATGGAATGGAATGGAATGGAATTTAATGGAATGGAATGGCATGGAATTGAATGGAATGGAGTCAACCCGAATGGAATGGAATGGAATGGAATGGAATGGAATGGAATGGAATGGAATGGAATCAACCCGAATGGAATGGAACGGAATGGATTGAAATGGGGTGGAATCAACGTGAATGGAATGGAATGGAATGGAATGCAATTTAATCAACCCGAATGGAATGGAATGGAATGGAATGGAATGAAATGGAATCAACCGGAATGGAATGGAATGGAATGGAATGGATTGGAATGGAATGCAATCAACCCAAATATAATGGAATGGAAGGGAATGGAATGGAATGGAATGGAATCAACCTAAATGGAATGGAAAGGAATGGAATGGAATGGAATGGAATGGAATCAACCAGAATGGAATGGAATTTATTGGAGTCAAACCGAATGGCATTGAATGGAATAGAATCAACCCGAATGGAATGGAATGGAATGGTATGGAATGGAATGAAACGAAATGAAATGGAATGGAATGGAATGGTACGGAATGGAATGGAATTTTATCAACCTGAATGGAATGCTATGGAATGGAATGAAATGGAATGGAGGAGAATCAACACGAATGGAATGGAATTGAAAGGAATGGAATGTAATGGAATGGAATGGAATCAACCAGAATGGATTGGAATGGAATGGAATGGAATGGAATGGAAACAACCGGAATGGAATGGACTGGAATTCAATGGAATGGAATGGAATCAATGAGAATGGAATGGAATGGAATAAAATGGAATGGAATGCACTGGAATGGAATGGAATCAACCCGAATGTAATGTAATGGAATGGAATGGAATGGAATGGAATCAACACGAATGGAATGGAATGGAATGGAATGAAAAGGAACCATTCCACCAACCAGAATGGAATGGAATGGAATGAAATCGAATGGAATATAATGGAATGGAATGGAATGGAATCCACTCGAATGGAATGGATTGGAATGGAATGGAATGGAATCATCCCGAATGGCATGGAAAGTAATGGAATGGAATGAAATCTACCCGAATGGATTGTAATGGAATGGAATGAAATGGAATGGAATCAATCCGAATGGAATGGAAAGGAATGGAATGGAAAGGAATGGAAAAGAACGGAATGGAATCAACCCGAATGGAATGGAATGGAATGGAATGGAATGGAATCAAACGGAATGGAATGCAATGGAATGGAATGGAATGGAATGGAATCAACCCGAATGGAATGGAATGGAATGCAATGGAATGGAATGAAATGGAATGGAATCAACCCGAATGGAACGGAATGGAATGGAATGGAATCATCCCGAATGGCATGGAATGGAATGGAACGGAATGGAATGCAATGGAGTCAACACGAATGGAATGGAATGGAATGGAATGGAACGGAATGGAATCAACCCGAATGGAATGGAATGGAATGGAATGGAATCAACGCGAATGGAATGGAGTGGAATGGAATGGAATGGAATGGAATGGAATCAACCCGAATGGAATGCAATGGAATAGAATGGAGTAGAATCAACCGGAATAAAATGCAATGGAATGAAATTGAATGGAATCAACCCGAATGGAATGGAATGGAATGGGATGGAATGGATGGAATGGAATCAACCCGAATGGAATGGAACGGAATGGAATGGAAGGGAACAGAATGGAATCAACACGATTGGAATGGAATGGAATGGAATGGAATGGAATGGAATGGAAGGAAATGGAATGGAATGGAAGGAATGGAATGGAACCTACCCGAATGGAATGGAATCGAATGGAATGGAATGAAACGGCATCAAACCGACTGCAATGGAATGGAATGGAATGGAATTGAATGGAGTGGAATGGAATGAAATGGCATGGAATCAACCCGAATGGAATGGAATGGAATGGAATGGAATGGAATGGAATGGAATTGAATGGAATCAAGCCGGATGGAATGGAATGGAATGGAATGGAATGGAATGGAATGGAATGGAATCAACCCGAGTGGAATGGAATGGAATGCAATGGAATGGAATGAAATGGCATGGAATCAACAGGAATGGAATGGAATGGAATGGAATGGAACGGAACGGAATGGAATCAACCCGAATGGAATGGAATGGAATGGAACCGAAGGGAACGGAATGTAATGGAATGGAATCAACCCGAATGGAATGGAATGGAATGGAACGGAATCAACCCGAATGGAATGGAATGGAATGGAATGGAATGGAATGGAATGAAATGGAATAGAATAAACCCGAATGGAATGGAACGTAACCGAATGGAATGGAATGGAATGGTATGGAATCAACCTGAATGGAATGTAATGGAATGGAATAGAATGGAATGCTATGGAATCAACCTGAAAGGAATGGATTGGAACGGGATGGAATGGAATGGAATGGAATCAACCCGAATGGAATGGAATGGAATGGAATGGAATGCAATGGAATCACCCGGATGGAATGGAATGGAATGGAATGGAATGGATTCAACCCGAATGGAATGGAATGGAATGGAATGCAATGGAATCAACCCGAATGGAATGGAATGGAATGGAATTCAATGGAATAGAATGGATTCAACCCAAATGGAATGGAATGGAATGGAATGAAATGGAATCAACCGGAATGGAATGGAATGGAATGGAATGGAATGGAATGGAATGGAATGGAATGGAATCAACCTAAATGGAATGGAAAGGAATGGGATGGAATGGAATGGAATGGAATGGAATCAAGCAGAATGGAATGGAATGGAATGGAGTCAAACCGAATGGAATGGAATGGAATGGAATGGAATCAACACGAATGGAATGGAATGGAATGCAATGGAATGGAATGAAATGGCATGGAATTAACCCGAATGGAATGGAATGGAAGAGAATCAACCAGAATGGAACGGAATGGAATGGAATGGAAAGGAATGGAATGGAATGGAATGGAATGGAATGGAATGGAATGGAATGCAATGTAATGGAATGGCATGGAATCAACCAGAATGGAATGGAATGGAATGGAGTGGAACGGAATGGTATCAACCCGATTGGAATGGAATGGAATGGAATGGAATGGAAAGGAATGGAATGGAAAATAATCAACTCGAATGTAATGGAATGGAATGGAAAGGAAAGGAATGGAATGGAAAGTATCAACTCGAATGTAATGGAATTGAATGAAATGGAATGGAATCCACGCGAATGGAATGGAATGGAATGGGATGGAATGGAATGGGATGGAATTGAATGGAATGGAGTCAACCCGAATGGAATGGAATGGAATGGAATGGAATGGAATGGAATGGAATGGAATGGAATGGAATCAACCCGAATGGAATGGAACGGAATGGATTGAAATGGAACGGAATCAACGTGAATGGAATGGAATGGAATGGAATGATATGGAATGCAATTTAATCAACCCGAATGGAATGGAATGGAATGGAATGAAATGGAATCAACCGGAATGGAATGGAATGGAATGGAATGGATTGGAATGGAATGCAATCAACCCAAATTCAATGGAATGGAAGGGAATGGAATGGAATGGAATGGATTGGAATGGAATGGAATGGAATCAACCTAAATGGAATGGAAAGGAATGGAATGGAATGGAATGGAATCAACCAGAATGGAATGGAATTTATTGGAGTCAAACCGAATGGCATTGAATGGAATGGAATCAACCCGAATGGAATGGAATGGAATCGAATGGAATGGAATGAAATGGAATGGAATGGTACGGAATGGAATGGAATGTTATCAACCTGAATGGAATGCTATGGAATGGAATGAAATGGAATGGAGGAGAATCAACCCGAATGGAATGGAATTGAAAGGAATGGAATGTAATGGAATGGAATGGAATCAACCAGAATGGATTGTAATGGAATGGAATGGAATGGAATGGAAACAACCGGAATGGAATGGAATGGAACAACCGGAATGGAATGTAATGGAATTCAATGGAATGGAATGGAATCAACCAGAATGGAATGGAATGGAATGAAATAGAATGGAATGGAATGAAATGGAATGGAATGGAATGGAATGGAATCAACCGGAATGGAATGAAATGGAATGCAATGGAATGGAATGGAATCAACCCGAATGTAATGTAATGGAATGGAATGGAATGGAATGGAATGGAATGCAATCAACACGAATGGAATGGAATGGAATGGAATGAAAAGGAATGGAATGGAACCAACCCGAATGGAATGGAATGGAATGAAATCGAATGGAATATAATGGAATGGAATGGAATGGAATCCACTCGAATGGAATGGATTGGAATGGAATGGAATGGAATGGAATCATCCCGAATGGCATGGAATGGAATGGAACGGAATGGAATGCAATGGAGTCAACACGAATGGAATGGAATGGAATGGAATGGAACGGAAAGGAATCAACCCGAATGGAATGGAATGGAATGGAATGGAATGGAATCAACGCGAATGGAATGGAATGGAATGGAATGGAATGGAATGGAATGGAATGGAATCAACCCGAATGGAATGCAATGGAATGGAATGGAATAGAATCAACCCGAATATAATGGAATGGAATGAAATTTAATGGAATCAACCCGAATGGAATGGAATGAAATGGGATGGAATGGAATGGAATGGAATCAACCCGAATGGAATGGAATGGAATGGAATGGAAGGGAACAGAATGGAATCAACACGATGGGAATGGAATGGAATGGAATGGAAGGGAATGGAATGGAATGGAAGGAATGGAATGGAACCTACCCGAATGGAATGGAATCGAATGGAATGGAATGAAACGGCATCAAACCGACTAGAATGGAATGGAATGGAATGGAATGAAATGGAATGGAATGGAATTGAATGGAATGGAATGGAATGGAATGAAATGGAATGGAATGGAATTGAATGGAATGGAATGGAATGAAATGGCATGGAATCAATCCGAATGGAATGGAATGGAATGGAATGGAATTGAATGGAATCAAGCCGAATGTAATGGAATGGAATGGAATGGAATGGAATCAACCCGAGTGGAATGGAATGGAATGCAATTGAATGGAATGAAATGGCACGGAATCAACAGGAATGGAATGGAATGGAATGGAATGGAACGGAACGGAATGGAATCAACCCGAATGGAATGGAATGGAATGGAACCGAAGGGAACGGAATGTAATGGAATGGAATCAACACGAATGGAATGGAATGGAATGGAATGGAATGGAACGGAATCAACCCGAATGGAATGAAATGGAATGGAATGGAATGGAATGAAATGGAATAGAATAAACCCGAATGGAATGGAACGTAATGGAATGGAATGGAATGCAATGGTACGGAATCAACCTGAATGGAATGTAATGGAATGGAATAGAATGGAATGCTATGGAATCAACCCGAAAGGAACGGAATGGAACGGGATGGAATGGAATGGAATGGAATAAACCCGAATGGAATGGAATGGAATGGAATGGAATGCAATGGAATCAACCCGAATGGAATGGAATGGAATGGAATGGAATGGAATGCAATGGATTCAACCCGAATGGAATGGAATGGAATGGAATGGAATGCAATGGAATCAACCCGAATGGAATGGATTGGAATGGAATGGAAAGCAATGGAATCAACCCGAATGGAATGGAATGGAATAGAATGGATTCAACCCAAATGGAATGGAATGGAATGGAATGAAATGGAATCAACCGGAATGGAATGGAATGGAATGGAAAGGAATGGAATCAACCTAAATGGAATGGAAAGGAATGGAATGGAATGGAATGGAATCAACCAGATTGGAATGGAATGGAATGGAGTCAAGCCGAATGCAATGGAATGGAATGGAATCAACGCGAATGGAATGGAATGGAATGGAATGGAATGGAATGGAATCAACCCGAATGGAATGCAATGGAATGGAATGGAGTAGAATCAACCCGAATATAATGGAATGGAATGAAATGGAATGGAATCAACCCGAATGGAATGGAATGGAATGGGATGGAATGGAATGGAATGGAATCAACCAGAATGGAATGGAACGGAATGGAATCAACACGATTGGAATGGAATGGAATGGAATGGAATGGAAGGGAATGGAATGGAATGGAAGGAATGGAATGGAACCTACCCGAATGGAATGGAATCGAATGGAATGGAATGAAACGGCATCAAACCGACTGGAATGGAATGGAATGGAATGGAATTGAATGGAAAGGAATGGAATGGAATTGAATGGAATCAAGCCGAATGGAATGGAACGGAATGGAATGGAATGGAATGGAATCAACCCGAGTGGAATGGAATGGAATGCAATGGAATGGAATGAAATGGCATGGAATCAACAGGAATGGAATGGAATGGAATGGAATGGAATGGAATGGAACGGAACGGAAAGGAATCAACCCGAATGGAATGGAATGTAATGGAACCGAAGGGAACGGAATGTAATGGAATGGAATCAACCCGAATTGAATGGAATGGAATGGAATTGAATGGAACGGAATCAACCCGAATGGAATGAAATGGAATGGAATGGAATGGAATGAAATGGAATAGAATAAACCAGAATGGAATGGAACGTAATGGAATGGAATGAAATGGTATGGTATTGAATCAACCTGAATGGAATGTAATGGAATGGAATAGAATGGAATGCTATGGAATCAACCCGAAAGGAACGGAATGGAACGGGATGGAATGGAATGGAATAGAATAAACCCGAATGGAATGGAATGGAATGGAATGGAATAGAATGGAATGCACTGGAATCAACCCGAATGGAATGGAATGGAATGGAATGGAATGGATTCAACCCGAATGGAATGGAATGGAATGGAATGGAATGGAATGGAATGGAATGGAATGCAATGGAATCAACCCGAATAGAATGGAATGGAATGGAATGCAATGGAATAGAATGGATTCAACCCAAATGGAATGGAATGGAATGGAATGAAACGGAATCAACCGGAATGGAATGGAATGGAATGGAATGGAATCAACCTAAATGGAATGGAAAGGAATGGAATGGAATGGAATGGAATCAACCAGAATGGAATGGAATGGAAAGGAGTCAAACCGAGAGGAATGGAATGGAATGGAATGGAATGGAATGGAATGGAATCAACACAAATGGAATGGAATGGAATGCAATGGAATGGAATGAAATGGCATGGAATTAACCCGAATGGAATGGAATGGAAGGGAATCAACCAGAATGGAATGGAATGGAATGGAATGGAATGGAAAGGAATGGAATGGAATGGAATGGAATGGAATGGAATGGAATGGAAACAACCAGAATGGAATGGAATGGAATGGAATGGAATGGAATGGAATGGAATGGAATGGAATCAATCGGAATGGAATGGAATGGAATGGAATGGAATGGAATGGAATGGAATGGAACGGAATGGAATCAACCCGAACGGAATGGAATGGAATGGAATGGAATGGATAGGAATGGAATGGAACCAACCCGAATGGAATGGAATCGAAAGGAACGGAATGGAACAATATCAGACCGACTGCAATGGAATGGAATGGAATGGAATGCAATCAACACGAATGGAATGAAACGGAATGGAATGGAATCAACAAGAAAGGAATGGAATGGAATTGAATGGAATGGAATGGAATGGAATCAACCCGAAAGGAATGGAATGGAACGGAATGGAATGCATTGGAATGGTATCATCACCAATGGAATGGAATGGAAAGGAACAGAATCAACCCGAATGGAATGGAATGGAATGGAATGGAAAAGAATCAACACAAATGGAATGGAATGGAATGGAATGGAATCAACCCGAATGGAATAGAATGGAATGGGAAGGAAGGGAATGCAAAGAAGTCAACACAAATGGAATGGAATGGAATGGAATGGAATGCAATGAAATGGAATGGCATGGAATCAACCGGAATGGAATGGAATGGAATGGAGTGGAACGGAATGGTATCAACCCGATTGGAATGGAATGGAATGGAATGGAATGAAATGGAATCAACCGGAATGGAATGGAATGGAATGGAACGGAATGCAATCAACACGAATGGAATGGAATGAAAGGGAATGGAATGAAATGGAATCAACAGGAATGGAATGGAATGGAATGGAATGGATTGGAATGGAATGCAATCAACCCAAATATAATGGAATGGAAGGGAATGGAAAGGAATGGAATGGACTGGAATGGAATGGAATGGAGTCAACCTAAATGGAATGGAAAGGAATGGAATGGAATGGAATAGAATCAACCAGAATGGAATGGAATTTATTGGAGTCAAACCGATAGGCATTGAATGTAATGGAATCAACCCGAATGGAATGGAATGGAATGGAATGGAATGGAACGGAATGCAATCAACACGAATGGAATGGAATGAAAGGGAATGGAATGGAATGGAATCAACCCGAATGGAATGGAATGGAATGGAACGGATTGGAATGGAATGCAATCAACCCAAATATAATGGAATGGAAGGGAATGGAATGGAATGGAATGGATTGGAATGGAATGGAAAGGAATCAACCTAAATGGGATGGAAAGGAATGGAATTGAATGGAATGGAATCAACCAGAATGGAATGGAATTTATTGGAGTCAAACCGAATGGCATTGAATGGAATGGAATCAACCCGAATGGAATGGAATGGAATGGAATGGAATGGTACGGAATGCAATCAACACGAATGGAATGGAATGAAAGGGAATGGAATGGAATGGAATCAACCCGAATGGAATGGAATGGAATGGAATGGAATGGAATGGAATGCAATAAACACGAATAGATTCGAATGGAATCAACACGAGTAGAACGGAATGGAATGGAATGGAAAGGAATGGAATGGAATGGAATGGAATGGAATCAACCGGAATGGAATGGAATGGAATGGAATGGAATGGAATGGAATGGAATGGAATGGAATCAACCAGAATGGAATGGAATTCAATGGAACGGAATGGAATGGAATCAACACGAATGGAATGGAATGGAATGGAATGAAATGGAATTTAATGAAATCAACCCGAATGGAATGGAATGTAATGGGATGGAATGGAATAGAATGGAATCAACCTGAATGGAATGGTACGGAATGGAATCAACACGAATGGAATGGAATTGAATGGATTCAACCCGAATGGAATGGAATGGACTGGAATGGAATGGAATGGAATGGAATGGAATGGAATCAACCAGAATGGAATGGAATGGAATGGAATCAACCCGAATGGAATGGAATGGAATGGAATGGAATGGAATGGAATGGAATGGAATGGAATGGAATCAACCCAAATGGAATGGAATGCAGTGGATTGGAATGGAAAGGAATCAACCGGAAAGGACTGGAATCGAATGGAATGGGATGGAATCAAACTGAATGGAATTGAATCGAATGGAATGGAATGTGATGGAATGGAATGGAATGGAATGGAATCAACCCGAATGGAATGGAATGGAATGGAATGCAGTCAACCGGAATGGAATGGAATGGAATTCAATGGAATGGAATGGAATGGAATGGAATGGAATCAACCCAAGTGGAATGGAATGGAATGGAATGGAATCAACCCGAATGGATTAGAATGCAGTGGAATGGAATGGAATGGAATGGAAAGAACACGAATGGAATGGAATGGAATGGAACGGAATCAACCCGAATGGAATGGAATGGAATGGAATGGAATGGAATGAAATGGAATAGAATAAACCCGAATGGAATGGAACGTAACGGAATGGAATGGAATGGAATGGTATGGAATCAACCTGAATGGAATGTAATGGAATGGAATAGAATGGAATGCTATGGAATCAACCTGAAAGGAATGGATTGGAACGGGATGGAATGGAATGGAATGGAATCAACCCGAATGGAATGGAATGGAATGGAATGGAATGCAATGGAATCAACCCGAATGGAATGGAATGGAATGGAATGGAATGGAATGGATTCAACCCGAATGGAATGGAATGGAATGGAATGCAATGGAATCAACCCGAATGGAATGGAATGGAATGGAATTCAATGGAATAGAATGGATTCAACCCAAATGGAATGGAATGGAATGGAATGAAATGGAATCAACCGGAATGGAATGGAATGGAATGGAATGGAATGGAATGGAATGGAATCAACCTAAATGGAATGGAAAGGAATGGGATGGAATGGAATGGAATGGAATGGAATCAAGCAGAATGGAATGGAGTCAAACCGAATGGAATGGAATGGAATGGAATGGAATGGAATGGAATGGAATCAACACGAATGGAATGGAATGGAATGCAATGGAATGGAATGAAATGGCATGGAATTAACCCGAATGGAATGGAATGGAAGAGAATCAACCAGAATGGAACGGAATGGAATGGAATGGAAAGGAATGGAATGGAATGGAATGGAATGGAATGGAATGGAATGGAATGGAATGCAATGTAATGGAATGGCATGGAATCAACCAGAATGGAATGGAATGGAATGGAGTGGAACGGAATGGTATCAACCCGATTGGAATGGAATGGAATGGAATGGAATGGAAAGGAATGGAATGGAAAATAATCAACTCGAATGTAATGGAATGGAATGGAAAGGAAAGGAATGGAATGGAAAGTATCAACTCGAATGTAATGGAATTGAATGAAATGGAATGGAATCCACGCGAATGGAATGGAATGGAATGGGATGGAATGGAATGGGATGGAATTGAATGGAATGGAGTCAACCCGAATGGAATGGAATGGAATGGAATGGAATGGAATGGAATGGAATGGAATGGAATGGAATCAACCCGAATGGAATGGAACGGAATGGATTGAAATGGAACGGAATCAAAGTGAATGGAATGGAATGGAATGGAATGATATGGAATCAACCCGAAAGGAATGGAATGGAACGGAATGGAATGGATTGGAATGGTATCATCTCGAATGGAATGGAATGGAAAGGAACAGAATCAACCCGAATGGAATGGAATGGAATAGAATGGAATAGAATCAACCCGAATGGAATGGAATGCAATGGAATGGAATGGAATGGAATGGAATGGAATGGAATCAACCCGAATGGAATAGAATGGAATTGGATGGAAGGGAATGCAAAGAAGTCAACCCGAATGGAAAGGAATGGAATGGAATGGAATGGAATGCAATGAAATGGAATGGCATGGAATCAACCGGAATGGAATGGAATGGAATGGAATGGAACGGAATGGTATCAACCCGATTGGAATGGAATGGAATGGAATGGAATGGAATGGAAAGGAATGGAATGGAAAAGAATCAACTTGAATGTAATGGAATGGAATGGAATTGAAAGGAACGGAATGGAAAGTATCAACTCGAATGTAATGGAATTGAATGAAATGGAATGGAATCCAAGCGAATGGAATGGAATGGAATGGGATGGAATGGAATGGCATGGAATTGAATGGAATGGAGTCAACCCGAATTGAATGGAATGGAATGGAATGGAATGGAATGGAATGGAATGGCATGGAATTGAATGGAATGGAGTCAACCCGAATGGAATGGAATGGAATGGAATGGAATGGAATGTAATGGAATGGAATGGAATGGAATGGAATCAACCCGAATGGAATGGAACGGAATGGATTGAAATGGGGTGGAATCAACGTGAATGGAATGGAATGGAATGGAATGCAATTTAATCAACCCGAATGGAATGGAATGGAATGGAATGGAATGAAATGGAATCAACCGGAATGGAATGGAATGGAATGGAATGGATTGGAATGGAATGCAATCAACCCAAATATAATGGAATGGAAGGGAATGGAATGGAATGGAATGGAATCAACCTAAATGGAATGGAAAGGAATGGAATGGAATGGAATGGAATCAACCAGAATGGAATGGAATTTATTGGAGTCAAACCGAATGGCATTGAATGGAATAGAATCAACCCGAATGGAATGGAATGGAATGGTATGGAATGGAATGAAACGAAATGAAATGGAATGGAATGGAATGGTACGGAATGGAATGGAATTTTATCAACCTGAATGGAATGCTATGGAATGGAATGAAATGGAATGGAGGAGAATCAACACGAATGGAATGGAATTGAAAGGAATGGAATGTAATGGAATGGAATGGAATCAACCAGAATGGATTGGAATGGAATGGAATGGAATGGAATGGAAACAACCGGAATGGAATGGACTGGAATTCAATGGAATGGAATGGAATCAATGAGAATGGAATGGAATGGAATAAAATGGAATGGAATGCACTGGAATGGAATGGAATCAACCCGAATGTAATGTAATGGAATGGAATGGAATGGAATGGAATCAACACGAATGGAATGGAATGGAATGGAATGAAAAGGAACCATTCCACCAACCAGAATGGAATGGAATGGAATGAAATCGAATGGAATATAATGGAATGGAATGGAATGGAATCCACTCGAATGGAATGGATTGGAATGGAATGGAATGGAATCATCCCGAATGGCATGGAAAGTAATGGAATGGAATGAAATCTACCCGAATGGATTGTAATGGAATGGAATGAAATGGAATGGAATCAATCCGAATGGAATGGAAAGGAATGGAATGGAAAGGAATGGAAAAGAACGGAATGGAATCAACCCGAATGGAATGGAATGGAATGGAATGGAATGGAATCAAACGGAATGGAATGCAATGGAATGGAATGGAATGGAATGGAATCAACCCGAATGGAATGGAATGGAATGCAATGGAATGGAATGAAATGGAATGGAATCAACCCGAATGGAACGGAATGGAATGGAATGGAATCATCCCGAATGGCATGGAATGGAATGGAACGGAATGGAATGCAATGGAGTCAACACGAATGGAATGGAATGGAATGGAATGGAACGGAATGGAATCAACCCGAATGGAATGGAATGGAATGGAATGGAATCAACGCGAATGGAATGGAGTGGAATGGAATGGAATGGAATGGAATGGAATCAACCCGAATGGAATGCAATGGAATAGAATGGAGTAGAATCAACCGGAATAAAATGCAATGGAATGAAATTGAATGGAATCAACCCGAATGGAATGGAATGGAATGGGATGGAATGGATGGAATGGAATCAACCCGAATGGAATGGAACGGAATGGAATGGAAGGGAACAGAATGGAATCAACACGATTGGAATGGAATGGAATGGAATGGAATGGAATGGAATGGAAGGAAATGGAATGGAATGGAAGGAATGGAATGGAACCTACCCGAATGGAATGGAATCGAATGGAATGGAATGAAACGGCATCAAACCGACTGCAATGGAATGGAATGGAATGGAATTGAATGGAGTGGAATGGAATGAAATGGCATGGAATCAACCCGAATGGAATGGAATGGAATGGAATGGAATGGAATGGAATGGAATGGAATTGAATGGAATCAAGCCGGATGGAATGGAATGGAATGGAATGGAATGGAATGGAATGGAATCAACCCGAGTGGAATGGAATGGAATGCAATGGAATGGAATGAAATGGCATGGAATCAACAGGAATGGAATGGAATGGAATGGAATGGAACGGAACGGAATGGAATCAACCCGAATGGAATGGAATGGAATGGAACCGAAGGGAACGGAATGTAATGGAATGGAATCAACCCGAATGGAATGGAATGGAATGGAACGGAATCAACCCGAATGGAATGGAATGGAATGGAATGGAATGGAATGAAATGGAATAGAATAAACCCGAATGGAATGGAACGTAACCGAATGGAATGGAATGGAATGGTATGGAATCAACCTGAATGGAATGTAATGGAATGGAATAGAATGGAATGCTATGGAATCAACCTGAAAGGAATGGATTGGAACGGGATGGAATGGAATGGAATGGAATCAACCCGAATGGAATGGAATGGAATGGAATGGAATGCAATGGAATCAACCCGAATGGAATGGAATGGAATGGAATGCAATGGAATCAACCCGAATGGAATGGAATGGAATGGAATGGAATGGATTCAACCCGAATGGAATGGAATGGAATGGAATGCAATGGAATCAACCCGAATGGAATGGAATGGAATTCAATGGAATAGAATGGATTCAACCCAAATGGAATGGAATGGAATGGAATGAAATGGAATCAACCGGAATGGAATGGAATGGAATGGAATGGAATGGAATGGAATGGAATGGAATGGAATGGAATCAACCTAAATGGAATGGAAAGGAATGGGATGGAATGGAATGGAATGGAATGGAATCAAGCAGAATGGAATGGAATGGAATGGAGTCAAACCGAATGGAATGGAATGGAATGGAATGGAATGGAATGGAATCAACACGAATGGAATGGAATGGAATGCAATGGAATGGAATGAAATGGCATGGAATTAACCCGAATGGAATGGAATGGAAGAGAATCAACCAGAATGGAACGGAATGGAATGGAATGGAAAGGAATGGAATGGAATGGAATGGAATGGAATGGAATGGAATGGAATGCAATGTAATGGAATGGCATGGAATCAACCAGAATGGAATGGAATGGAATGGAGTGGAACGGAATGGTATCAACCCGATTGGAATGGAATGGAATGGAATGGAATGGAAAGGAATGGAATGGAAAATAATCAACTCGAATGTAATGGAATGGAATGGAAAGGAAAGGAATGGAATGGAAAGTATCAACTCGAATGTAATGGAATTGAATGAAATGGAATGGAATCCACGCGAATGGAATGGAATGGAATGGGATGGAATGGAATGGGATGGAATTGAATGGAATGGAGTCAACCCGAATGGAATGGAATGGAATGGAATGGAATGGAATGGAATGGAATGGAATGGAATGGAATGGAATGGAATGGAATGGAATGGAATGGAATCAACCCGAATGGAATGGAACGGAATGGATTGAAATGGAACGGAATCAACGTGAATGGAATGGAATGGAATGGAATGATATGGAATGCAATTTAATCAACCCGAATGGAATGGAATGGAATGGAATGAAATGGAATCAACCGGAATGGAATGGAATGGAATGGAATGGATTGGAATGGAATGCAATCAACCCAAATTCAATGGAATGGAAGGGAATGGAATGGAATGGAATGGATTGGAATGGAATGGAATGGAATCAACCTAAATGGAATGGAAAGGAATGGAATGGAATGGAATGGAATCAACCAGAATGGAATGGAATTTATTGGAGTCAAACCGAATGGCATTGAATGGAATGGAATCAACCCGAATGGAATGGAATGGAATCGAATGGAATGGAATGAAATGGAATGGAATGGTACGGAATGGAATGGAATGTTATCAACCTGAATGGAATGCTATGGAATGGAATGAAATGGAATGGAGGAGAATCAACCCGAATGGAATGGAATTGAAAGGAATGGAATGTAATGGAATGGAATGGAATCAACCAGAATGGATTGTAATGGAATGGAATGGAATGGAATGGAAACAACCGGAATGGAATGGAATGGAACAACCGGAATGGAATGTAATGGAATTCAATGGAATGGAATGGAATCAACCAGAATGGAATGGAATGGAATGAAATAGAATGGAATGGAATGAAATGGAATGGAATGGAATGGAATGGAATCAACCGGAATGGAATGAAATGGAATGCAATGGAATGGAATGGAATCAACCCGAATGTAATGTAATGGAATGGAATGGAATGGAATGGAATGGAATGGAATGGAATGGAATCAACACGAATGGAATGGAATGGAATGGAATGAAAAGGAATGGAATGGAACCAACCCGAATGGAATGGAATGGAATGAAATCGAATGGAATATAATGGAATGGAATGGAATGGAATCCACTCGAATGGAATGGATTGGAATGGAATGGAATGGAATTGAATCATCACGAATGGCATGGAATGGAATGGAACGGAATGGAATGCAATGGAGTCAACACGAATGGAATGGAATGGAATGGAATGGAACGGAATGGAATCAACCCGAATGGAATGGAATGGAATGGAATGGAATGGAATCAACGCGAATGGAATGGAATGGAATGGAATGGAATGGAATGGAATGGAATCAACCCGAATGGAATGCAATGGAATGGAATGGAATAGAATCAACCCGAATATAATGGAATGGAATGAAATTTAATGGAATCAATCCGAATGGAATGGAATGAAATGGGATGGAATGGAATGGAATGGAATCAACCCGAATGGAATGGAATGGAATGGAATGGAAGGGAACAGAATGGAATCAACACGATGGGAATGGAATGGAATGGAATGGAAGGGAATGGAATGGAATGGAAGGAATGGAATGGAACCTACCCGAATGGAATGGAATCGAATGGAATGGAATGAAACGGCATCAAACCGACTAGAATGGAATGGAATGGAATGAAATGGAATGGAATGGAATTGAATGGAATGGAATGGAATGGAATGAAATGGAATGGAATGGAATTGAATGGAATGGAATGGAATGAAATGGCATGGAATCAATCCGAATGGAATGGAATGGAATGGAATGGAATTGAATGGAATCAAGCCGAATGTAATGGAATGGAATGGAATGGAATGGAATCAACCCGAGTGGAATGGAATGGAATGCAATTGAATGGAATGAAATGGCACGGAATCAACAGGAATGGAATGGAATGGAATGGAATGGAACGGAACGGAATGGAATCAACCCGAATGGAATGGAATGGAATGGAACCGAAGGGAACGGAATGTAATGGAATGGAATCAACACGAATGGAATGGAATGGAATGGAATGGAATGGAACGGAATCAACCCGAATGGAATGAAATGGAATGGAATGGAATGGAATGAAATGGAATAGAATAAACCGGAATGGAATGGAACGTAATGGAATGGAATGGAATGCAATGGTACGGAATCAACCTGAATGGAATGTAATGGAATGGAATAGAATGGAATGCTATGGAATCAACCCGAAAGGAACGGAATGGAACGGGATGGAATGGAATGGAATGGAATAAACCCGAATGGAATGGAATGGAATGGAATGGAATGCAATGGAATCAACCCGAATGGAATGGAATGGAATGGAATGGAATGGAATGCAATGGATTCAACCCGAATGGAATGGAATGGAATGGAATGGAATGCAATGGAATCAACCCGAATGGAATGGATTGGAATGGAATGGAAAGCAATGGAATCAACCCGAATGGAATGGAATGGAATAGAATGGATTCAACCCAAATGGAATGGAATGGAATGGAATGAAATGGAATCAACCGGAATGGAATGGAATGGAATGGAAAGGAATGGAATCAACCTAAATGGAATGGAAAGGAATGGAATGGAATGGAATGGAATCAACCAGATTGGAATGGAATGGAATGGAGTCAAGCCGAATGGAATGGAATGGAATGGAATCAACGCGAATGGAATGGAATGGAATGGAATGGAATGGAATGGAATGGAATCAACCCGAATGGAATGCAATGGAATGGAATGGAGTAGAATCAACCCGAATATAATGGAATGGAATGAAATGGAATGGAATCAACCCGAATGGAATGGAATGGAATGGGATGGAATGGAATGGAATGGAATCAACCAGAATGGAATGGAACGGAATGGAATCAACACGATTGGAATGGAATGGAATGGAATGGAATGGAAGGGAATGGAATGGAATGGAAGGAATGGAATGGAACCTACCCGAATGGAATGGAATCGAATGGAATGGAATGAAACGGCATCAAACCGACTGGAATGGAATGGAATGGAATGGAATTGAATGGAAAGGAATGGAATGGAATTGAATGGAATCAAGCCGAATGGAATGGAACGGAATGGAATGGAATGGAATGGAATCAACCCGAGTGGAATGGAATGGAATGCAATGGAATGGAATGAAATGGCATGGAATCAACAGGAATGGAATGGAATGGAATGGAATGGAACGGAACGGAAAGGAATCAACCCGAATGGAATGGAATGGAATGGAACCGAAGGGAACGGAATGTAATGGAATGGAATCAACCCGAATTGAATGGAATGGAATGGAATTGAATGGAACGGAATCAACCCGAATGGAATGAAATGGAATGGAATGGAATGGAATGAAATGGAATAGAATAAACCAGAATGGAATGGAACGTAATGGAATGGAATGAAATGGTATGGTATTGAATCAACCTGAATGGAATGTAATGGAATGGAATAGAATGGAATGCTATGGAATCAACCCGAAAGGAACGGAATGGAACGGGATGGAATGGAATGGAATAGAATAAACCCGAATGGAATGGAATGGAATGGAATGGAATAGAATGGAATGCACTGGAATCAACCCGAATGGAATGGAATGGAATGGAATGGAATGGATTCAACCCGAATTGAATGGAATGGAATGGAATGGAATGGAATGGAATGGAATGGAATGGAATGGAATGCAATGGAATCAACCCGAATAGAATGGAATGGAATGGAATGCAATGGAATAGAATGGATTCAACCCAAATGGAATGGAATGGAATGGAATGAAACGGAATCAACCGGAATGGAATGGAATGGAATGGAATGGAATCAACCTAAATGGAATGGAAAGGAATGGAATGGAATGGAATGGAATCAACCAGAATGGAATGGAATGGAAAGGAGTCAAACCGAGAGGAATGGAATGGAATGGAATGGAATGGAATGGAATGGAATCAACACAAATGGAATGGAATGGAATGCAATGGAATGGAATGAAATGGCATGGAATTAACCCGAATGGAATGGAATGGAAGGGAATCAACCAGAATGGAATGGAATGGAATGGAATGGAATGGAATGGAAAGGAATGGAATGGAATGGAATGGAATGGAATGGAATGGAATGGAAACAACCAGAATGGAATGGAATGGAATGGAATGGAATGGAATGGAATGGAATGGAATGGAATCAATCGGAATGGAATGGAATGGAATGGAATGGAATGGAATGGAATGGAATGGAACGGAATGGAATCAACCCGAACGGAATGGAATGGAATGGAATGGAATGGATAGGAATGGAATGGAACCAACCCGAATGGAATGGAATCGAAAGGAACGGAATGGAACAATATCAGACCGACTGCAATGGAATGGAATGGAATGGAATGCAATCAACACGAATGGAATGAAACGGAATGGAATGGAATCAAGAAGAAAGGAATGGAATGGAATTGAATGGAATGGAATGGAATGGAATCAACCCGAAAGGAATGGAATGGAACGGAATGGAATGCATTGGAATGGTATCATCACCAATGGAATGGAATGGAAAGGAACAGAATCAACCCGAATGGAATGGAATGGAATGGAATGGAAAAGAATCAACACAAATGGAATGGAATGGAATGGAATGGAATCAACCCGAATGGAATAGAATGGAATGGGAAGGAAGGGAATGCAAAGAAGTCAACACAAATGGAATGGAATGGAATGGAATGGAATGCAATGAAATGGAATGGCATGGAATCAACCGGAATGGAATGGAATGGAATGGAGTGGAACGGAATGGTATCAACCCGATTGGAATGGAATGGAATGGAATGGAATGAAATGGAATCAACCGGAATGGAATGGAATGGAATGGAACGGAATGCAATCAACACGAATGGAATGGAATGAAAGGGAATGGAATGAAATGGAATCAACAGGAATGGAATGGAATGGAATGGAATGGATTGGAATGGAATGCAATCAACCCAAATATAATGGAATGGAAGGGAATGGAAAGGAATGGAATGGACTGGAATGGAATGGAATGGAGTCAACCTAAATGGAATGGAAAGGAATGGAATGGAATGGAATAGAATCAACCAGAATGGAATGGAATTTATTGGAGTCAAACCGATAGGCATTGAATGTAATGGAATCAACCCGAATGGAATGGAATGGAATGGAATGGAATGGAACGGAATGCAATCAACACGAATGGAATGGAATGAAAGGGAATGGAATGGAATGGAATCAACCCGAATGGAATGGAATGGAATGGAACGGATTGGAATGGAATGCAATCAACCCAAATATAATGGAATGGAAGGGAATGGAATGGAATGGAATGGATTGGAATGGAATGGAAAGGAATCAACCTAAATGGGATGGAAAGGAATGGAATTGAATGGAATGGAATCAACCAGAATGGAATGGAATTTATTGGAGTCAAACCGAATGGCATTGAATGGAATGGAATCAACCCGAATGGAATGGAATGGAATGGAATGGAATGGTACGGAATGCAATCAACACGAATGGAATGGAATGAAAGGGAATGGAATGGAATGGAATCAACCCGAATGGAATGGAATGGAATGGAATGGAATGGAATGCAATAAACACGAATAGATTCGAATGGAATCAACACGAGTAGAACGGAATGGAATGGAATGGAAAGGAATGGAATGGAATGGAATGGAATGGAATCAACCGGAATGGAATGGAATGGAATGGAATGGAATGGAATGGAATGGAATGGAATCAACCAGAATGGAATGGAATTCAATGGAACGGAATGGAATGGAATCAACACGAATGGAATGGAATGGAATGGAATGAAATGGAATTTAATGAAATCAACCCGAATGGAATGGAATGTAATGGGATGGAATGGAATAGAATGGAATCAACCTGAATGGAATGGTACGGAATGGAATCAACACGAATGGAATGGAATTGAATGGATTCAACCCGAATGGAATGGAATGGACTGGAATGGAATGGAATGGAATGGAATGGAATGGAATCAACCAGAATGGAATGGAATGGAATGGAATCAACCCGAATGGAATGGAATGGAATGGAATGGAATGGAATGGAATGGAATGGAATGGAATGGAATCAACCCAAATGGAATGGAATGCAGTGGATTGGAATGGAAAGGAATCAACCGGAAAGGACTGGAATCGAATGGAATGGGATGGAATCAAACTGAATGGAATTGAATCGAATGGAATGGAATGTGATGGAATGGAATGGAATGGAATGGAATCAACCCGAATGGAATGGAATGGAATGGAATGCAGTCAACCGGAATGGAATGGAATGGAATTCAATGGAATGGAATGGAATGGAATGGAATGGAATCAACCCAAGTGGAATGGAATGGAATGGAATGGAATCAACCCGAATGGATTAGAATGCAATGAAATGGAATGGAATGGAATGGAAAGAACAAGAATGGAATGGAATGGAATGGAATGGAATCAACCCGAATGGAATGGAATGTACTGGGATGGAATGGAATAGAATGTTATCAACCCGAATGGAATGGAATGGAATGGAATCAACCCAAATGGAATTGAATGGAATGGAATCAACCCTAATGGAATGGAATGGAAAGGAATGGAATGGAATCAACCAGAATGGAATGGAATGGAATGAAATGGAATGGAATAGATTGGAATGGAACGGAGTCAACCCAAATGGAATGCAATGGAATGGAATGGAATAGAATCAACCCGAATGGAATGGAATGGAATGGAATGGAATGGAATGGAATTGAATGGAGTGGAATGGAATCAACCAGAATGGAATGGAATGCAATGAAATGGAATGGTATGGAATCAACCCGAATGGAATGGAATGTGATGGGATGGAATAGAATAGAATGTTATCGACCAAAATGGAATGGAATGGAATGGAATCAACCCGAATGGAATGGAATGGAATGGAATAGAATCAAACCGAATGGAACGGTATGGAATGGAATGGAATGGAATGGAATGGAATCTAATGGAATCAAACCTAATGAATGGAATGGAATGGAATGGAATGGAATGGAATGGAATGGAATGCAGTCAACCTAAACGGAATGGAAAGGAATGGAATGCAATGGAATCACCCTAAATGGAAAGGAAAGGAATGGAATGGAATCAACCGGAATGGAATTGAATGGAGTCAAACCGAGTGGAATGGAATGGAATGGAATCAACCCGAATGGAATGGAATGAAATGGAATGGAATCAACCAAAATGGAATGGAAAGGAATGCAATGGAATGGAATGAAAATGGAATGGAATCAATCCGAATGGAATGGAATGGAATGGAATGGAACAGAATGGAATCAACCCGAAAGGAATGGAATGGAATGGAATGGAATGGAACGGAATGGAATCAACCCGAATGGAATGGAATGGAATGGAATGCAATGGAATGGAATGGAATGGAATGGAATCAACACAAATGGAATGGAATGGAATGGAATGGAATGGAATGGAATGGAATGGAATGGAATGGAATCAACCCGAATGGAATGGAATGGAATGGAATGGAATGGAATGGAATGGAATGGAATGGAATGGAATCAACCCAAATGGAATGGAATGGAGTGGATTGGAATGGAAAGGAATCAACCGGAAAGGACTGGAATCGAATGGAATGGGATGGAATCAAACTGAATGGAATTGAATCGAATGGAATGGAATGTAATGGAATGGAATGGAATGGAATGGAATCAACCCGAATGGAATGGAATGGAATGGAATGGAATGCAGTCAACCGGAATGGAATGGAATGGAATTCAATGGAATGGAATGGAATGGAATGGAATGGAATCAACCCAAGTGGAATGGAATGGAATGGAATGGAATCAACCCGAATGGATTAGAATGCAGTGGAATGGAATGGAATGGAATGGAAAGAACACGAATGGAATGGAATGGAATGGAACGGAATCAACCCGAATGGAATGGAATGGAATGGAATGGAATGGAATGAAATGGAATAGAATAAACCCGAATGGAATGGAACGTAACGGAATGGAATGGAATGGAATGGTATGGAATCAACCTGAATGGAATGTAATTGAATGGAATAGAATGGAATGCTATGGAATCAACCTGAAAGGAATGGATTGGAACGGGATGGAATGGAATGGAATGGAATCAACCCGAATGGAATGGAATGGAATGGAATGGAATGCAATGGAATCAACCCGAATGGAATGGAATGGAATGGAATGGAATGGATTCAACCCGAATGGAATGGAATGGAATGGAATGCAATGGAATCAACCCGAATGGAATGGAATGGAATGGAATTCAATGGAATAGAATGGATTCAAACCAAATGGAATGGAATGGAATGGAATGAAATGGAATCAACCGGAATGGAATGGAATGGAATGGAATGGAATGGAATGGAATGGAGTGGAATGGAATCAACCTAAATGGAATGGAAAGGAATGGGATGGAATGGAATGGAATGGAATGGAATCAAGCAGAATGGAATGGAATGGAATGGAGTCAAACCGAATGGAATGGAATGGAATGGAATGGAATCAACACGAATGGAATGGAATGGAATGCAATGGAATGGAATGAAATGGCATGGAATTAACCCGAATGGAATGGAATGGAAGAGAATCAACCAGAATGGAACGGAATGGAATGGAATGGAAAGGAATGGAATGGAATGGAATGGAATGGAATGGAATGGAATGCAATGTAATGGAATGGCATGGAATCAACCAGAATGGAATGGAATGGAATGGAGTGGAACGGAATGGTATCAACCCGATTGGAATGGAATGGAATGGAATGGAATGGAAAGGAATGGAATGGAAAATAATCAACTCGAATGTAATGGAATGGAATGGAAAGGAAAGGAATGGAATGGAAAGTATCAACTCGAATGTAATGGAATTGAATGAAATGGAATGGAATCCACGCGAATGGAATGGAATGGAATGGGATGGAATGGAATGGGATGGAATTGAATGGAATGGAGTCAACCCGAATGGAATGGAATGGAATGGAATGGAATGGAATGGAATGGAATGGAATCAACCCGAATGGAATGGAACGGAATGGATTGAAATGGAACGGAATCAACGTGAATGGAATGGAATGGAATGGAATGATATGGAATGCAATTTAATCAACCAGAATGGAATGGAATGGAATGGAATGAAATGGAATCAACCGGAATGGAATGGAATGGAATGGAATGGATTGGAATGGAATGCAATCAACCCAAATTCAATGGAATGGAAGGGAATGGAATGGAATGGAATGGATTGGAATGGAATGGAATGGAATCAACCTAAATGGAATGGAAAGGAATGGAATGGAATGGAATGGAATCAACCAGAATGGAATGGAATTTATTGGAGTCAAACCGAATGGCATTGAATGGAATGGAATCAACCCGAATGGAATGGAATGGAATCGAATGGAATGGAATGAAATGGAATGGAATGGTACGGAATGGAATGGAATGTTATCAACCTGAATGGAATGCTATGGAATGGAATGAAATGGAATGGAGGAGAATCAACCCGAATGGAATGGAATTGAAAGGAATGGAATGTAATGGAATCAACCAGAATGGATTGTAATGGAATGGAATGGAATGGAATGGAAACAACCGGAATGGAATGGAATGGAACAACCGGAATGGAATGTAATGGAATTCAATGGAATGGAATGGAATCAACCAGAATGGAATGGAATGGAATGAAATAGAATGGAATGGAATGAAATGGAATGGAATGGAATGGAATGGAATCAACCGGAATGGAATGAAATGGAATGCAATGGAATGGAATGGAATCAACCCGAATGTAATGTAATGGAATGGAATGGAATGGAATGGAATGGAATGGAATGGAATCAACACGAATGGAATGGAATGGAATGGAATGAAAAGGAATGGAATGGAACCAACCCGAATGGAATGGAATGGAATGAAATCGAATGGAATATAATGGAATGGAATGGAATGGAATCCACTCGAATGGAATGGATTGGAATGGAATGGAATGGAATGGAATCATCCCGAATGGCATGGAATGGAATGGAACGGAATGGAATGCAATGGAGTCAACACGAATGGAATGGAATGGAATGGAATGGAACGGAATGGAATCAACCCGAATGGAATGGAATGGAATGGAATGGAATGGAATCAACGCGAATGGAATGGAATGGAATGGAATGGAATGGAATCAACCCGAATGGAATGCAATGGAATGGAATGGAATAGAATCAACCCGAATATAATGGAATGGAATGAAATTTAATGGAATCAACCCGAATGGAATGGAATGAATTGGGATGGAATGGAATGGAATGGAATCAACCCGAATGGAATGGAATGGAATGGAATGGAAGGGAACAGAATGGAATCAACACGATGGGAATGGAATGGAATGGAATGGAAGGGAATGGAATGGAATGGAAGGAATGGAATGGAACCTACCCGAATGGAATGGAATCGAATGGAATGGAATGAAACGGCATCAAACCGACTGGAATGGAATGGAATGGAATGGAATGAAATGGAATGGAATGGAATTGAATGGAATGGAATGGAATGGAATGAAATGGAATGGAATGGAATTGAATGGAATGGAATGGAATGAAATGGCATGGAATCAATCCGAATGGAATGGAATGGAATGGAATGGAATTGAATGGAATCAAGCCGAATGTAATGGAATGGAATGGAATGGAATGGAATCAACCCGAGTGGAATGGAATGGAATGCAATTGAATGGAATGAAATGGCATGGAATCAACAGGAATGGAATGGAATGGAATGGAATGGAACGGAACGGAATGGAATCAACCCGAATGGAATGGAATGGAATGGAACCGTAGGGAACGGAATGTAATGGAATGGAATCAACACGAATGGAATGGAATGGAATGGAATGGAATGGAACGGAATCAACCCGAATGGAATGAAATGGAATGGAATGGAATGGAATGAAATGGAATAGAATAAACCCGAATGGAATGGAACGTAATGGAATGGAATGGAATGCAATGGTACGGAATCAACCTGAATGGAATGTAATGGAATGGAATAGAATGGAATGCTATGGAATCAACCCGAAAGGAACGGAATGGAACGGGATGGAATGGAATGGAATGGAATAAACCCGAATGGAATGGAATGGAATGGAATGGAATGCAATGGAATCAACCCGAATGGAATGGAATGGAATGGAATGGAATGGAATGGAATGGAATGGAATGGAATGGAATGGAATGGAATGGAATGGATTCAACCCGAATGGAATGGAATGGAATGGAATGGAATGCAATGGAATCAACCCGAATGGAATGGATTGGAATGGAATGGAAAGCAATGGAATCAACCCGAATGGAATGGAATGGAATAGAATGGATTCAACCCAAATGGAATGGAATGGAATGGAATGAAATGGAATCAACCGGAATGGAATGGAATGGAATGGAAAGGAATGGAATCAACCTAAATGGAATGGAAAGGAATGGAATGGAATGGAATGGAATCAACCAGATTGGAATGGAATGGAATGGAGTCAAGCCGAATGGAATTGAATGGAATGGAATCAACGCGAATGGAATGGAATGGAATGGAATGGAATGGAATGGAATGGAATGGAATCAACCCGAATGGAATGCAATGGAATGGAATGGAGTAGAATCAACCCGAATATAATGGAATGGAATGAAATGGAATGGAATCAACCCGAATGGAATGGAATGGAATGGGATGGAATGGAATGGAATGGAATCAACCAGAATGGAATGGAACGGAATGGAATCAACACGATTGGAATGGAATGGAATGGAATGGAATGGAAGGGAATGGAATGGAATGGAAGGAATGGAATGGAACCTACCCGAATGGAATGGAATCGAATGGAATGGAATGAAACGGCATCAAACCGACTGGAATGGAATGGAATGGAATGGAATTGAATGGAAAGGAATGGAATGGAATTGAATGGAATCAAGCCGAATGGAATGGAACGGAATGGAATGGAATGGAATGGAATCAACCCGAGTGGAATGTAATGGAATGCAATGGAATGGAATGAAATGGCATGGAATCAACAGGAATGGAATGGAATGGAATGGAATGGAACGGAACAGAAAGGAATCAACCCGAATGGAATGGAATGGAATGGAACCGAAGGGAACGGAATGTAATGGAATGGAATCAACCCGAATTGAATGGAATGGAATGGAATTGAATGGAACGGAATCAACCCGAATGGAATGAAATGGAATGGAATGGAATGGAATGAAATGGAATAGAATAAACCAGAATGGAATGGAACGTAATGGAATGGAATGAAATGGTATGGTATTGAATCAACCTGAATGGAATGTAATGGAATGGAATAGAATGGAATGCTATGGAATCAACCCGAAAGGAACGGAATGGAACGGGATGGAATGGAATGGAATAGAATAAACCCGAATGGAATGGAATGGAATGGAATGGAATAGAATGGAATGCACTGGAATCAACCCGAATGGAATGGAATGGAATGGAATGGAATGGATTCAACCCGAATGGAATGGAATGGAATGGAATGGAATGGAATGGAATGGAATGGAATGGAATGCAATGGAATCAACCCGAATAGAATGGAATGGAATGGAATGCAATGGAATAGAATGGATTCAACCCAAATGGAATGGAATGGAATGGAATGAAACGGAATCAACCGGAATGGAATGGAATGGAATGGAATGGAATCAACCTAAATGGAATGGAAAGGAATGGAATGGAATGGAATGGAATCAACCAGAATGGAATGGAATGGAAAGGAGTCAAACCGAGAGGAATGGAATGGAATGGAATGGAATGGAATGGAATGGAATCAACACAAATGGAATGGAATGGAATGCAATGGAATGGAATGAAATGGCATGGAATTAACCCGAATGGAATGGAATGGAAGGGAATCAACCAGAATGGAATGGAATGGAATGGAATGGAATGGAATGGAAAGGAATGGAATGGAATTGAATGGAATGGAATGGAATGGAAACAACCAGAATGGAATGGAATGGAATGGAATGGAATGGAATGGAATGGAATGGAATGGAATCAATCGGAATGGAATGGAATGGAATGGAATGGAATGGAATGGAATGGAATGGAACGGAATGGAATCAACCCGAACGGAATGGAATGGAATGGAATGGAATGGATAGGAATGGAATGGAACCAACCCGAATGGAATGGAATCGAAAGGAACGGAATGGAACGATATCAGACCGACTGCAATGGAATGGAATGGAATGGAATGCAATCAACACGAATGGAATGAAACGGAATGGAATGGAATCAACAAGAAAGGAATGGAATGGAATTGAATGGAATGGAATGAAATGGAATCAACCCGAAAGGAATGGAATGGAACGGAATGGAATGCATTGGAATGGTATCATCACCAATGGAATGGAATGGAAAGGAACAGAATCAAACCGAATGGAATGGAATGGAATGGAATGGAAAAGAATCAACACAAATGGAATGGAATGGAATGGAATGGAATGGAATCAACCCGAATGGAATAGAATGGAATGGGAAGGAAGGGAATGCAAAGAAGTCAACACAAATGGAATGGAATGGAATGGAATGGAATGCAATGAAATGGAATGGCATGGAATCAACCGGAATGGAATGGAATGGAATGGAGTGGAACGGAATGGTATCAACCCGATTGGAATGGAATGGAATGGAATGGAATGAAATGGAATCAACCGGAATGGAATGGAATGGAATGGAACGGAATGGAACGGAATGCAATCAACACGAATGGAATGGAATGAAAGGGAATGGAATGAAATGGAATCAACAGGAATGGAATGGAATGGAATGGAATGGATTGGAATGGAATGCCATCAACCCAAATATAATGGAATGGAAGGGAATGGAAAGGAATGGAATGGACTGGAATGGAATGGAATGGAGTCAACCTAAATGGAATGGAAAGGAATGGAATGGAATGGAATAGAATCAACCAGAATGGAATGGAATTTATTGGAGTCAAACCGATAGGCATTGAATGGAATGGAATCAACCCGAATGGAATGGAATGGAATGGAATGGAATGGAACGGAATGCAAGCAACACGAATGGAATGGAATGAAAGGGAATGGAATGGAATGGAATCAACCCTAATGGAATGGAATGGAATGGAACGGATTGGAATGGAACGCAATCAACCCAAATATAATGGAATGGAAGGGAATGGAATGGAATGGAATGGATTGGAATGGAATGGAAAGGAATCAACCTAAATGGGATGGAAAGGAATGGAATTGAATGGAATGGAATCAAACAGAATGGAATGGAATTTATTGGAGTCAAACCGAATGGCATTGAATGGAATGGAATCAACCCGAATGGAATGGAATGGAATGGAATGGAATGGTACGGAATGCAATCAACACGAATGGAATGGAATGAAAGGGAATGGAATGGAATGGAATCAACCCGAATGGAATGGAATGGAATGGAATGGAATGGAATGCAATAAACACGAATAGATTCGAATGGAATCAACACGAGTAGAACGGAATGGAATGGAATGGAAAGGAATGGAATGGAATGGAATGGAATGGAATGGAATCAACCGGAATGGAATGGAATGGAATGGAATGGAATGGAATGGAATGGAATGGAATGGAATCAACCAGAATGGAATGGAATTCAATGGAACGGAATGGAATGGAATCAACACGAATGGAATGGAATGGAATGGAATGAAATGGAATTTAATGAAATCAACCCGAATGGAATGGAATGTAATGGGATGGAATGGAATAGAATGGAATCAACCTGAATGGAATGGTACGGAATGGAATCAACACGAATGGAATGGAATTGAATGGATTCAACCCGAATGGAATGGAATGGAATGGAATGGAATGGAATGGAATGGAATGGATTCAACCCGAATGGAATGGAATGGAATGCAATGGAATCAACCCGAATGGAATGGATTGGAATGGAATGGAAAGCAATGGAATCAACCCGAATGGAATGGAATGGAATAGAATGGATTCAACCCAAATGGAATGGAATGGAATGGAATGAAATGGAATCAACCGGAATGGAATGGAATGGAATGGAAAGGAATGGAATCAACCTAAATGGAATGGAAAGGAATGGAATGGAATGGAATGGAATCAACCAGATTGGAATGGAATGGAATGGAGTCAAGCCGAATGGAATTGAATGGAATGGAATCAACGCGAATGGAATGGAATGGAATGGAATGGAATGGAATGGAATGGAATGGAATCAACCCGAATGGAATGCAATGGAATGGAATGGAGTAGAATCAACCCGAATATAATGGAATGGAATGAAATGGAATGGAATCAACCCGAATGGAATGGAATGGAATGGGATGGAATGGAATGGAATGGAATCAACCAGAATGGAATGGAACGGAATGGAATCAACACGATTGGAATGGAATGGAATGGAATGGAATGGAAGGGAATGGAATGGAATGGAAGGAATGGAATGGAACCTACCCGAATGGAATGGAATCGAATGGAATGGAATGAAACGGCATCAAACCGACTGGAATGGAATGGAATGGAATGGAATTGAATGGAAAGGAATGGAATGGAATTGAATGGAATCAAGCCGAATGGAATGGAACGGAATGGAATGGAATGGAATGGAATCAACCCGAGTGGAATGTAATGGAATGCAATGGAATGGAATGAAATGGCATGGAATCAACAGGAATGGAATGGAATGGAATGGAATGGAACGGAACAGAAAGGAATCAACCCGAATGGAATGGAATGGAATGGAACCGAAGGGAACGGAATGTAATGGAATGGAATCAACCCGAATTGAATGGAATGGAATGGAATTGAATGGAACGGAATCAACCCGAATGGAATGAAATGGAATGGAATGGAATGGAATGAAATGGAATAGAATAAACCAGAATGGAATGGAACGTAATGGAATGGAATGAAATGGTATGGTATTGAATCAACCTGAATGGAATGTAATGGAATGGAATAGAATGGAATGCTATGGAATCAACCCGAAAGGAACGGAATGGAACGGGATGGAATGGAATGGAATAGAATAAACCCGAATGGAATGGAATGGAATGGAATGGAATAGAATGGAATGCACTGGAATCAACCCGAATGGAATGGAATGGAATGGAATGGAATGGATTCAACCCGAATGGAATGGAATGGAATGGAATGGAATGGAATGGAATGGAATGGAATGGAATGCAATGGAATCAACCCGAATAGAATGGAATGGAATGGAATGCAATGGAATAGAATGGATTCAACCCAAATGGAATGGAATGGAATGGAATGAAACGGAATCAACCGGAATGGAATGGAATGGAATGGAATGGAATCAACCTAAATGGAATGGAAAGGAATGGAATGGAATGGAATGGAATCAACCAGAATGGAATGGAATGGAAAGGAGTCAAACCGAGAGGAATGGAATGGAATGGAATGGAATGGAATGGAATGGAATCAACACAAATGGAATGGAATGGAATGCAATGGAATGGAATGAAATGGCATGGAATTAACCCGAATGGAATGGAATGGAAGGGAATCAACCAGAATGGAATGGAATGGAATGGAATGGAATGGAAAGGAATGGAATGGAATTGAATGGAATGGAATGGAATGGAAACAACCAGAATGGAATGGAATGGAATGGAATGGAATGGAATGGAATGGAATGGAATGGAATGGAATCAATCGGAATGGAATGGAATGGAATGGAATGGAATGGAATGGAATGGAATGGAACGGAATGGAATCAACCCGAACGGAATGGAATGGAATGGAATGGAATGGATAGGAATGGAATGGAACCAACCCGAATGGAATGGAATCGAAAGGAACGGAATGGAACGATATCAGACCGACTGCAATGGAATGGAATGGAATGGAATGCAATCAACACGAATGGAATGAAACGGAATGGAATGGAATCAACAAGAAAGGAATGGAATGGAATTGAATGGAATGGAATGAAATGGAATCAACCCGAAAGGAATGGAATGGAACGGAATGGAATGCATTGGAATGGTATCATCACCAATGGAATGGAATGGAAAGGAACAGAATCAACCCGAATGGAATGGAATGGAATGGAATGGAAAAGAATCAACACAAATGGAATGGAATGGAATGGAATGGAATGGAATCAACCCGAATGGAATAGAATGGAATGGGAAGGAAGGGAATGCAAAGAAGTCAACACAAATGGAATGGAATGGAATGGAATGGAATGCAATGAAATGGAATGGCATGGAATCAACCGGAATGGAATGGAATGGAATGGAGTGGAACGGAATGGTATCAACCCGATTGGAATGGAATGGAATGGAATGGAATGAAATGGAATCAACCGGAATGGAATGGAATGGAATGGAACGGAATGGAACGGAATGCAATCAACACGAATGGAATGGAATGAAAGGGAATGGAATGAAATGGAATCAACAGGAATGGAATGGAATGGAATGGAATGGATTGGAATGGAATGCCATCAACCCAAATATAATGGAATGGAAGGGAATGGAAAGGAATGGAATGGACTGGAATGGAATGGAATGGAGTCAACCTAAATGGAATGGAAAGGAATGGAATGGAATGGAATAGAATCAACCAGAATGGAATGGAATTTATTGGAGTCAAACCGATAGGCATTGAATGGAATGGAATCAACCCGAATGGAATGGAATGGAATGGAATGGAATGGAACGGAATGCAAGCAACACGAATGGAATGGAATGAAAGGGAATGGAATGGAATGGAATCAACCCTAATGGAATGGAATGGAATGGAACGGATTGGAATGGAACGCAATCAACCCAAATATAATGGAATGGAAGGGAATGGAATGGAATGGAATGGATTGGAATGGAATGGAAAGGAATCAACCTAAATGGGATGGAAAGGAATGGAATTGAATGGAATGGAATCAAACAGAATGGAATGGAATTTATTGGAGTCAAACCGAATGGCATTGAATGGAATGGAATCAACCCGAATGGAATGGAATGGAATGGAATGGAATGGTACGGAATGCAATCAACACGAATGGAATGGAATGAAAGGGAATGGAATGGAATGGAATCAACCCGAATGGAATGGAATGGAATGGAATGGAATGGAATGCAATAAACACGAATAGATTCGAATGGAATCAACACGAGTAGAACGGAATGGAATGGAATGGAAAGGAATGGAATGGAATGGAATGGAATGGAATGGAATCAACCGGAATGGAATGGAATGGAATGGAATGGAATGGAATGGAATGGAATGGAATGGAATCAACCAGAATGGAATGGAATTCAATGGAACGGAATGGAATGGAATCAACACGAATGGAATGGAATGGAATGGAATGAAATGGAATTTAATGAAATCAACCCGAATGGAATGGAATGTAATGGGATGGAATGGAATAGAATGGAATCAACCTGAATGGAATGGTACGGAATGGAATCAACACGAATGGAATGGAATTGAATGGATTCAACCCGAATGGAATGGAATGGACTGGAATGGAATGGAATGGAATGGAATGGAATGGAATCAACCAGAATGGAATGGAATGGAATGGAATCAACACGAATGGAATGGAATGGAATGGAATGGAATGGAATGGAATGGAATGGAATGGAATGGAATGGAATCAACCCAAATGGAATGGAATGCAGTGGATTGGAATGGAAAGGAATCAACCGGAAAGGACTGGAATCGAATGGAATGGGATGGAATCAAACTGAATGGAATTGAATCGAATGGAATGGAATGTGATGGAATGGAATGGAATGGAATGGAATCAACCCGAATGGAATGGAATGGAATGGAATGCAGTCAACCGGAATGGAATGGAATGGAATTCAATGGAATGGAATGGAATGGAATGGAATGGAATCAACCCAAGTGGAATGGAATGGAATGGAATGGAATCAACCCGAATGGAATGGAATGTACTGGGATGGAATGGAATAGAATGTTATCAACCCGAATGGAATGGAATGGAATGGAATCAACCCAAATGGAATTGAATGGAATGGAATCAACCCTAATGGAATGGAATGGAAAGGAATGGAATGGAATCAACCAGAATGGAATGGAATGGAATGAAATGGAATGGAATAGATTGGAATGGAACGGAGTCAACCCAAATGGAATGCAATGGAATGGAATGGAATAGAATCAACCCGAATGGAATGGAATGGAATGGAATGGAATGGAATTGAATGGAGTGGAATGGAATCAACCAGAATGGAATGGAATGCAATGAAATGGAATGGTATGGAATCAACCCGAATGGAATGGAATGTGATGGGATGGAATAGAATAGAAAGTTATCGACCAAAATGGAATGGAATGGAATGGAATCAACCCGAATGGAATGGAATGGAATGGAATAGAATCAAACCGAATGGAACGGTATGGAATGGAATGGAATGGAATGGAATGGAATCTAATGGAATCAAACCTAATGAATGGAATGGAATGGAATGGAATGGAATGGAATGGAATGGAATGCAGTCAACCTAAACGGAATGGAAAGGAATGGAATGGAATGGAATCAACCTAAATGGAAAGGAAAGGAATGGAATGGAATCAACCGGAATGGAATTGAATGGAGTCAAACCGAGTGGAATGGAATGGAATGGAATCAACCCGAATGGAATGGAATGAAATGGAATGGAATCAACCAAAATGGAATGGAAAGGAATGCAATGGAATGGAATGAAAATGGAATGGAATCAATCCGAATGGAATGGAATGGAATGGAATGGAATGGAACGGAATGGAATCAACCCGAATGGAATGGAATGGAATGGAATGCAATGGAATGGAATGGAATGGAATGGAATCAACACAAATGGAATGGAATGGAATGGAATGGAATGGAATGGAATGGAATGGAATCAACCCGAATGGAATGGAATGGAATGGAATGGAATAGAATGGAATGGAATAGAATCAACCCGAATACAATGGAAAGGAAAGAAATGAAATGGAATCAACACGAATGGAATGAAATGGAATGGAATGGAATGGAGTGGAATGGAATGGAATGGAATCAACCCGAACGGAATGGAATGGAATGGAATGGAATGGATAGGAATGGAATGGAGTAAAGGTGAATGGAATGGAATGGAATGGAATGGAATCATCCCGAATGGCATGGAATGGAATGGAATGGAATGATATGAAATGTAATGGAATGAAATGGAATGGAATCAACCCGAATGGAATGGAATGGAATGGAATGGAACGGAATGGAATCAACCCGAATGGAATGGAATGGAACGGAATGGAATGGAATGGAATGGAATGGAATGGAATGGAATGCAATCAACCCGAATGGAATGGAATGGAATGGCATGGAATCGAACGGAATGGAATGGAATGGAATCAACGCGAGTGGAATGGAATGGAATGGAATGGAATGGAATGGAATGGAATCATCCCGAATGGCATGGAATGGAATGGAATAGAATGGAATGGAATGGAATGAAATGGAATGGAATGAAATGGAATGGAATCAACCCGAATGAAATGGAATGGAATGGAATGGAATGGAACGGAATGGAGTCAACCCGAATGGAGTGGAATGGAACGGAATGGAATGGAATGGCATTTAAGGGAATGGATTCAACAGAATGGAAAGTAATGCAAACGAATGGAATACAATGGAATGGAATGGAATGGAATCAAACCGAATTGAATGGAATGGAATGGAATGGAATGGAAGAGAATCAACCCGAATACAATGGAAAGGAAAGAAATGGAATGGAATCAAACCGAATGGAATGGAATGGAATGGAATGGAATGGAATGGAATGGAAGAGAATCAACCCGAATACAATGGAAAGGAAAGAAATGGAATGGAATCAACCCGAATGGAATGGAGTGGAATGGAATGGAATGGAACGGAATGGAATAAACCCGAACGGAATGGAATGGAATGGAATGGAATGGATAGGAATGGAATGGAACCAACCCGAATGGAATGGAATCGAATGGAACGGAATGGAACGATATCAGACCGACTGCAATGGAATGGAATGGAATGGAATGCAATCAACACGAATGGAATGAAACGGAATGGAATGGAATCAACAAGAAAGGAATGGAATGGTATGGAATGGAATGGAATGGAATGGAATGGAATATAATCAACCCGAAAGGAAGGGAATGGAACGGAATGGAATGGATTGGAATGGAATGGAATGGAATAGAATCAACCCGAAAGGAATGGAATGGAACGGAATGGAATGGATTGGAATGGTATCATCTCGAATGGAATGGAATGGAAAGGAACAGAATCAACCCGAATGGAATGGAATGGAATGGAATCGAATCCAACCGAATGGAATAGAATGGAATGGGATGGAAGGGAATGCAAAGAAGTCAACCCGAATGGAATGGAATGGAATGGAATGGAATGGAATGGAATGGAATGCAATGAAATGGAATGGCATGGAATCAACCGGAATGGAATGGAATGGAATGGAACGGAACGGAATGGTATCTACCTGATTGGAATGGAATGGAATGGAATGGAATGGAATGGAATGGAATGGAATGGAATTGAAAAGAATCAACTCGAATGTAATGGAATGGAATGGAATGGAAAGGAATGGAATGGAAAGTATCAACTCGAATGTAATGGAATTGAATGAAATGGAATGGAATCCAAGCGAATGGAATGGAATGGAATGGGATGGAATGGAATGGCATGGAATTGAATGCAGTGGAGTCAACCCGAATGGAATGGAATGGAATAGAATGGAATGGAAAGGAATGGAATGGAATGGCATGGAATTGAATGGAATGGAGTCAACCCGAATGGAATGGAATGGAATGGAATGGATTGGAATGGAATGCAATCAACCCAAATGGAATGGAATGGAATGCAATGGAATGGAATCAACCCGAATGCAATGGAATGGAGTGGAATGGAATGGAATCAAACCGAATGGAACGGAATGGAATGGAATGGAATGGAATCAACCAGAATGGAATGGAATGGAATGGAATGGAATGGAAGGGAATGGAATGGAATGGAACGGAATGCAATCAACACGAATGGAATGGAATGAAAGGGAATGGAATGGAATGGAATCAACCCGAATGGAATGGAATGGAATGGAATGGAATGGAATGGAATGGATTGGGATGGAATGGAATGGAATCAAACCAGATGGAATGGAATGGAGTGGATTGGAATGGAATGCAATCAACCCGAATGGAAAGGAATGGAATGGAATGGAATGGAGTAAAGGAGAATGGAATGGAATGGAATGGAATGGAATCATCCCGAATGGCATGGAATTGAATGGAGTGGAATGGAGTGAAATGTAATGGAATGAAATGGAATGGAATCAACCCGAATGGAATGGAATGGAATGGAACGGAATGGAATCAACCCGAATGGAATGGAATGGAATGGAATGGAATGGAATGGAATGGAATGGAATGGAATCAACCCGAATGGAATGGAATGGAATGGCATGGAATAGAATGGAATGGAATGGAATGGAATCAACCCGAATGGAATGGAATAGAATGGAATGGAATGGAATGGAATGGAATCATCCCGAATGGCATGGAATGGAATGTAATATAATGGAATGGAATGGAATGAAATGGAATGGAATGAAATGGAATGGAATCAAAACGAATGAAATGGAATGGAATGGAATGGATCGGAATGGAATCAACCCGAATGGAATGGAATGGAACGGAATGGAATGGAATGGCATGGAATGGAATGGAATCAACCCGAATGGAATGGAATGCAATGGAATGGAATAGAATGGAATGGAATGGAATGGAATCAACCCGAATGTAATGGAATGGAATGGAATGGAAGAGAATCAACCCGAATGCAATGGAAAGGAAAGAAATGGAATGGAATCAACCCGAATGGAATGGAATGGAATGGAATGGAATGGAATGGAATGGAATGGAATGGAACGGAATGGAATCAACCCGAACGGAATGGAATGGAATGGAATGGAATGGAATGGAATGGAATGGAACGGAACGGAATGGAATCAACCCGAACGGAATGGAATGGAACGGAATCGAATGGAACGGAATGGAACGATATCAGACCGACTGCAATGGAATGGAATGGAAAGGAATGCAATCAACACGAATGTAATGAAACGGAATGGAATGGAATCAACAAGAAAGGAATGGAATGGAATGGAATGGAATGGAATGGAATGGAATCAACCCGAAAGGAATGGAATGGAACGGAATGGAATGGATTGGAATGGTATCATCTCGAATGGAATGGAATGGAAAGGAACAGAATCAACCCTAATGGAATGGAATGGAATGGAATGGAATAGAATCAACCCGAATGGAATGTAATGGAATGTAATGGAATGGAATGGAAATAACCCGAATGGAATAGAATGGAATGGGATGGAAGGGAATGCAAAGAAGTAAACCCGAATGGAATGGAGTGGAATGGAATGGAATGGAATGCAATGAAATGGAATGGCATGGAATCAACCGGAATGGAATGGAATGGAATGGAACGGAATGGTATCAACCCGATTGGAATGGAATGGAATGGAATGGAATGGAATGGAAAGGAATGGAATGGAAAAGAATCAACTCGAATGTAATGGAATGGAATGGAATGGAAAGGAATGGAATGGAAAGTATCAACTCGAATGTAACGGAATTGAATGAAATGGAATGGAATCCAAGCCAATGGAATGGAATTAAATGGGATGGAATGGAATGGCATGGAATTGAATGGAATGGAGTCAACCCGAATGGAATGGAATGGAATGGAATGGAATGGAATGGAATGGAATGGAATGGCATGGAATTGAATGGAATGGAGTCAACCCGAATTGAATGGAATGGAATGGAATGGAATGGAATGGATTGGAATGGAATGCAATCAACCCAAATGGAATGGAATGGAATGCAATGGAATGGAATCAACCCGAAAGCAATGGAATGGAGTGGAATGGAATGGAGTCAAACCGAATGGAACGGAATGGAATGGAATGGAATGGAATCAACCAGAATGGAATGGAATGGAATGGAATGGAATGGAATGGAATCAACCCGAATGGAATGGAATGGAATGGAATGGAATGGAATGGAACGGAATGCAATCAACACGAATGGAATGGAATGAAAGGGAATGGAATGGAATGGAATCAACCCGAATGGAATGGAATGGAATGGATTGGGATGGAATGGAATGGAATCAAACCAAATGGAATGGAATGGAGTGGATTGGAATGGAATGCAATCAACCCGAATGGAATGGAATGGAATGGAATGGAATGGAATGGAATGGAATGGAGTAAAGGAGAATGGAATGGAATGGAATGGAATGGAATCATCCCGAATGGCATGGAATGGAATGGAATGGAATGGAATGAAATGTAATGGAATGAAATGGAATGGAATCTACCCGAATGGAATGGAATGGAATGGAATGGAACGGAATGGAATCAACCCGAATGGAATGGAATGGAACGGAATGGAATGGAATGGAATGGAATGGAATGGAATGGAATGGAATCAACCCGAATGGCATGGAATGGAATGGCATGGAATAGAATGGAATGGAATGGAATGGAATCAACCCGAATGGAATGGAATGGAATGGAATGGAATGGAATGGAATGGAATGGAATGGAATCGAATCATCCCGAATGGCATGGAATGGAATGGAATAGAATGGAATGGAATGGAATGAAATGGAATGGAATGAAATGGAATGGAATCAACCCGAATGAAATGGAATGGAATGGAATGGAATGGAACGGAATGGAGTCAACCCGAATGGAATGGAATGGAACGGAATGGAATGGAATGGCATGTAATGGAATGGATTCAACCGAATGGAATGGAATGAAAACGAATGGAATATAATGGAACGGAATGGAATGGAATGGCATGTAACGGAATGGATTCAACCGAATGGAATGGAATGCAAACTTATGGAATATAATGGAATGGAATGGAATGGAATCAACCCGAATGGAATGGAATGGAATGGAATGGAATGGAATGGAATGGAAGAGAATCAACCCGAATACAATGGAAAGGAAAGAAGTGGAATGGAATCAACCCGAATGGAATGGAATGGAATGGAATGGAATGGAATGGAACGGAATGGAATAAACCCGAACGGAATGGAATGGAATGGAATGGAATGGATAGGAATGGAATGGAACCAACCCGAATGGAATGGAATCGAATGGAACGGAATGTAACGATATCAGACTGACTGCAATGGAATGGAATGGAATGGAAGAGAATCAACCCGAATACAATGGAAAGGAAAGAAGTGGAATGGAATCAACCGGAATGGAATGGAATGGAATGGAATGGAATGGAATGGAACGGAATGGAATAAACCCGAACGGAATGGAATGGAATGGAATGGAATGGATAGGAATGGAATGGAACCAACCCGAATGGAATGGAATCGAATGGAACGGAATGTAACGATATCAGACTGACTGCAATGGAATGGAATGGAATGGAATGCAATCAACACGAATGGAATGAAACGGAATGGAATGGAATCAACAAGAAAGGAATGGAATGGTATAGAATGGAATGGAATGGAATGGAATAGAATCAACCCGAAAGGAATGGAATGGAACGGAATGGAATGGATTGGAATGGTATCATCTCGAATGGAATGGAATGGAAAGGAACAGAATCAACCCGAATGGAATGGAATGGAATGGAAGGGAAGGGAATGCAAAGAAGTCAACCCGAATGGAATGGAATGGAATGGAATGGAATGGAATGGAATGGAATGGAATGGAATGGAATGGCATGGAATCAACCGGAATGGAATGGAATGGAATGCAATGGAACGGAATGGTATCTACCCGATTGGAATGGAATGGAATGGAATGGAATGGAATGGAAAGGAATGGAATGGAAAGTATCAACTCGAATGTAATGGAATTGAATGAAATGGAATGGAATCCAAGCGAATGAAATGGAATGGAATGGGATGGAATGGAATGGCATGGAATTGAATGGAATGGAGTCAACCCGAATGGAATGGAATGGAATGGAATGGAATGGAATGGAATGGAATGGCATGGAATTGAATGGAATGGAGTCAACCCGAATGGAATGGAATGGAATGGAATGGATTGGAATGGAATGCAATCAACCCAAATGGAATGGAATGGAATGCAATGGAATGGAATCAACCCGAATGCAATGGAATGGAGTGGAATGGAATGGAATCAAACCGAATGGAACGGAATGGAATGGAATGGAATGGAATCAACCAGAATGGAATGGAATGGAATGGAATGGAATGGAATCAACCCGAATGGAATGGAATGGAATGGAATGGAAGGGAATGGAATGGAATGGAACGGAATGCAATCTGCACGAATGGAATGGAATGAAAGGGAATGGAATGGAATGGAATCAACCCGAATGGAATGGAATGGAATGGAATGGAATGGAATGGAATGGATTGGGATGGAATGGAATGGAATCAAACCAAATGGAATGGAATGGAGTGGATTGGAATGGAATGCAATCAACCCGAATGGAATGGAATGGAATGGAATGGAATGGAATGGAGTAAAGGAGAATGGAATGGAATGGAATGGAATGGAATCAACCCGAATGGCATGGAATGGAATGGAATGGAATGGAATGAAATGTAATGGAATGAAATGGAATGGAATCAACCCGAATGGAATGGAATGGAATGGAATGGAACGGAATGGAATCAACCAGAATGGAATGGAATGGAACGGAATGGAATGGAATGGAATGGAATGGAATGGAATGGAATGGAATCAACCCGAATGGAATGGAATGGAATGGCATGGAATAGAATGGAATGGAATGGAATGGAATCAACCCGAATGGAATGGAATGGAATGGAATGGAATGGAATGGAATGGAATCATCCCGAATGGCATGGAATGGAATGGAATGGAATGGAATGAAATGGAATGGAATGAAATGGAATGGAATCAACCCGAATGGAATGGAATGGAATGGAACGGAATGGAATCAACCCGAATGGAATGGAATGGAATGGAATGGAATGGAATGGAATGGAATGGAATCAACCCGAATGGAATGGAATGGAATGGCATGGAATAGAATGGAATGGAATGGAATGGAATGAACCCGAATGGAATGGAATGGAATGGAATGGAATGGAATGGAATGGAATGGAATGGAATCATCCCGAATGGCATGGAATGGAATGGAATATAATGGAATGGAATGGAATGAAATGGAATGGAATGAAATGGAATGGAATCAAAACGAATGAAATGCAATGGAATGGAATGGAACGGAATGGAATCAACCCGAATGGAATGGAATGGAACGGAATGGAATGGAATGGCATGGAATGGAATGAATCAACCCGAATGGAATGGAATGCAATGGAATGGAATAGAATGGAATAGAATGGAATGGAATGGAATGGAATCAACCCGAATGGAATGGAAAGGAATGGAATGGAATGGAATGGAATGGAAGAGAATCAACCCGAATACAATGGAAAGGAAAGAAATGGAATGGAATCAACCCGAATGGAATGGAATGGAATGGAATGGAATGGAATGGAACGGAATGGAATCAACCCGAACGGAATGGAATGGAATGGAATGGAATGGAATGGAATGGATAGGAATGGAATGGAACCAACCCGAATGGAATGGAATCGAATGGAACGGAATGGAACGATATCAGACCGACTGCAATGGAATGGAATGGAAAGAATGCAATCAACACGAATGGAATGAAACGGAATGGAATGGAGTCAACAAGAAAGGAATGGAATGGAATGGAACGGAATGGAATGGAATGGAATGGAATCAACCCGAAAGGAATGGAATGGAACAGAATGGAATGGATTGGAATGGTATCATCTCGAATGGAATGGAATGGAAAGGAACAGAATCAACCCGAATGGAATGGAATGGAATGGAATGGAATAGAATCAACCCGAATGGAATGGAATGGAATGGAATGGAATGGAATGGAATGGAATTAACCCGAATGGAATAGAATGGAATGGGATAGAAGGGAATGCAAAGAAGTCAACCCGAATGGAATGGAATGGAATGGAATGGAATGGAATGGAATGGAATGCAATGAAATGGAATGGCATGGAATCAACCGGAATGGAATGGAATGGAATGGAATGGAACGGAATGGTATCAACCCGATTGGAATGGAATGGAATGGAATGGAATGGAATGGAATGGAATGGAAAGGAATGGAATGGAAAAGAATCAACTCGAATGTAATGGAATGGAATGGAATGGAATGGAATCGAAGCGAATGGAATGGAATTAAATGGGATGGAATGGAATGGCATGGAATTGAATGGAATGGAGTCAACCCGAATGGAATGGAATGGAATGGAATGGAATGGAATGGAATGGAATGGCATGGAATTGAATGGAATGGAGTCAACCCGAATGGAATGGAATGGAATGGAATCAACCCGAATGCAATGGAATGGAGTGGAATGGAATGGAATCAAACCGAATGGAACGGAAAGGAATGGAATGGAATGGAATGGAATCAACCAGAAAGGAATGGAATGGAATGGAATGGAATGGATTGGAATGGAATCAACCCGAATGGAATGGAATGGAATGGAATGGAATGGAACGGAATGCAATCAACACGAATGGAATGGAATGAAATTGAATGGAATGGAATGGAATCAACCCGAATGGAATGGAATGGAATGGAATGGAATGGATTGGGATGGAATGGAATGGAATCAAACCAAATGGAATGGAATGGAGTGGATTGGAATGGAATGCAATCAACCCGAATGGAATGGAATGGAATGGAATGGAATGGAATGGAGTTAAGGTGAATGGAATGGAATGGAATGGAATGGAATCATCCCGAATGGCATGGAATGGAATGGAATGGAATGATATGAAATGTAATGGAACGAAATGGAATGGAATCAACCCGAATGGAATGGAATGGAATGGAATGGAATGGAACGGAATGGAATCAACCCGAATGGAATGGAATGGAACGGAATGGAATGGAATGGAATGGAATGGAATGGAAAGGAATCAACCCGAATGGAATGGAATGGAATGGCATGGAATCGAATGGAATGGAATGGAATGGAAACAACCCGAATGGAATGGAATGGAATGGAATGGAATGGAATGGAATCATCCCAAATGGCATGGAATGGAATGGAATAGAATGGAATGGAATGGAATGAAATGGAATGGAATGAAATGGAATGGAATCAACCCGAATGAAATGGAATAGAATGGAATGGAATGGAACGGAATGGAGTCAACCCGAATGGAATGGAATGGAACGGAATGGAATGGAATGGCATTTAAGGGAATGGATTCAACCGAATAGAAAGGAATGCAAACGAATGGAATACAATGGAATGGAATGGAATGGAATCAAACCGAATGGAATGGAATGGAATGGAATGGAATGGAAGAGAATCAACCCGAATACAATGGAAAGGAAAGAAATGGAATGGAATCAAACCGAATGGAATGGAATGGAATGGAATGGAATGGAATGGAAGAGAATCAACCCGAATACAATGGAAAGGAAAGAAATGGAATGGAATCAACCCGAATGGAATGGAATGGAATGGAATGGAATGGAACGGAATGGAATAAACCCGAAAGGAATGGAATGGAACGGAATGGAATGGATTGGAATGGTATCATCTCGAATGGAATGGAATGGAAAGGAACAGAATCAACCCGAATGGAATGGAATGGAATGGAATGGAATCCAACCGAATGGAATAGAATGGAATGGGATGGAAGGGAATGCAAAGAAGTCAACCCGAATGGAATGGAATGGAATGGAATGGAATGGAATGCAATGAAATGTAATGGCATGGAATCAACCGGAATGGAATGGAATGGAATGGAATGGAATCAACCCGAATGAAATGGAATAGAATGGAATGGAATGGAACGGAATGGAGTCAACCCGAATGGAATGGAATGGAACGGAATGGAATGGAATGGCATTTAAGGGAATGGATTCAACCGAATAGAAAGGAATGCAAACGAATGGAATACAATGGAATGGAATGGAATGGAATCAAACCGAATGGAATGGAATGGAATGGAATGGAATGGAAGAGAATCAACCCGAATACAATGGAAAGGAAAGAAATGGAATGGAATCAAACCGAATGGAATGGAATGGAATGGAATGGAATGGAATGGAAGAGAATCAACCCGAATACAATGGAAAGGAAAGAAATGGAATGGAATCAACCCGAATGGAATGGAATGGAATGGAATGGAATGGAACGGAATGGAATAAACCCGAAAGGAATGGAATGGAACGGAATGGAATGGATTGGAATGGTATCATCTCGAATGGAATGGAATGGAAAGGAACAGAATCAACCCGAATGGAATGGAATGGAATGGAATGGAATCCAACCGAATGGAATAGAATGGAATGGGATGGAAGGGAATGCAAAGAAGTCAACCCGAATGGAATGGAATGGAATGGAATGGAATGGAATGCAATGAAATGTAATGGCATGGAATCAACCGGAATGGAATGGAATGGAATGGAATGGAACGGAATGGTATCTACCTGATTGGAATGGAATGGAATGGAATGGAATGGAATGGAATGGAAAGGAATGGAATTGAAAAGAATCAACTCGAATGTAATGGAATGGAATGGAATGGAAAGGAATGGAATGGAAAGTATCAACTCGAATGTAATGGAATTGAATGAAATGGAATGGAATCCAAGCGAATGGAATGGAATGGAATGGGATGGAATGGAATGGCATGGAATTGAATGCAGTGGAGTCAACCCGAATGGAATGGAATGGAATGGAATGGAATGGAAAGGAATGGAATGGAATGGCATGGAATTGAATGGAATGGAGTCAACCCGAATGGAATGGAATGGAATGGAATGGATTGGAATGGAATGCAATCAACCCAAATGGAATGGAATGGAATGCAATGGAATGGAATCAACCCGAATGCAATGGAATGGAGTGGAATGGAATGGAATCAAACCGAATGGAACGGAATGGAATGGAATGGAATGGAATCAACCAGAATGGAATGGAATGGAATGGAAGGGAATGGAATGGAATGGAACGGAATGCAATCAACACGAATGGAATGGAATGAAAGGGAATGGAATGGAATGGAATCAACCCGAATGGAATGGAATGGAATGGAATGGAATGGAATGGAATGGAATGGATTGGGATGGAATGGAATGGAAACAAACCAAATGGAATGGAATGGAGTGGATTGGAATGGAATGCAATCAACCCGAATGGAATGGAATGGAATGGAATGGAATGGAATGGAATGGAATGGAATGGAATGGAGTAAAGGAGAATGGAATGGAATGGAATGGAATGGAATCATCCCGAATGGCATGGAATGTAATGGAATGGAAAGGAATGAAATGTAATGGAATGAAATGGAATGGAATCAACCCGAATGGAATGGAATGGAATGGAATGGAACGGAATGGAATCAACCCGAATGGAATGGAATGGAACGGAATGGAATGGAATGGAATGGAATGGAATGGAATCAACCCGAATGGAATGGAATGGAATGGCATGGAATAGAATGGAATGGAATGGAATGGAATCAACCCGAATGGAATGGAATGGAATGGAATGGAATGGAATGGAATCATCCCGAATGGCATGGAATGGAATGGAATGGAATGGAATGAAATGTAATGGAATGAAATGGAATGGAATCAACCCGAATGGAATGGAATGGAATGGAACGGAATGGAATCAACCCTAATGGAATGGAATGGAATGTAATGGAATGGAATGGAATGGAATGGAAAGGAATGGAATCAACCCGAATGGAATGGAATGGAATGGCATGGAATAGAATGGAATGGAATGGAATGGAATCAACCCGAATGGAATGTAATGGAATGGAATGGAATGGAATCAAAACGAATGAAATGGAATGGAAAGGAATGGAACAGAATGGAATCAATCTGAATGGAATGGAATGGAACGGAATGCAATGGAATGGCATGGAATGGAATGGAATCAACCCGAATGGAATGGAATGCAAAGGAATGGAATAGAATGGAATGGAATGGAATGGAATGGAATCAACCCGAATGGAATGGAAAGGAATGGAATGGAATGGAATGGAATGGAAGAGAATCAACCCGAATACAATGGAAAGGAAAGAAATGGAATGGAATCAACCCGAATGGAATGGAATGGAATGGAATGGAATGGAATGGAACAGAATGGAATCAACCCGAACGGAATGGAATGGAATGGAATGGAATGGAATGGAATGGATAGGAATGGAATGGAACCAACCCGAATGGAATGGAATCGAATGGAACGGAATGGAACGATATCAGACCGACTGCAATGGAATGGAATGGAAAGGAATGCAATCAAAACGAATGGAATGAAACGGAATGGAATGGAATCAACAAGAAAGGAATGGAATGGAATGGAATGGAATGGAATATAATGGAATGGAATGGAATGAAATGGAATGGAATGAAATGGAATGGAATCAAAACGAATGAAATGGAATGGAAAGGAATGGAACAGAATGGAATCAATCCGAATGGAATGGAATGGAACGGAATGCAATGGAATGGCATGGAATGGAATGGAATCAACCCGAATGGAATGGAATGCAAAGGAATGGAATAGAATGGAATGGAATGGAATGGAATCAACCCGAATGGAATGGAAAGGAATGGAATGGAATGGAATGGAATGGAATGGAAGAGAATCAACCCGAATACAATGGAAAGGAAAGAAATGGAATGGAATCAACCCGAATGGAATGGAATGGAATGGAATGGAATGGAATGGAACAGAATGGAATCAACCCGAACGGAATGGAATGGAATGGAATGGAATGGAATGGAATGGATAGGAATGGAATGGAACCAACCCGAATGGAATGGAATCGAATGGAACGGAATGGAACGATATCAGACCGACTGCAATGGAATGGAATGGAAAGGAATGCAATCAAAACGAATGGAATGAAACGGAATGGAATGGAATCAACAAGAAAGGAATGGAATGGAATGGAATGGAATGGAATGGAATCAACCCGAAAGGAATGGAATGGAACGGAATGGAATGGAATGGAATGGAAGAGAATCAACCCGAATACAATGGAAAGGAAAGAAGTGGAATGGAATCAACCCGAATGGAATGGAATGGAATGGAATGGAATGGAATGGAACGGAATGGAATAAACCCGAACGGAATGGAATGGAATGGAATGGAATGGATAGGAATGGAATGGAACCAACCCGAATGGAATGGAATCGAATGGAACGGAATGTAACGATATCAGACTGACTGCAATGGAATGGAATGGAATGGAAGAGAATCAACCCGAATACAATGGAAAGGAAAGAAGTGGAATGGAATCAACCGGAATGGAATGGAATGGAATGGAATGGAATGGAATGGAACGGAATGGAATAAACCCGAACGGAATGGAATGGAATGGAATGGAATGGATAGGAATGGAATGGAACCAACCCGAATGGAATGGAATCGAATGGAACGGAATGTAACGATATCAGACTGACTGCAATGGAATGGAATGGAATGGAATGCAATCAACACGAATGGAATGAAACGGAATGGAATGGAATCAACAAGAAAGGAATGGAATGGTATAGAATGGAATGGAATGGAATGGAATAGAATCAACCCGAAAGGAATGGAATGGAACGGAATGGAATGGATTGGAATGGTATCATCTCGAATGGAATGGAATGGAAAGGAACAGAATCAACCCGAATGGAATGGAATGGAATGGAAGGGAAGGGAATGCAAAGAAGTCAACCCGAATGGAATGGAATGGAATGGAATGGAATGGAATGGAATGGAATGGAATGGAATGGAATGGCATGGAATCAACCGGAATGGAATGGAATGGAATGCAATGGAACGGAATGGTATCTACCCGATTGGAATGGAATGGAATGGAATGGAATGGAATGGAAAGGAATGGAATGGAAAGTATCAACTCGAATGTAATGGAATTGAATGAAATGGAATGGAATCCAAGCGAATGAAATGGAATGGAATGGGATGGAATGGAATGGCATGGAATTGAATGGAATGGAGTCAACCCGAATGGAATGGAATGGAATGGAATGGAATGGAATGGAATGGAATGGCATGGAATTGAATGGAATGGAGTCAACCCGAATGGAATGGAATGGAATGGAATGGATTGGAATGGTATCATCTCGAATGGAATGGAATGGAAAGGAACAGAATCAACCCGAATGGAATGGAATGGAATGGAATGGAATCCAACCGAATGGAATAGAATGGAATGGGATGGAAGGGAATGCAAAGAAGTCAACCCGAATGGAATGGAATGGAATGGAATGGAATGGAATGCAATGAAATGTAATGGCATGGAATCAACCGGAATGGAATGGAATGGAATGGAATGGAACGGAATGGTATCTACCTGATTGGAATGGAATGGAATGGAATGGAATGGAATGGAATGGAAAGGAATGGAATTGAAAAGAATCAACTCGAATGTAATGGAATGGAATGGAATGGAAAGGAATGGAATGGAAAGTATCAACTCGAATGTAATGGAATTGAATGAAATGGAATGGAATCCAAGCGAATGGAATGGAATGGAATGGGATGGAATGGAATGGCATGGAATTGAATGCAGTGGAGTCAACCCGAATGGAATGGAATGGAATGGAATGGAATGGAAAGGAATGGAATGGAATGGCATGGAATTGAATGGAATGGAGTCAACCCGAATGGAATGGAATGGAATGGAATGGATTGGAATGGAATGCAATCAACCCAAATGGAATGGAATGGAATGCAATGGAATGGAATCAACCCGAATGCAATGGAATGGAGTGGAATGGAATGGAATCAAACCGAATGGAACGGAATGGAATGGAATGGAATGGAATCAACCAGAATGGAATGGAATGGAATGGAAGGGAATGGAATGGAATGGAACGGAATGCAATCAACACGAATGGAATGGAATGAAAGGGAATGGAATGGAATGGAATCAACCCGAATGGAATGGAATGGAATGGAATGGAATGGAATGGAATGGAATGGATTGGGATGGAATGGAATGGAAACAAACCAAATGGAATGGAATGGAGTGGATTGGAATGGAATGCAATCAACCCGAATGGAATGGAATGGAATGGAATGGAATGGAATGGAATGGAATGGAATGGAATGGAGTAAAGGAGAATGGAATGGAATGGAATGGAATGGAATCATCCCGAATGGCATGGAATGTAATGGAATGGAAAGGAATGAAATGTAATGGAATGAAATGGAATGGAATCAACCCGAATGGAATGGAATGGAATGGAATGGAACGGAATGGAATCAACCCGAATGGAATGGAATGGAACGGAATGGAATGGAATGGAATGGAATGGAATGGAATCAACCCGAATGGAATGGAATGGAAAGGCATGGAATAGAATGGAATGGAATGGAATGGAATCAACCCGAATGGAATGGAATGGAATGGAATGGAATGGAATGGAATCATCCCGAATGGCATGGAATGGAATGGAATGGAATGGAATGAAATGTAATGGAATGAAATGGAATGGAATCAACCCGAATGGAATGGAATGGAATGGAACGGAATGGAATCAACCCTAATGGAATGGAATGGAATGTAATGGAATGGAATGGAATGGAATGGAAAGGAATGGAATCAACCCGAATGGAATGGAATGGAATGGCATGGAATAGAATGGAATGGAATGGAATGGAATCAACCCGAATGGAATGTAATGGAATGGAATGGAATGGAATCAAAACGAATGAAATGGAATGGAAAGGAATGGAACAGAATGGAATCAATCTGAATGGAATGGAATGGAACGGAATGCAATGGAATGGCATGGAATGGAATGGAATCAACCCGAATGGAATGGAATGCAAAGGAATGGAATAGAATGGAATGGAATGGAATGGAATGGAATCAACCCGAATGGAATGGAAAGGAATGGAATGGAATGGAATGGAATGGAAGAGAATCAACCCGAATACAATGGAAAGGAAAGAAATGGAATGGAATCAACCCGAATGGAATGGAATGGAATGGAATGGAATGGAATGGAACAGAATGGAATCAACCCGAACGGAATGGAATGGAATGGAATGGAATGGAATGGAATGGATAGGAATGGAATGGAACCAACCCGAATGGAATGGAATCGAATGGAACGGAATGGAACGATATCAGACCGACTGCAATGGAATGGAATGGAAAGGAATGCAATCAAAACGAATGGAATGAAACGGAATGGAATGGAATCAACAAGAAAGGAATGGAATGGAATGGAATGGAATGGAATATAATGGAATGGAATGGAATGAAATGGAATGGAATGAAATGGAATGGAATCAAAACGAATGAAATGGAATGGAAAGGAATGGAACAGAATGGAATCAATCCGAATGGAATGGAATGGAACGGAATGCAATGGAATGGCATGGAATGGAATGGAATCAACCCGAATGGAATGGAATGCAAAGGAATGGAATAGAATGGAATGGAATGGAATGGAATCAACCCGAATGGAATGGAAAGGAATGGAATGGAATGGAATGGAATGGAATGGAAGAGAATCAACCCGAATACAATGGAAAGGAAAGAAATGGAATGGAATCAACCCGAATGGAATGGAATGGAATGGAATGGAATGGAATGGAACAGAATGGAATCAACCCGAACGGAATGGAATGGAATGGAATGGAATGGAATGGAATGGATAGGAATGGAATGGAACCAACCCGAATGGAATGGAATCGAATGGAACGGAATGGAACGATATCAGACCGACTGCAATGGAATGGAATGGAAAGGAATGCAATCAAAACGAATGGAATGAAACGGAATGGAATGGAATCAACAAGAAAGGAATGGAATGGAATGGAATGGAATGGAATGGAATCAACCCGAAAGGAATGGAATGGAACGGAATGGAATGGAATGGAATGGAAGAGAATCAACCCGAATACAATGGAAAGGAAAGAAGTGGAATGGAATCAACCCGAATGGAATGGAATGGAATGGAATGGAATGGAATGGAACGGAATGGAATAAACCCGAACGGAATGGAATGGAATGGAATGGAATGGATAGGAATGGAATGGAACCAACCCGAATGGAATGGAATCGAATGGAACGGAATGTAACGATATCAGACTGACTGCAATGGAATGGAATGGAATGGAAGAGAATCAACCCGAATACAATGGAAAGGAAAGAAGTGGAATGGAATCAACCGGAATGGAATGGAATGGAATGGAATGGAATGGAATGGAACGGAATGGAATAAACCCGAACGGAATGGAATGGAATGGAATGGAATGGATAGGAATGGAATGGAACCAACCCGAATGGAATGGAATCGAATGGAACGGAATGTAACGATATCAGACTGACTGCAATGGAATGGAATGGAATGGAATGCAATCAACACGAATGGAATGAAACGGAATGGAATGGAATCAACAAGAAAGGAATGGAATGGTATAGAATGGAATGGAATGGAATGGAATAGAATCAACCCGAAAGGAATGGAATGGAACGGAATGGAATGGATTGGAATGGTATCATCTCGAATGGAATGGAATGGAAAGGAACAGAATCAACCCGAATGGAATGGAATGGAATGGAAGGGAAGGGAATGCAAAGAAGTCAACCCGAATGGAATGGAATGGAATGGAATGGAATGGAATGGAATGGAATGGAATGGAATGGAATGGCATGGAATCAACCGGAATGGAATGGAATGGAATGCAATGGAACGGAATGGTATCTACCCGATTGGAATGGAATGGAATGGAATGGAATGGAATGGAAAGGAATGGAATGGAAAGTATCAACTCGAATGTAATGGAATTGAATGAAATGGAATGGAATCCAAGCGAATGAAATGGAATGGAATGGGATGGAATGGAATGGCATGGAATTGAATGGAATGGAGTCAACCCGAATGGAATGGAATGGAATGGAATGGAATGGAATGGAATGGAATGGCATGGAATTGAATGGAATGGAGTCAACCCGAATGGAATGGAATGGAATGGAATGGATTGGAATGGTATCATCTCGAATGGAATGGAATGGAAAGGAACAGAATCAACCCGAATGGAATGGAATGGAATGGAATGGAATCCAACCGAATGGAATAGAATGGAATGGGATGGAAGGGAATGCAAAGAAGTCAACCCGAATGGAATGGAATGGAATGGAATGGAATGGAATGCAATGAAATGTAATGGCATGGAATCAACCGGAATGGAATGGAATGGAATGGAATGGAACGGAATGGTATCTACCTGATTGGAATGGAATGGAATGGAATGGAATGGAATGGAATGGAAAGGAATGGAATTGAAAAGAATCAACTCGAATGTAATGGAATGGAATGGAATGGAAAGGAATGGAATGGAAAGTATCAACTCGAATGTAATGGAATTGAATGAAATGGAATGGAATCCAAGCGAATGGAATGGAATGGAATGGGATGGAATGGAATGGCATGGAATTGAATGCAGTGGAGTCAACCCGAATGGAATGGAATGGAATGGAATGGAATGGAAAGGAATGGAATGGAATGGCATGGAATTGAATGGAATGGAGTCAACCCGAATGGAATGGAATGGAATGGAATGGATTGGAATGGAATGCAATCAACCCAAATGGAATGGAATGGAATGCAATGGAATGGAATCAACCCGAATGCAATGGAATGGAGTGGAATGGAATGGAATCAAACCGAATGGAACGGAATGGAATGGAATGGAATGGAATCAACCAGAATGGAATGGAATGGAATGGAAGGGAATGGAATGGAATGGAACGGAATGCAATCAACACGAATGGAATGGAATGAAAGGGAATGGAATGGAATGGAATCAACCCGAATGGAATGGAATGGAATGGAATGGAATGGAATGGAATGGAATGGATTGGGATGGAATGGAATGGAAACAAACCAAATGGAATGGAATGGAGTGGATTGGAATGGAATGCAATCAACCCGAATGGAATGGAATGGAATGGAATGGAATGGAATGGAATGGAATGGAATGGAATGGAGTAAAGGAGAATGGAATGGAATGGAATGGAATGGAATCATCCCGAATGGCATGGAATGTAATGGAATGGAAAGGAATGAAATGTAATGGAATGAAATGGAATGGAATCAACCCGAATGGAATGGAATGGAATGGAATGGAACGGAATGGAATCAACCCGAATGGAATGGAATGGAACGGAATGGAATGGAATGGAATGGAATGGAATGGAATCAACCCGAATGGAATGGAATGGAAAGGCATGGAATAGAATGGAATGGAATGGAATGGAATCAACCCGAATGGAATGGAATGGAATGGAATGGAATGGAATGGAATCATCCCGAATGGCATGGAATGGAATGGAATGGAATGGAATGAAATGTAATGGAATGAAATGGAATGGAATCAACCCGAATGGAATGGAATGGAATGGAACGGAATGGAATCAACCCTAATGGAATGGAATGGAATGTAATGGAATGGAATGGAATGGAATGGAAAGGAATGGAATCAACCCGAATGGAATGGAATGGAATGGCATGGAATAGAATGGAATGGAATGGAATGGAATCAACCCGAATGGAATGTAATGGAATGGAATGGAATGGAATCAAAACGAATGAAATGGAATGGAAAGGAATGGAACAGAATGGAATCAATCTGAATGGAATGGAATGGAACGGAATGCAATGGAATGGCATGGAATGGAATGGAATCAACCCGAATGGAATGGAATGCAAAGGAATGGAATAGAATGGAATGGAATGGAATGGAATGGAATCAACCCGAATGGAATGGAAAGGAATGGAATGGAATGGAATGGAATGGAAGAGAATCAACCCGAATACAATGGAAAGGAAAGAAATGGAATGGAATCAACCCGAATGGAATGGAATGGAATGGAATGGAATGGAATGGAACAGAATGGAATCAACCCGAACGGAATGGAATGGAATGGAATGGAATGGAATGGAATGGATAGGAATGGAATGGAACCAACCCGAATGGAATGGAATCGAATGGAACGGAATGGAACGATATCAGACCGACTGCAATGGAATGGAATGGAAAGGAATGCAATCAAAACGAATGGAATGAAACGGAATGGAATGGAATCAACAAGAAAGGAATGGAATGGAATGGAATGGAATGGAATATAATGGAATGGAATGGAATGAAATGGAATGGAATGAAATGGAATGGAATCAAAACGAATGAAATGGAATGGAAAGGAATGGAACAGAATGGAATCAATCCGAATGGAATGGAATGGAACGGAATGCAATGGAATGGCATGGAATGGAATGGAATCAACCCGAATGGAATGGAATGCAAAGGAATGGAATAGAATGGAATGGAATGGAATGGAATCAACCCGAATGGAATGGAAAGGAATGGAATGGAATGGAATGGAATGGAATGGAAGAGAATCAACCCGAATACAATGGAAAGGAAAGAAATGGAATGGAATCAACCCGAATGGAATGGAATGGAATGGAATGGAATGGAATGGAACAGAATGGAATCAACCCGAACGGAATGGAATGGAATGGAATGGAATGGAATGGAATGGATAGGAATGGAATGGAACCAACCCGAATGGAATGGAATCGAATGGAACGGAATGGAACGATATCAGACCGACTGCAATGGAATGGAATGGAAAGGAATGCAATCAAAACGAATGGAATGAAACGGAATGGAATGGAATCAACAAGAAAGGAATGGAATGGAATGGAATGGAATGGAATGGAATCAACCCGAAAGGAATGGAATGGAACGGAATGGAATGGAATGGAATGGAAGAGAATCAACCCGAATACAATGGAAAGGAAAGAAGTGGAATGGAATCAACCCGAATGGAATGGAATGGAATGGAATGGAATGGAATGGAACGGAATGGAATAAACCCGAACGGAATGGAATGGAATGGAATGGAATGGATAGGAATGGAATGGAACCAACCCGAATGGAATGGAATCGAATGGAACGGAATGTAACGATATCAGACTGACTGCAATGGAATGGAATGGAATGGAAGAGAATCAACCCGAATACAATGGAAAGGAAAGAAGTGGAATGGAATCAACCGGAATGGAATGGAATGGAATGGAATGGAATGGAATGGAACGGAATGGAATAAACCCGAACGGAATGGAATGGAATGGAATGGAATGGATAGGAATGGAATGGAACCAACCCGAATGGAATGGAATCGAATGGAACGGAATGTAACGATATCAGACTGACTGCAATGGAATGGAATGGAATGGAATGCAATCAACACGAATGGAATGAAACGGAATGGAATGGAATCAACAAGAAAGGAATGGAATGGTATAGAATGGAATGGAATGGAATGGAATAGAATCAACCCGAAAGGAATGGAATGGAACGGAATGGAATGGATTGGAATGGTATCATCTCGAATGGAATGGAATGGAAAGGAACAGAATCAACCCGAATGGAATGGAATGGAATGGAAGGGAAGGGAATGCAAAGAAGTCAACCCGAATGGAATGGAATGGAATGGAATGGAATGGAATGGAATGGAATGGAATGGAATGGAATGGCATGGAATCAACCGGAATGGAATGGAATGGAATGCAATGGAACGGAATGGTATCTACCCGATTGGAATGGAATGGAATGGAATGGAATGGAATGGAAAGGAATGGAATGGAAAGTATCAACTCGAATGTAATGGAATTGAATGAAATGGAATGGAATCCAAGCGAATGAAATGGAATGGAATGGGATGGAATGGAATGGCATGGAATTGAATGGAATGGAGTCAACCCGAATGGAATGGAATGGAATGGAATGGAATGGAATGGAATGGAATGGCATGGAATTGAATGGAATGGAGTCAACCCGAATGGAATGGAATGGAATGGAATGGATTGGAATGGAATGCAATCAACCCAAATGGAATGGAATGGAATGCAATGGAATGGAATCAACCCGAATGCAATGGAATGGAGTGGAATGGAATGGAATCAAACCGAATGGAACGGAATGGAATGGAATGTAATGGAATCAACCAGAATGGAATGGAATGGAATGGAATGGAATGGAATCAACCCGAATGGAATGGAATGGAATGGAATGGAAGGGAATGGAATGGAATGGAACGGAATGCAATCTGCACGAATGGAATGGAATGAAAGGGAATGGAATGGAATGGAATCAACCCGAATGGAATGGAATGGAATGGAATGGAATGGAATGGAATGGATTGGGATGGAATGGAATGGAATCAAACCAAATGGAATGGAATGGAGTGGATTGGAATGGAATGCAATCAACCCGAATGGAATGGAATGGAATGGAATGGAATGGAATGGAGTAAAGGAGAATGGAATGGAATGGAATGGAATGGAATCAACCCGAATGGCATGGAATGGAATGGAATGGAATGGAATGAAATGTAATGGAATGAAATGGAATGGAATCAACCCGAATGGAATGGAATGGAATGGAATGGAACGGAATGGAATCAACCCGAATGGAATGGAATGGAACGGAATGGAATGGAATGGAATGGAATGGAATGGAATGGAATGGAATCAACCCGAATGGAATGGAATGGAATGGCATGGAATAGAATGGAATGGAATGGAATGGAATCAACCCGAATGGAATGGAATGGAATGGAATGGAATGGAATGGAATGGAATCATCCCGAATGGCATGGAATGGAATGGAATGGAATGGAATGAAATGGAATGGAATGAAATGGAATGGAATCAACCCGAATGGAATGGAATGGAATGGAACGGAATGGAATCAACCCGAATGGAATGGAATGGAATGGAATGGAATGGAATGGAATGGAATGGAATCAACCCGAATGGAATGGAATGGAATGGCATGGAATAGAATGGAATGGAATGGAATGGAATGAACCCGAATGGAATGGAATGGAATGGAATGGAATGGAATGGAATGGAATGGAATCATCCCGAATGGCATGGAATGGAATGGAATATAATGGAATGGAATGGAATGAAATGGAATGGAATGAAATGGAATGGAATCAAAACGAATGAAATGCAATGGAATGGAATGGAACGGAATGGAATCAACCCGAATGGAATGGAATGGAACGGAATGGAATGGAATGGCATGGAATGGAATGAATCAACCCGAATGGAATGGAATGCAATGGAATGGAATAGAATGGAATAGAATGGAATGGAATGGAATGGAATCAACCCGAATGGAATGGAAAGGAATGGAATGGAATGGAATGGAATGGAAGAGAATCAACCCGAATACAATGGAAAGGAAAGAAATGGAATGGAATCAACCCGAATGGAATGGAATGGAATGGAATGGAATGGAATGGAACGGAATGGAATCAACCCGAACGGAATGGAATGGAATGGAATGGAATGGAATGGAATGGATAGGAATGGAATGGAACCAACCCGAATGGAATGGAATCGAATGGAACGGAATGGAACGATATCAGACCGACTGCAATGGAATGGAATGGAAAGAATGCAATCAACACGAATGGAATGAAACGGAATGGAATGGAGTCAACAAGAAAGGAATGGAATGGAATGGAACGGAATGGAATGGAATGGAATGGAATCAACCCGAAAGGAATGGAATGGAACAGAATGGAATGGATTGGAATGGTATCATCTCGAATGGAATGGAATGGAAAGGAACAGAATCAACCCGAATGGAATGGAATGGAATGGAATGGAATAGAATCAACCCGAATGGAATGGAATGGAATGGAATGGAATGGAATGGAATGGAATTAACCCGAATGGAATAGAATGGAATGGGATAGAAGGGAATGCAAAGAAGTCAACCCGAATGGAATGGAATGGAATGGAATGGAATGGAATGGAATGGAATGCAATGAAATGGAATGGCATGGAATCAACCGGAATGGAATGGAATGGAATGGAATGGAACGGAATGGTATCAACCCGATTGGAATGGAATGGAATGGAATGGAATGGAATGGAATGGAATGGAAAGGAATGGAATGGAAAAGAATCAACTCGAATGTAATGGAATGGAATGGAATGGAATGGAATCGAAGCGAATGGAATGGAATTAAATGGGATGGAATGGAATGGCATGGAATTGAATGGAATGGAGTCAACCCGAATGGAATGGAATGGAATGGAATGGAATGGAATGGAATGGAATGGCATGGAATTGAATGGAATGGAGTCAACCCGAATGGAATGGAATGGAATGGAATCAACCCGAATGCAATGGAATGGAGTGGAATGGAATGGAATCAAACCGAATGGAACGGAAAGGAATGGAATGGAATGGAATGGAATGAACCAGAAAGGAATGGAATGGAATGGAATGGAATGGATTGGAATGGAATCAACCCGAATGGAATGGAATGGAATGGAATGGAATGGAACGGAATGCAATCAACACGAATGGAATGGAATGAAATTGAATGGAATGGAATGGAATCAACCCGAATGGAATGGAATGGAATGGAATGGAATGGATTGGGATGGAATGGAATGGAATCAAACCAAATGGAATGGAATGGAGTGGATTGGAATGGAATGCAATCAACCCGAATGGAATGGAATGGAATGGAATGGAATGGAATGGAGTTAAGGTGAATGGAATGGAATGGAATGGAATGGAATCATCCCGAATGGCATGGAATGGAATGGAATGGAATGATATGAAATGTAATGGAACGAAATGGAATGGAATCAACCCGAATGGAATGGAATGGAATGGAATGGAATGGAACGGAATGGAATCAACCCGAATGGAATGGAATGGAACGGAATGGAATGGAATGGAATGGAATGGAATGGAAAGGAATCAACCCGAATGGAATGGAATGGAATGGCATGGAATCGAATGGAATGGAATGGAATGGAAACAACCCGAATGGAATGGAATGGAATGGAATGGAATGGAATGGAATCATCCCAAATGGCATGGAATGGAATGGAATAGAATGGAATGGAATGGAATGAAATGGAATGGAATGAAATGGAATGGAATCAACCCGAATGAAATGGAATAGAATGGAATGGAATGGAACGGAATGGAGTCAACCCGAATGGAATGGAATGGAACGGAATGGAATGGAATGGCATTTAAGGGAATGGATTCAACCGAATAGAAAGGAATGCAAACGAATGGAATACAATGGAATGGAATGGAATGGAATCAAACCGAATGGAATGGAATGGAATGGAATGGAATGGAAGAGAATCAACCCGAATACAATGGAAAGGAAAGAAATGGAATGGAATCAAACCGAATGGAATGGAATGGAATGGAATGGAATGGAATGGAAGAGAATCAACCCGAATACAATGGAAAGGAAAGAAATGGAATGGAATCAACCCGAATGGAATGGAATGGAATGGAATGGAATGGAACGGAATGGAATAAACCCGAAAGGAATGGAATGGAACGGAATGGAATGGATTGGAATGGTATCATCTCGAATGGAATGGAATGGAAAGGAACAGAATCAACCCGAATGGAATGGAATGGAATGGAATGGAATCCAACCGAATGGAATAGAATGGAATGGGATGGAAGGGAATGCAAAGAAGTCAACCCGAATGGAATGGAATGGAATGGAATGGAATGGAATGCAATGAAATGTAATGGCATGGAATCAACCGGAATGGAATGGAATGGAATGGAATGGAATCAACCCGAATGAAATGGAATAGAATGGAATGGAATGGAACGGAATGGAGTCAACCCGAATGGAATGGAATGGAACGGAATGGAATGGAATGGCATTTAAGGGAATGGATTCAACCGAATAGAAAGGAATGCAAACGAATGGAATACAATGGAATGGAATGGAATGGAATCAAACCGAATGGAATGGAATGGAATGGAATGGAATGGAAGAGAATCAACCCGAATACAATGGAAAGGAAAGAAATGGAATGGAATCAAACCGAATGGAATGGAATGGAATGGAATGGAATGGAATGGAAGAGAATCAACCCGAATACAATGGAAAGGAAAGAAATGGAATGGAATCAACCCGAATGGAATGGAATGGAATGGAATGGAATGGAACGGAATGGAATAAACCCGAAAGGAATGGAATGGAACGGAATGGAATGGATTGGAATGGTATCATCTCGAATGGAATGGAATGGAAAGGAACAGAATCAACCCGAATGGAATGGAATGGAATGGAATGGAATCCAACCGAATGGAATAGAATGGAATGGGATGGAAGGGAATGCAAAGAAGTCAACCCGAATGGAATGGAATGGAATGGAATGGAATGGAATGCAATGAAATGTAATGGCATGGAATCAACCGGAATGGAATGGAATGGAATGGAATGGAACGGAATGGTATCTACCTGATTGGAATGGAATGGAATGGAATGGAATGGAATGGAATGGAAAGGAATGGAATTGAAAAGAATCAACTCGAATGTAATGGAATGGAATGGAATGGAAAGGAATGGAATGGAAAGTATCAACTCGAATGTAATGGAATTGAATGAAATGGAATGGAATCCAAGCGAATGGAATGGAATGGAATGGGATGGAATGGAATGGCATGGAATTGAATGCAGTGGAGTCAACCCGAATGGAATGGAATGGAATGGAATGGAATGGAAAGGAATGGAATGGAATGGCATGGAATTGAATGGAATGGAGTCAACCCGAATGGAATGGAATGGAATGGAATGGATTGGAATGGAATGCAATCAACCCAAATGGAATGGAATGGAATGCAATGGAATGGAATCAACCCGAATGCAATGGAATGGAGTGGAATGGAATGGAATCAAACCGAATGGAACGGAATGGAATGGAATGGAATGGAATCAACCAGAATGGAATGGAATGGAATGGAAGGGAATGGAATGGAATGGAACGGAATGCAATCAACACGAATGGAATGGAATGAAAGGGAATGGAATGGAATGGAATCAACCCGAATGGAATGGAATGGAATGGAATGGAATGGAATGGAATGGAATGGATTGGGATGGAATGGAATGGAATCAAACCAAATGGAATGGAATGGAGTGGATTGGAATGGAATGCAATCAACCCGAATGGAATGGAATGGAATGGAATGGAATGGAATGGAATGGAATGGAATGGAATGGAGTAAAGGAGAATGGAATGGAATGGAATGGAATGGAATCATCCCGAATGGCATGGAATGTAATGGAATGGAAAGGAATGAAATGTAATGGAATGAAATGGAATGGAATCAACCCGAATGGAATGGAATGGAATGGAATGGAACGGAATGGAATCAACCCGAATGGAATGGAATGGAACGGAATGGAATGGAATGGAATGGAATGGAATGGAATCAACCCGAATGGAATGGAATGGAATGGCATGGAATAGAATGGAATGGAATGGAATGGAATCAACCCGAATGGAATGGAATGGAATGGAATGGAATGGAATGGAATCATCCCGAATGGCATGGAATGGAATGGAATGGAATGGAATGAAATGTAATGGAATGAAATGGAATGGAATCAACCCGAATGGAATGGAATGGAATGGAACGGAATGGAATCAACCCTAATGGAATGGAATGGAATGTAATGGAATGGAATGGAATGGAATGGAAAGGAATGGAATCAACCCGAATGGAATGGAATGGAATGGCATGGAATAGAATGGAATGGAATGGAATGGAATCAACCCGAATGGAATGTAATGGAATGGAATGGAATGGAATCAAAACGAATGAAATGGAATGGAAAGGAATGGAACAGAATGGAATCAATCTGAATGGAATGGAATGGAACGGAATGCAATGGAATGGCATGGAATGGAATGGAATCAACCCGAATGGAATGGAATGCAAAGGAATGGAATAGAATGGAATGGAATGGAATGGAATGGAATCAACCCGAATGGAATGGAAAGGAATGGAATGGAATGGAATGGAATGGAAGAGAATCAACCCGAATACAATGGAAAGGAAAGAAATGGAATGGAATCAACCCGAATGGAATGGAATGGAATGGAATGGAATGGAATGGAACAGAATGGAATCAACCCGAACGGAATGGAATGGAATGGAATGGAATGGAATGGAATGGATAGGAATGGAATGGAACCAACCCGAATGGAATGGAATCGAATGGAACGGAATGGAACGATATCAGACCGACTGCAATGGAATGGAATGGAAAGGAATGCAATCAAAACGAATGGAATGAAACGGAATGGAATGGAATCAACAAGAAAGGAATGGAATGGAATGGAATGGAATGGAATATAATGGAATGGAATGGAATGAAATGGAATGGAATGAAATGGAATGGAATCAAAACGAATGAAATGGAATGGAAAGGAATGGAACAGAATGGAATCAATCCGAATGGAATGGAATGGAACGGAATGCAATGGAATGGCATGGAATGGAATGGAATCAACCCGAATGGAATGGAATGCAAAGGAATGGAATAGAATGGAATGGAATGGAATGGAATCAACCCGAATGGAATGGAAAGGAATGGAATGGAATGGAATGGAATGGAATGGAAGAGAATCAACCCGAATACAATGGAAAGGAAAGAAATGGAATGGAATCAACCCGAATGGAATGGAATGGAATGGAATGGAATGGAATGGAACAGAATGGAATCAACCCGAACGGAATGGAATGGAATGGAATGGAATGGAATGGAATGGATAGGAATGGAATGGAACCAACCCGAATGGAATGGAATCGAATGGAACGGAATGGAACGATATCAGACCGACTGCAATGGAATGGAATGGAAAGGAATGCAATCAAAACGAATGGAATGAAACGGAATGGAATGGAATCAACAAGAAAGGAATGGAATGGAATGGAATGGAATGGAATGGAATCAACCCGAAAGGAATGGAATGGAACGGAATGGAATGGATTGGAATGGTATCATCTCGAATGGAATGGAATGGAAAGGAACAGAATCAACCCGAATGGAATGGAATGGAATAGAATGGAATAGAATCAACCCGAATGGAATGGAATGGAATGGAATGGAATCAACCCGAATGGAATAGAATGGAATGGGATGGAAGGGAATGCAAAGAAGTCAACCCGAATGGAAAGGAATGGAATGGAATGGAATGGAATGCAATGAAATGGAATGGCATGGAATCAACCGGAATGGAATGGAATGGAATGGAATGGAACGGAATGGTATCAACCCGATTGGAATGGAATGGAATGGAATGGAATGGAATGGAAAGGAATGGAATGGAAAAGAATCAACTTGAATGTAATGGAATGGAATGGAATTGAAAGGAATGGAATGGAAAGTATCAACTCGAATGTAATGGAATTGAATGAAATGGAATGGAATCCAAGCGAATGGAATGGAATGGAATGGGATGGAATGGAATGGCATGGAATTGAATGGAATGGAGTCAACCCGAATTGAATGGAATGGAATGGAATGGAATGGAATGGCATGGAATTGAATGGAATGGAGTCAACCCGAATGGAATGGAATGGAATGGAATGGAATGGAATGGAATGGAATGGAATCAACCCGAATGGAATGGAACGGAATGGATTGAAATGGGGTGGAATCAACGTGAATGGAATGGAATGCAATTTAATCAACCCGAATGGAATGGAATGGAATGGAATGGAATGAAATGGAATCAACCGGAATGGAATGGAATGGAATGGAATGGATTGGAATGGAATGCAATCAACCCAAATATAATGGAATGGAAGGGAATGGAATGGAATGGAATGGAATCAACCTAAATGGAATGGAAAGGAATGGAATGGAATGGAATGGAATCAACCAGAATGGAATGGAATTTATTGGAGTCAAACCGAATGGCATTGAATGGAATAGAATCAACCCGAATGGAATGGAATGGAATGGTATGGAAGGGAATGAAACGAAATGAAATGGAATGGAATGGAATGGTACGGAATGGAATGGAATTTTATCAACCTGAATGGAATGCTATGGAATGGAATGAAATGGAATGGAGGAGAATCAACACGAATGGAATGGAATTGAAAGGAATGGAATGTAATGGAATGGAATGGAATCAACCAGAATGGATTGGAATGGAATGGAATGGAATGGAATGGAAACAACCGGAATGGAATGGACTGGAATTCAATGGAATGGAATGGAATCAATGAGAATGGAATGGAATGGAATAAAATGGAATGGAATGCACTGGAATGGAATGGAATCAACCCGAATGTAATGTAATGTAATGGAATGGAATGGAATGGAATCAACACGAATGGAATGGAATGGAATGGAATGAAAAGGAACCATTCCACCAACCAGAATGGAATGGAATGGAATGAAATCGAATGGAATATAATGGAATGGAATGGAATGGAATCCACTCGAATGGAATGGATTGGAATGGAATGGAATGGAATCATCCCGAATGGCATGGAAAGTAATGGAATGGAATGAAATCTACCCGAATGGATTGTAATGGAATGGAATGAAATGGAATGGAATCAATCCGAATGGAATGGAAAGGAATGGAATGGAAAGGAATGGAAAAGAACGGAATGGAATCAACCCGAATGGAATGGAATGGAATGGAATGGAATGGAATCAAACGGAATGGAATGCAATGGAATGGAATGGAATGGAATGGAATCAACCCGAATGGAATGGAATGGAATGCAATGGAATGGAATGAAATGGAATGGAATCAACCCGAATGGAACGGAATGGAATGGAATGGAATCATCCCGAATGGCATGGAATGGAATGGAACGGAATGGAATGCAATGGAGTCAACACGAATGGAATGGAATGGAATGGAATGGAACGGAATGGAATCAACCCGAATGGAATGGAATGGAATGGAATGGAATCAACGCGAATGGAATGGAGTGGAATGGAATGGAATGGAATGGAATGGAATCAACCCGAATGGAATGCAATGGAATGGAATGGAGTAGAATCAACCGGAATAAAATGCAATGGAATGAAATTGAATGGAATCAACCCGAATGGAATGGAATGGAATGGGATGGAATGGATGGAATGGAATCAACCCGAATGGAATGGAACAGAATGGAATGGAAGGGAACAGAATGGAATCAACACGATTGGAATGGAATGGAATGGAATGGAATGGAATGGAATGGAAGGAAATGGAATGGAATGGAAGGAATGGAATGGAACCTACCCGAATGGAATGGAATCGAATGGAATGGAATGAAACGGCATCAAACCGACTTCAATGGAATGGAATGGAATGGAATTGAATGGAGTGGAATGGAATGAAATGGCATGGAATCAACCCGAATGGAATGGAATGGAAGGGAATGGAATGGAATGGAATGGAATGGAATTGAATGGAATCAAGCCGGATGGAATGGAATGGAATGGAATGGAATGGAATGGAATGGAATCAACCCGAGTGGAATGGAATGGAATGCAATGGAATGGAATGAAATGGCATGGAATCAACAGGAATGGAATGGAATGGAACGGAACGGAATGGAATCAACCCGAATGGAATGGAATGGAATGGAACTGAAGGGAACGGAATGTAATGGAATGGAATCAACCCGAATGGAATGGAATGGAATGGAACGGAATCAACCCGAATGGAATGGAATGGAATGGAATGGAATGGAATGGAATGGAATGGAATGGAATGGAATGAAATGGAATAGAATAAACCCGAATGGAATGGAACGTAACGGAATGGAATGGAATGGAATGGTATGGAATCAATCTGAATGGAATGTAATGGAATGGAATAGAATGGAATGCTATGGAATCAACCTGAAAGGAATGGATTGGAACGGGATGGAATGGAATGGAATGGAATCAACCCGAATGGAATGGAATGGAATGGAATGGAATGGAATGCAATGGAATCAACCCGAATGGAATGGAATGGAATGGAATGGAATGGATTCAACCCGAATGGAATGGAATGGAATGGAATGCAATGGAATCAACCCGAATGGAATGGAATGGAATGGAATTCAATGGAATAGAATGGATTCAACCCAAATGGAATGAATGGAATGGAATGAAATGGAATCAACCGGAATGGAATGGAATGGAATGGAATGGAATGGAATGGAATGGAATGGAATCAACCTAAATGGAATGGAAAGGAATGGGATGGAATGGAATGGAATGGAATGGAATCAAGCAGAATGGAATGGAATGGAATGGAGTCAAACCGAATGGAATGGAATGGAATGGAATGGAATGGAATGGAATCAACACGAATGTTATGGAATGGAATGCAATGGAATGGAATGAAATGGCATGGAATTAACCCGAATGGAATGGAATGGAAGAGAATCAACCAGAATGGAACGGAATGGAATGGAATGGAAAGGAATGGAATGGAATGGAATGGAATGGAATGGAATGGAATGGAATGCAATGTAATGGAATGGCATGGAATCAACCAGAATGGAATGGAATGGAATGGAGTGGAACGGAATGGTATCAACCCGATTGGAATGGAATGGAATGGAATGGAATGGAAAGGAATGGAATGGAAAATAATCAACTCGAATGTAATGGAATGGAATGGAAAGGAAAGGAATGGAATGGAAAGTATCAACTCGAATGTAATGGAATTGAATGAAATGGAATGGAATCCACGCGAATGGAATGGAATGGAATGGGATGGAATGGAATGGGATGGAATTGAATGGAATGGAGTCAACCCGAATGGAATGGAATGGAATGGAATGGAATGGAATGGAATGGAATGGAATGGAATGGAATGGAATGGAATCAACCCGAATGGAATGAAACGGAATGGATTGAAATGGAACGGAATCAACGTGAATGGAATGGAATGGAATGGAATGATATGGAATCAACCCGAAAGGAATGGAATGGAACGGAATGGAATGGATTGGAATGGTATCATCTCGAATGGAATGGAATGGAAAGGAACAGAATCAACCCGAATGGAATGGAATGGAATAGAATGGAATAGAATCAACCCGAATGGAATGGAATGGAATGGAATGGAATGGAATGGAATGGAATGGAATCAACCCGAATGGAATAGAATGGAATTGGATGGAAGGGAATGCAAAGAAGTCAACCCGAATGGAAAGGAATGGAATGGAATGGAATGGAATGCAATGAAATGGAATGGCATGGAATCAACCGGAATGGAATGGAATGGAATGGAATGGAACGGAATGGTATCAACCCGATTGGAATGGAATGGAATGGAATGGAATGGAATGGAAAGGAATGGAATGGAAAAGAATCAACTTGAATGTAATGGAATGGAATGGAATTGAAAGGAATGGAATGGAAAGTATCAACTCGAATGTAATGGAATTGAATGAAATGGAATGGAATCCAAGCGAATGGAATGGAATGGAATGGGATGGAATGGAATGGCATGGAATTGAATGGAATGGAGTCAACCCGAATTGAATGGAATGGAATGGAATGGAATGGAATGGAATGGAATGGCATGGAATTGAATGGAATGGAGTCAACCCGAATGGAATGGAATGGAATGGAATGGAATGGAATGGAATGGAATGGAATGGAATCAACCCGAATGGAATGGAACGGAATGGATTGAAATGGGGTGGAATCAACGTGAATGGAATGGAATGGAATGGAATGCAATTTAATCAACCCGAATGGAATGGAATGGAATGGAATGGAATGAAATGGAATCAACCGGAATGGAATGGAATGGAATGAAATGGATTGGAATGGAATGCAATCAACCCAAATATAATGGAATGGAAGGGAATGGAATGGAATGGAATGGAATCAACCTAAATGGAATGGAAAGGAATGGAATGGAATGGAATGGAATCAACCAGAATGGAATGGAATTTATTGGAGTCAAACCGAATGGCATTGAATGGAATAGAATCAACCCGAATGGAATGGAAAGGAATGGTATGGAATGGAATGAAACGAAATGAAATGGAATGGAATGGAATGGTACGGAATGGAATGGAATTTTATCAACCTGAATGGAATGCTATGGAATGGAATGAAATGGAATGGAGGAGAATCAACACGAATGGAATGGAATTGAAAGGAATGGAATGTAATGGAATGGAATGGAATCAACCAGAATGGATTGGAATGGAATGGAATGGAATGGAATGGAAACAACCGGAATGGAATGGACTGGAATTCAATGGAATGGAATGGAATCAATGAGAATGGAATGGAATGGAATAAAATGGAATGGAATGCACTGGAATGGAATGGAATCAACCCGAATGTAATGTAATGGAATGGAATGGAATGGAATGGAATCAACACGAATGGAATGGAATGGAATGGAATGAAAAGGAACCATTCCACCAACCAGAATGGAATGGAATGGAATGAAATCGAATGGAATATAATGGAATGGAATGGAATGGAATCCACTCGAATGGAATGGATTGGAATGGAATGGAATGGAATCATCCCGAATGGCATGGAAAGTAATGGAATGGAATGAAATCTACCCGAATGGATTGTAATGGAATGGAATGAAATGGAATGGAATCAATCCGAATGGAATGGAAAGGAATGGAAAAGAACGGAATGGAATCAACCAGAATGGAATGGAATGGAATGGAATGGAATGGAATCAAACGGAATGGAATGCAATGGAATGGAATGGAATGGAATGGAATCAACCCGAATGGAATGGAATGGAATGCAATGGAATGGAATGAAATGGAATGGAATCAACCCGAATGGAACGGAATGGAATGGAATGGAATCATCCCGAATGGCATGGAATGGAATGGAACGGAATGGAATGCAATGGAGTCAACACGAATGGAATGGAATGGAATGGAATGGAATGGAACGGAATGGAATCAACCCGAATGGAATGGAATGGAATGGAATGGAATCAACGCGAATGGAATGGAATGGAATGGAATGGAATGGAATGGAATGGAATCAACCCGAATGGAATGCAATGGAATGGAATGGAGTAGAATCAACCGGAATAAAATGCAATGGAATGAAATTGAATGGAATCAACCCGAATGGAATGGAATGGAATGGGATGGAATGGATGGAATGGAATCAACCCGAATGGAATGGAACGGAATGGAATGGAAGGGAACAGAATGGAATCAACACGATTGGAATGGAATGAAATGGAATGGAATGGAATGGAAGGAAATGGAATGGAATGGAAGGAATGGAATGGAACCTACCCGAATGGAATGGAATCGAATGGAATGGAATGAAACGGCATCAAACCGACTGCAATGGAATGGAATGGAATGGAATTGAATGGAGTGGAATGGAATGAAATGGCATGGAATCAACCCGAATGGAATGGAATGGAAGGGAATGGAATGGAATGGAATGGAATGGAATTGAATGGAATCAAGCCGGATGGAATGGAATGGAATGGAATGGAATGGAATGGAATGGAATCAACCCGAGTGGAATGGAATGGAATGCAATGGAATGGAATGAAATGGCATGGAATCAACAGGAATGGAATGGAATGGAACGGAATGGAATGGAATCAACCCGAATGGAATGGAATGGAATGGAACCGAAGGGAACGGAATGTAATGGAATGGAATCAACCCGAATGGAATGGAATGGAATGGAACGGAATCAACCCGAATGGAATGGAATGGAATGGAATGGAATGGAATGGAATGGAATGAAATGGAATAGAATAAACCCGAATGGAATGGAACGTAATGGAATGGAATGGAATGGAATGGTATGGAATCAACCTGAATGGAATGTAATGGAATGGAATAGAATGGAATGCTATGGAATCAACCTGAAAGGAATGGATTGGAACGGGATGGAATGGAATGGAATGGAATCAACCCGAATGGAATGGAATGGAATGGAATGGAATGCAATGGAATCAACCCGAATGGAATGGAATGGAATGGAATGGAATGGATTCAACCCGAATGGAATGGAATGGAATGGAATGCAATGGAATCAACCCGAATGGAATGGAATGGAATGGAATTCAATGGAATAGAATGGATTCAACCCAAATGGAATGGAATGGAATGGAATGAAATGGAATCAACCGGAATGGAATGGAATGGAATGGAATGGAATGGAATGGAATGGAATGGAATCAACCTAAATGGAATGGAAAGGAATGGGATGGAATGGAATGGAATGGAATGGAATCAAGCAGAATGGAATGGAATGGAATGGAGTCAAACCGAATGGAATGGAATGGAATGGAATGGAATGGAATGGAATGGAATCAACACGAATGGAATGGAATGGAATGCAATGGAATGGAATGAAATGGCATGGAATTAACCCGAATGGAATGGAATGGAAGAGAATCAACCAGAATGGAACGGAATGGAATGGAATGGAAAGGAATGGAATGGAATGGAATGGAATGGAATGGAATGGAATGCAATGTAATGGAATGGCATGGAATCAACCAGAATGGAATGGAATGGAATGGAGTGGAACGGAATGGTATCAACCCGATTGGAATGGAATGGAATGGAATGGAATGGAAAGGAATGGAATGGAAAATAATCAACTCGAATGTAATGGAATGGAATGGAAAGGAAAGGAATGGAATGGAAAGTATCAACTCGAATGTAATGGAATTGAATGAAATGGAATGGAATCCACGCGAATGGAATGGAATGGAATGGGATGGAATGGAATGGGATGGAATTGAATGGAATGGAGTCAACCCGAATGGAATGGAATGGAATGGAATGGAATGGAATGGAATGGAATGGAATGGAATGGAATCAACCCGAATGGAATGGAACGGAATGGATTGAAATGGAACGGAATCAACGTGAATGGAATGCAATGGAATGGAATGATATGGAATCAACCCGAAAGGAATGGAATGGAACGGAATGGAATGGATTGGAATGGTATCATCTCGAATGGAATGGAATGGAAAGGAACAGAATCAACCCGAATGGAATGGAATGGAATAGAATGGAATAGAATCAACCCGAATGGAATGGAATGGAATGGAATGGAATGGAATGGAATGGAATGGAATCAACCCGAATGGAATAGAATGGAATTGGATGGAAGGGAATGCAAAGAAGTCAACCCGAATGGAAAGGAATGGAATGGAATGGAATGGAATGCAATGAAATGGAATGGCATGGAATCAACCGGAATGGAATGGAATGGAATGGAATGGAACAGAATGGTATCAACCCGATTGGAATGGAATGGAATGGAATGGAATGGAATGGAAAGGAATGGAATGGAAAAGAATCAACTTGAATGTAATGGAATGGAATGGAATTGAAAGGAATGGAATGGAAAGTATCAACTCGAATGTAATGGAATTGAATGAAATGGAATGGAATCCAAGCGAATGGAATGGAATGGAATGGGATGGAATGGAATGGCATGGAATTGAATGGAATGGAGTCAACCCGAATTGAATGGAATGGAATGGAATGGAATGGAATGGAATGGAATGGCATGGAATTGAATGGAATGGAGTCAACCCGAATGGAATGGAATGGAATGGAATGGAATGGAATGGAATGGAATCAACCCGAATGGAATGGAACGGAATGGATTGAAATGGGGTGGAATCAACGTGAATGGAATGGAATGGAATGGAATGCAATTTAATCAACCCGAATGGAATGGAATGGAATGGAATGGAATGAAATGGAATCAACCGGAATGGAATGGAATGGAATGGAATGGATTGGAATGGAATGCAATCAACCCAAATATAATGGAATGGAAGGGAATGGAATGGAATGGAATGGAATCAACCTAAATGGAATGGAAAGGAATGGAATGGAATGGAATGGAATCAACCAGAATGGAATGGAATTTATTGGAGTCAAACCGAATGGCATTGAATGGAATAGAATCAACCCGAATGGAATGGAATGGAATGGTATGGAATGGAATGAAACGAAATGAAATGGAATGGAATGGAATGGTACGGAATGGAATGGAATTTTATCAACCTGAATGGAATGCTATGGAATGGAATGAAATGGAATGGAGGAGAATCAACACGAATGGAATGGAATTGAAAGGAATGGAATGTAATGGAATGGAATGGAATCAACCAGAATGGATTGGAATGGAATGGAATGGAATGGAATGGAAACAACCGGAATGGAATGGACTGGAATTCAATGGAATGGAATGGAATCAATGAGAATGGAATGGAATGGAATAAAATGGAATGGAATGCACTGGAATGGAATGGAATCAACCCGAATGTAATGTAATGTAATGGAATGGAATGGAATGGAATCAACACGAATGGAATGGAATGGAATGGAATGAAAAGGAACCATTCCACCAACCAGAATGGAATGGAATGGAATGAAATCGAATGGAATATAATGGAATGGAATGGAATGGAATCCACTCGAATGGAATGGATTGGAATGGAATGGAATGGAATCATCCCGAATGGCATGGAAAGTAATGGAATGGAATGAAATCTACCCGAATGGATTGTAATGGAATGGAATGAAATGGAATGGAATCAATCCGAATGGAATGGAAAGGAATGGAATGGAAAGGAATGGAAAAGAACGGAATGGAATCAACCCGAATGGAATGGAATGGAATGGAATGGAATGGAATCAAACGGAATGGAATGCAATGGAATGGAATGGAATGGAATGGAATCAACCCGAATGGAATGGAATGGAATGCAATGGAATGGAATGAAATGGAATGGAATCAACCCGAATGGAACGGAATGGAATGGAATGGAATCATCCCGAATGGCATGGAATGGAATGGAACGGAATGGAATGCAATGGAGTCAACACGAATGGAATGGAATGGAATGGAATGGAACGGAATGGAATCAACCCGAATGGAATGGAATGGAATGGAATGGAATCAACGCGAATGGAATGGAGTGGAATGGAATGGAATGGAATGGAATGGAATCAACCCGAATGGAATGCAATGGAATAGAATGGAGTAGAATCAACCGGAATAAAATGCAATGGAATGAAATTGAATGGAATCAACCCGAATGGAATGGAATGGAATGGGATGGAATGGATGGAATGGAATCAACCCGAATGGAATGGAACGGAATGGAATGGAAGGGAACAGAATGGAATCAACACGATTGGAATGGAATGGAATGGAATGGAATGGAATGGAATGGAAGGAAATGGAATGGAATGGAAGGAATGGAATGGAACCTACCCGAATGGAATGGAATCGAATGGAATGGAATGAAACGGCATCAAACCGACTGCAATGGAATGGAATGAAATGGCATGGAATCAACAGGAATGGAATGGAATGGAACGGAATGGAATGGAATCAACCCGAGTGGAATGGAATGGAATGCAATGGAATGGAATGAAATGGCATGGAATCAACAGGAATGGAATGGAATGGAACGGAATGGAATGGAATCAACCCGAATGGAATGGAATGGAATGGAACCGAAGGGAACGGAATGTAATGGAATGGAATCAACCCGAATGGAATGGAATGGAATGGAACGGAATCAACCCGAATGGAATGGAATGGAATGGAATGGAATGGAATGGAATGGAATGAAATGGAATAGAATAAACCCGAATGGAATGGAACGTAATGGAATGGAATGGAATGGAATGGTATGGAATCAACCTGAATGGAATGTAATGGAATGGAATAGAATGGAATGCTATGGAATCAACCTGAAAGGAATGGATTGGAACGGGATGGAATGGAATGGAATGGAATCAACCCGAATGGAATGGAATGGAATGGAATGGAATGGAATGCAATGGAATCAACCCGAATGGAATGGAATGGAATGGAATGGAATGGATTCAACCCGAATGGAATGGAATGGAATGGAATGCAATGGAATCAACCCGAATGGAATGGAATGGAATGGAATTCAATGGAATAGAATGGATTCAACCCAAATGGAATGGAATGGAATGGAATGAAATGGAATCAACCGGAATGGAATGGAATGGAATGGAATGGAATGGAATGGAATGGAATGGAATGGAATGGAATCAACCTAAATGGAATGGAAAGGAATGGGATGGAATGGAATGGAATGGAATGGAATCAAGCAGAATGGAATGGAATGGAATGGAGTCAAACCGAATGGAATGGAATGGAATGGAATGGAATGGAATGGAATCAACACGAATGGAATGGAATGGAATGCAATGGAATGGAATGAAATGGCATGGAATTAACCCGAATGGAATGGAATGGAAGAGAATCAACCAGAATGGAACGGAATGGAATGGAATGGAAAGGAATGGAATGGAATGGAATGGAATGGAATGGAATGGAATGGAATGCAATGTAATGGAATGGCATGGAATCAACCAGAATGGAATGGAATGGAATGCAGTGGAACGGAATGGTATCAACCCGATTGGAATGGAATGGAATGGAATGGAATGGAATCATCCCGAATGGCATGGAATGTAATGGAATGGAAAGGAATGAAATGTAATGGAATGAAATGGAATGGAATCAACCCGAATGGAATGGAATGGAATGGAATGGAACGGAATGGAATCAACCCGAATGGAATGGAATGGAACGGAATGGAATGGAATGGAATGGAATGGAATGGAATCAACCCGAATGGAATGGAATGGAATGGCATGGAATAGAATGGAATGGAATGGAATGGAATCAACCCGAATGGAATGGAATGGAATGGAATGGAATGGAATGGAATCATCCCGAATGGCATGGAATGGAATGGAATGGAATGGAATGAAATGTAATGGAATGAAATGGAATGGAATCAACCCGAATGGAATGGAATGGAATGGAACGGAATGGAATCAACCCTAATGGAATGGAATGGAATGTAATGGAATGGAATGGAATGGAATGGAAAGGAATGGAATCAACCCGAATGGAATGGAATGGAATGGCATGGAATAGAATGGAATGGAATGGAATGGAATCAACCCGAATGGAATGTAATGGAATGGAATGGAATGGAATCAAAACGAATGAAATGGAATGGAAAGGAATGGAACAGAATGGAATCAATCTGAATGGAATGGAATGGAACGGAATGCAATGGAATGGCATGGAATGGAATGGAATCAACCCGAATGGAATGGAATGCAAAGGAATGGAATAGAATGGAATGGAATGGAATGGAATGGAATCAACCCGAATGGAATGGAAAGGAATGGAATGGAATGGAATGGAATGGAAGAGAATCAACCCGAATACAATGGAAAGGAAAGAAATGGAATGGAATCAACCCGAATGGAATGGAATGGAATGGAATGGAATGGAATGGAACAGAATGGAATCAACCCGAACGGAATGGAATGGAATGGAATGGAATGGAATGGAATGGATAGGAATGGAATGGAACCAACCCGAATGGAATGGAATCGAATGGAACGGAATGGAACGATATCAGACCGACTGCAATGGAATGGAATGGAAAGGAATGCAATCAAAACGAATGGAATGAAACGGAATGGAATGGAATCAACAAGAAAGGAATGGAATGGAATGGAATGGAATGGAATATAATGGAATGGAATGGAATGAAATGGAATGGAATGAAATGGAATGGAATCAAAACGAATGAAATGGAATGGAAAGGAATGGAACAGAATGGAATCAATCCGAATGGAATGGAATGGAACGGAATGCAATGGAATGGCATGGAATGGAATGGAATCAACCCGAATGGAATGGAATGCAAAGGAATGGAATAGAATGGAATGGAATGGAATGGAATCAACCCGAATGGAATGGAAAGGAATGGAATGGAATGGAATGGAATGGAATGGAAGAGAATCAACCCGAATACAATGGAAAGGAAAGAAATGGAATGGAATCAACCCGAATGGAATGGAATGGAATGGAATGGAATGGAATGGAACAGAATGGAATCAACCCGAACGGAATGGAATGGAATGGAATGGAATGGAATGGAATGGATAGGAATGGAATGGAACCAACCCGAATGGAATGGAATCGAATGGAACGGAATGGAACGATATCAGACCGACTGCAATGGAATGGAATGGAAAGGAATGCAATCAAAACGAATGGAATGAAACGGAATGGAATGGAATCAACAAGAAAGGAATGGAATGGAATGGAATGGAATGGAATGGAATCAACCCGAAAGGAATGGAATGGAACGGAATGGAATGGATTGGAATGGTATCATCTCGAATGGAATGGAATGGAAAGGAACAGAATCAACCCGAATGGAATGGAATGGAATAGAATGGAATAGAATCAACCCGAATGGAATGGAATGGAATGGAATGGAATCAACCCGAATGGAATAGAATGGAATGGGATGGAAGGGAATGCAAAGAAGTCAACCCGAATGGAAAGGAATGGAATGGAATGGAATGGAATGCAATGAAATGGAATGGCATGGAATCAACCGGAATGGAATGGAATGGAATGGAATGGAACGGAATGGTATCAACCCGATTGGAATGGAATGGAATGGAATGGAATGGAATGGAAAGGAATGGAATGGAAAAGAATCAACTTGAATGTAATGGAATGGAATGGAATTGAAAGGAATGGAATGGAAAGTATCAACTCGAATGTAATGGAATTGAATGAAATGGAATGGAATCCAAGCGAATGGAATGGAATGGAATGGGATGGAATGGAATGGCATGGAATTGAATGGAATGGAGTCAACCCGAATTGAATGGAATGGAATGGAATGGAATGGAATGGCATGGAATTGAATGGAATGGAGTCAACCCGAATGGAATGGAATGGAATGGAATGGAATGGAATGGAATGGAATGGAATCAACCCGAATGGAATGGAACGGAATGGATTGAAATGGGGTGGAATCAACGTGAATGGAATGGAATGCAATTTAATCAACCCGAATGGAATGGAATGGAATGGAATGGAATGAAATGGAATCAACCGGAATGGAATGGAATGGAATGGAATGGATTGGAATGGAATGCAATCAACCCAAATATAATGGAATGGAAGGGAATGGAATGGAATGGAATGGAATCAACCTAAATGGAATGGAAAGGAATGGAATGGAATGGAATGGAATCAACCAGAATGGAATGGAATTTATTGGAGTCAAACCGAATGGCATTGAATGGAATAGAATCAACCCGAATGGAATGGAATGGAATGGTATGGAAGGGAATGAAACGAAATGAAATGGAATGGAATGGAATGGTACGGAATGGAATGGAATTTTATCAACCTGAATGGAATGCTATGGAATGGAATGAAATGGAATGGAGGAGAATCAACACGAATGGAATGGAATTGAAAGGAATGGAATGTAATGGAATGGAATGGAATCAACCAGAATGGATTGGAATGGAATGGAATGGAATGGAATGGAAACAACCGGAATGGAATGGACTGGAATTCAATGGAATGGAATGGAATCAATGAGAATGGAATGGAATGGAATAAAATGGAATGGAATGCACTGGAATGGAATGGAATCAACCCGAATGTAATGTAATGTAATGGAATGGAATGGAATGGAATCAACACGAATGGAATGGAATGGAATGGAATGAAAAGGAACCATTCCACCAACCAGAATGGAATGGAATGGAATGAAATCGAATGGAATATAATGGAATGGAATGGAATGGAATCCACTCGAATGGAATGGATTGGAATGGAATGGAATGGAATCATCCCGAATGGCATGGAAAGTAATGGAATGGAATGAAATCTACCCGAATGGATTGTAATGGAATGGAATGAAATGGAATGGAATCAATCCGAATGGAATGGAAAGGAATGGAATGGAAAGGAATGGAAAAGAACGGAATGGAATCAACCCGAATGGAATGGAATGGAATGGAATGGAATGGAATCAAACGGAATGGAATGCAATGGAATGGAATGGAATGGAATGGAATCAACCCGAATGGAATGGAATGGAATGCAATGGAATGGAATGAAATGGAATGGAATCAACCCGAATGGAACGGAATGGAATGGAATGGAATCATCCCGAATGGCATGGAATGGAATGGAACGGAATGGAATGCAATGGAGTCAACACGAATGGAATGGAATGGAATGGAATGGAACGGAATGGAATCAACCCGAATGGAATGGAATGGAATGGAATGGAATCAACGCGAATGGAATGGAGTGGAATGGAATGGAATGGAATGGAATGGAATCAACCCGAATGGAATGCAATGGAATGGAATGGAGTAGAATCAACCGGAATAAAATGCAATGGAATGAAATTGAATGGAATCAACCCGAATGGAATGGAATGGAATGGGATGGAATGGATGGAATGGAATCAACCCGAATGGAATGGAACAGAATGGAATGGAAGGGAACAGAATGGAATCAACACGATTGGAATGGAATGGAATGGAATGGAATGGAATGGAATGGAAGGAAATGGAATGGAATGGAAGGAATGGAATGGAACCTACCCGAATGGAATGGAATCGAATGGAATGGAATGAAACGGCATCAAACCGACTTCAATGGAATGGAATGGAATGGAATTGAATGGAGTGGAATGGAATGAAATGGCATGGAATCAACCCGAATGGAATGGAATGGAAGGGAATGGAATGGAATGGAATGGAATGGAATTGAATGGAATCAAGCCGGATGGAATGGAATGGAATGGAATGGAATGGAATGGAATGGAATCAACCCGAGTGGAATGGAATGGAATGCAATGGAATGGAATGAAATGGCATGGAATCAACAGGAATGGAATGGAATGGAACGGAACGGAATGGAATCAACCCGAATGGAATGGAATGGAATGGAACTGAAGGGAACGGAATGTAATGGAATGGAATCAACCCGAATGGAATGGAATGGAATGGAACGGAATCAACCCGAATGGAATGGAATGGAATGGAATGGAATGGAATGGAATGGAATGGAATGGAATGGAATGAAATGGAATAGAATAAACCCGAATGGAATGGAACGTAACGGAATGGAATGGAATGGAATGGTATGGAATCAATCTGAATGGAATGTAATGGAATGGAATAGAATGGAATGCTATGGAATCAACCTGAAAGGAATGGATTGGAACGGGATGGAATGGAATGGAATGGAATCAACCCGAATGGAATGGAATGGAATGGAATGGAATGGAATGCAATGGAATCAACCCGAATGGAATGGAATGGAATGGAATGGAATGGATTCAACCCGAATGGAATGGAATGGAATGGAATGCAATGGAATCAACCCGAATGGAATGGAATGGAATGGAATTCAATGGAATAGAATGGATTCAACCCAAATGGAATGAATGGAATGGAATGAAATGGAATCAACCGGAATGGAATGGAATGGAATGGAATGGAATGGAATGGAATGGAATGGAATCAACCTAAATGGAATGGAAAGGAATGGGATGGAATGGAATGGAATGGAATGGAATCAAGCAGAATGGAATGGAATGGAATGGAGTCAAACCGAATGGAATGGAATGGAATGGAATGGAATGGAATGGAATCAACACGAATGTTATGGAATGGAATGCAATGGAATGGAATGAAATGGCATGGAATTAACCCGAATGGAATGGAATGGAAGAGAATCAACCAGAATGGAACGGAATGGAATGGAATGGAAAGGAATGGAATGGAATGGAATGGAATGGAATGGAATGGAATGGAATGCAATGTAATGGAATGGCATGGAATCAACCAGAATGGAATGGAATGGAATGGAGTGGAACGGAATGGTATCAACCCGATTGGAATGGAATGGAATGGAATGGAATGGAAAGGAATGGAATGGAAAATAATCAACTCGAATGTAATGGAATGGAATGGAAAGGAAAGGAATGGAATGGAAAGTATCAACTCGAATGTAATGGAATTGAATGAAATGGAATGGAATCCACGCGAATGGAATGGAATGGAATGGGATGGAATGGAATGGGATGGAATTGAATGGAATGGAGTCAACCCGAATGGAATGGAATGGAATGGAATGGAATGGAATGGAATGGAATGGAATGGAATGGAATGGAATGGAATGGAATCAACCCGAATGGAATGAAACGGAATGGATTGAAATGGAACGGAATCAACGTGAATGGAATGGAATGGAATGGAATGATATGGAATCAACCCGAAAGGAATGGAATGGAACGGAATGGAATGGATTGGAATGGTATCATCTCGAATGGAATGGAATGGAAAGGAACAGAATCAACCCGAATGGAATGGAATGGAATAGAATGGAATAGAATCAACCCGAATGGAATGGAATGGAATGGAATGGAATGGAATGGAATGGAATGGAATCAACCCGAATGGAATAGAATGGAATTGGATGGAAGGGAATGCAAAGAAGTCAACCCGAATGGAAAGGAATGGAATGGAATGGAATGGAATGCAATGAAATGGAATGGCATGGAATCAACCGGAATGGAATGGAATGGAATGGAATGGAACGGAATGGTATCAACCCGATTGGAATGGAATGGAATGGAATGGAATGGAATGGAAAGGAATGGAATGGAAAAGAATCAACTTGAATGTAATGGAATGGAATGGAATTGAAAGGAATGGAATGGAAAGTATCAACTCGAATGTAATGGAATTGAATGAAATGGAATGGAATCCAAGCGAATGGAATGGAATGGAATGGGATGGAATGGAATGGCATGGAATTGAATGGAATGGAGTCAACCCGAATTGAATGGAATGGAATGGAATGGAATGGAATGGAATGGAATGGCATGGAATTGAATGGAATGGAGTCAACCCGAATGGAATGGAATGGAATGGAATGGAATGGAATGGAATGGAATGGAATGGAATCAACCCGAATGGAATGGAACGGAATGGATTGAAATGGGGTGGAATCAACGTGAATGGAATGGAATGGAATGGAATGCAATTTAATCAACCCGAATGGAATGGAATGGAATGGAATGGAATGAAATGGAATCAACCGGAATGGAATGGAATGGAATGAAATGGATTGGAATGGAATGCAATCAACCCAAATATAATGGAATGGAAGGGAATGGAATGGAATGGAATGGAATCAACCTAAATGGAATGGAAAGGAATGGAATGGAATGGAATGGAATCAACCAGAATGGAATGGAATTTATTGGAGTCAAACCGAATGGCATTGAATGGAATAGAATCAACCCGAATGGAATGGAAAGGAATGGTATGGAATGGAATGAAACGAAATGAAATGGAATGGAATGGAATGGTACGGAATGGAATGGAATTTTATCAACCTGAATGGAATGCTATGGAATGGAATGAAATGGAATGGAGGAGAATCAACACGAATGGAATGGAATTGAAAGGAATGGAATGTAATGGAATGGAATGGAATCAACCAGAATGGATTGGAATGGAATGGAATGGAATGGAATGGAAACAACCGGAATGGAATGGACTGGAATTCAATGGAATGGAATGGAATCAATGAGAATGGAATGGAATGGAATAAAATGGAATGGAATGCACTGGAATGGAATGGAATCAACCCGAATGTAATGTAATGGAATGGAATGGAATGGAATGGAATCAACACGAATGGAATGGAATGGAATGGAATGAAAAGGAACCATTCCACCAACCAGAATGGAATGGAATGGAATGAAATCGAATGGAATATAATGGAATGGAATGGAATGGAATCCACTCGAATGGAATGGATTGGAATGGAATGGAATGGAATCATCCCGAATGGCATGGAAAGTAATGGAATGGAATGAAATCTACCCGAATGGATTGTAATGGAATGGAATGAAATGGAATGGAATCAATCCGAATGGAATGGAAAGGAATGGAAAAGAACGGAATGGAATCAACCAGAATGGAATGGAATGGAATGGAATGGAATGGAATCAAACGGAATGGAATGCAATGGAATGGAATGGAATGGAATGGAATCAACCCGAATGGAATGGAATGGAATGCAATGGAATGGAATGAAATGGAATGGAATCAACCCGAATGGAACGGAATGGAATGGAATGGAATCATCCCGAATGGCATGGAATGGAATGGAACGGAATGGAATGCAATGGAGTCAACACGAATGGAATGGAATGGAATGGAATGGAATGGAACGGAATGGAATCAACCCGAATGGAATGGAATGGAATGGAATGGAATCAACGCGAATGGAATGGAATGGAATGGAATGGAATGGAATGGAATGGAATCAACCCGAATGGAATGCAATGGAATGGAATGGAGTAGAATCAACCGGAATAAAATGCAATGGAATGAAATTGAATGGAATCAACCCGAATGGAATGGAATGGAATGGGATGGAATGGATGGAATGGAATCAACCCGAATGGAATGGAACGGAATGGAATGGAAGGGAACAGAATGGAATCAACACGATTGGAATGGAATGGAATGGAATGGAATGGAATGGAAGGAAATGGAATGGAATGGAAGGAATGGAATGGAACCTACCCGAATGGAATGGAATCGAATGGAATGGAATGAAACGGCATCAAACCGACTGCAATGGAATGGAATGGAATGGAATTGAATGGAGTGGAATGGAATGAAATGGCATGGAATCAACCCGAATGGAATGGAATGGAAGGGAATGGAATGGAATGGAATGGAATGGAATTGAATGGAATCAAGCCGGATGGAATGGAATGGAATGGAATGGAATGGAATGGAATGGAATCAACCCGAGTGGAATGGAATGGAATGCAATGGAATGGAATGAAATGGCATGGAATCAACAGGAATGGAATGGAATGGAACGGAATGGAATGGAATCAACCCGAATGGAATGGAATGGAATGGAACCGAAGGGAACGGAATGTAATGGAATGGAATCAACCCGAATGGAATGGAATGGAATGGAACGGAATCAACCCGAATGGAATGGAATGGAATGGAATGGAATGGAATGGAATGGAATGAAATGGAATAGAATAAACCCGAATGGAATGGAACGTAATGGAATGGAATGGAATGGAATGGTATGGAATCAACCTGAATGGAATGTAATGGAATGGAATAGAATGGAATGCTATGGAATCAACCTGAAAGGAATGGATTGGAACGGGATGGAATGGAATGGAATGGAATCAACCCGAATGGAATGGAATGGAATGGAATGGAATGCAATGGAATCAACCCGAATGGAATGGAATGGAATGGAATGGAATGGATTCAACCCGAATGGAATGGAATGGAATGGAATGCAATGGAATCAACCCGAATGGAATGGAATGGAATGGAATTCAATGGAATAGAATGGATTCAACCCAAATGGAATGGAATGGAATGGAATGAAATGGAATCAACCGGAATGGAATGGAATGGAATGGAATGGAATGGAATGGAATGGAATGGAATCAACCTAAATGGAATGGAAAGGAATGGGATGGAATGGAATGGAATGGAATGGAATCAAGCAGAATGGAATGGAATGGAATGGAGTCAAACCGAATGGAATGGAATGGAATGGAATGGAATGGAATGGAATGGAATCAACACGAATGGAATGGAATGGAATGCAATGGAATGGAATGAAATGGCATGGAATTAACCCGAATGGAATGGAATGGAAGAGAATCAACCAGAATGGAACGGAATGGAATGGAATGGAAAGGAATGGAATGGAATGGAATGGAATGGAATGGAATGGAATGCAATGTAATGGAATGGCATGGAATCAACCAGAATGGAATGGAATGGAATGGAGTGGAACGGAATGGTATCAACCCGATTGGAATGGAATGGAATGGAATGGAATGGAAAGGAATGGAATGGAAAATAATCAACTCGAATGTAATGGAATGGAATGGAAAGGAAAGGAATGGAATGGAAAGTATCAACTCGAATGTAATGGAATTGAATGAAATGGAATGGAATCCACGCGAATGGAATGGAATGGAATGGGATGGAATGGAATGGGATGGAATTGAATGGAATGGAGTCAACCCGAATGGAATGGAATGGAATGGAATGGAATGGAATGGAATGGAATGGAATGGAATGGAATCAACCCGAATGGAATGGAACGGAATGGATTGAAATGGAACGGAATCAACGTGAATGGAATGCAATGGAATGGAATGATATGGAATCAACCCGAAAGGAATGGAATGGAACGGAATGGAATGGATTGGAATGGTATCATCTCGAATGGAATGGAATGGAAAGGAACAGAATCAACCCGAATGGAATGGAATGGAATAGAATGGAATAGAATCAACCCGAATGGAATGGAATGGAATGGAATGGAATGGAATGGAATGGAATGGAATCAACCCGAATGGAATAGAATGGAATTGGATGGAAGGGAATGCAAAGAAGTCAACCCGAATGGAAAGGAATGGAATGGAATGGAATGGAATGCAATGAAATGGAATGGCATGGAATCAACCGGAATGGAATGGAATGGAATGGAATGGAACAGAATGGTATCAACCCGATTGGAATGGAATGGAATGGAATGGAATGGAATGGAAAGGAATGGAATGGAAAAGAATCAACTTGAATGTAATGGAATGGAATGGAATTGAAAGGAATGGAATGGAAAGTATCAACTCGAATGTAATGGAATTGAATGAAATGGAATGGAATCCAAGCGAATGGAATGGAATGGAATGGGATGGAATGGAATGGCATGGAATTGAATGGAATGGAGTCAACCCGAATTGAATGGAATGGAATGGAATGGAATGGAATGGAATGGAATGGCATGGAATTGAATGGAATGGAGTCAACCCGAATGGAATGGAATGGAATGGAATGGAATGGAATGGAATGGAATCAACCCGAATGGAATGGAACGGAATGGATTGAAATGGGGTGGAATCAACGTGAATGGAATGGAATGGAATGGAATGCAATTTAATCAACCCGAATGGAATGGAATGGAATGGAATGGAATGAAATGGAATCAACCGGAATGGAATGGAATGGAATGGAATGGATTGGAATGGAATGCAATCAACCCAAATATAATGGAATGGAAGGGAATGGAATGGAATGGAATGGAATCAACCTAAATGGAATGGAAAGGAATGGAATGGAATGGAATGGAATCAACCAGAATGGAATGGAATTTATTGGAGTCAAACCGAATGGCATTGAATGGAATAGAATCAACCCGAATGGAATGGAATGGAATGGTATGGAATGGAATGAAACGAAATGAAATGGAATGGAATGGAATGGTACGGAATGGAATGGAATTTTATCAACCTGAATGGAATGCTATGGAATGGAATGAAATGGAATGGAGGAGAATCAACACGAATGGAATGGAATTGAAAGGAATGGAATGTAATGGAATGGAATGGAATCAACCAGAATGGATTGGAATGGAATGGAATGGAATGGAATGGAAACAACCGGAATGGAATGGACTGGAATTCAATGGAATGGAATGGAATCAATGAGAATGGAATGGAATGGAATAAAATGGAATGGAATGCACTGGAATGGAATGGAATCAACCCGAATGTAATGTAATGTAATGGAATGGAATGGAATGGAATCAACACGAATGGAATGGAATGGAATGGAATGAAAAGGAACCATTCCACCAACCAGAATGGAATGGAATGGAATGAAATCGAATGGAATATAATGGAATGGAATGGAATGGAATCCACTCGAATGGAATGGATTGGAATGGAATGGAATGGAATCATCCCGAATGGCATGGAAAGTAATGGAATGGAATGAAATCTACCCGAATGGATTGTAATGGAATGGAATGAAATGGAATGGAATCAATCCGAATGGAATGGAAAGGAATGGAATGGAAAGGAATGGAAAAGAACGGAATGGAATCAACCCGAATGGAATGGAATGGAATGGAATGGAATGGAATCAAACGGAATGGAATGCAATGGAATGGAATGGAATGGAATGGAATCAACCCGAATGGAATGGAATGGAATGCAATGGAATGGAATGAAATGGAATGGAATCAACCCGAATGGAACGGAATGGAATGGAATGGAATCATCCCGAATGGCATGGAATGGAATGGAACGGAATGGAATGCAATGGAGTCAACACGAATGGAATGGAATGGAATGGAATGGAACGGAATGGAATCAACCCGAATGGAATGGAATGGAATGGAATGGAATCAACGCGAATGGAATGGAGTGGAATGGAATGGAATGGAATGGAATGGAATCAACCCGAATGGAATGCAATGGAATAGAATGGAGTAGAATCAACCGGAATAAAATGCAATGGAATGAAATTGAATGGAATCAACCCGAATGGAATGGAATGGAATGGGATGGAATGGATGGAATGGAATCAACCCGAATGGAATGGAACGGAATGGAATGGAAGGGAACAGAATGGAATCAACACGATTGGAATGGAATGGAATGGAATGGAATGGAATGGAATGGAAGGAAATGGAATGGAATGGAAGGAATGGAATGGAACCTACCCGAATGGAATGGAATCGAATGGAATGGAATGAAACGGCATCAAACCGACTGCAATGGAATGGAATGAAATGGCATGGAATCAACAGGAATGGAATGGAATGGAACGGAATGGAATGGAATCAACCCGAGTGGAATGGAATGGAATGCAATGGAATGGAATGAAATGGCATGGAATCAACAGGAATGGAATGGAATGGAACGGAATGGAATGGAATCAACCCGAATGGAATGGAATGGAATGGAACCGAAGGGAACGGAATGTAATGGAATGGAATCAACCCGAATGGAATGGAATGGAATGGAACGGAATCAACCCGAATGGAATGGAATGGAATGGAATGGAATGGAATGGAATGGAATGAAATGGAATAGAATAAACCCGAATGGAATGGAACGTAATGGAATGGAATGGAATGGAATGGTATGGAATCAACCTGAATGGAATGTAATGGAATGGAATAGAATGGAATGCTATGGAATCAACCTGAAAGGAATGGATTGGAACGGGATGGAATGGAATGGAATGGAATCAACCCGAATGGAATGGAATGGAATGGAATGGAATGGAATGCAATGGAATCAACCCGACTGGAATGGAATGGAATGGAATGGAATGGATTCAACCCGAATGGAATGGAATGGAATGGAATGCAATGGAATCAACCCGAATGGAATGGAATGGAATGGAATTCAATGGAATAGAATGGATTCAACCCAAATGGAATGGAATGGAATGGAATGAAATGGAATCAACCGGAATGGAATGGAATGGAATGGAATGGAATGGAATGGAATGGAATGGAATGGAATGGAATCAACCTAAATGGAATGGAAAGGAATGGGATGGAATGGAATGGAATGGAATGGAATCAAGCAGAATGGAATGGAATGGAATGGAGTCAAACCGAATGGAATGGAATGGAATGGAATGGAATGGAATGGAATCAACACGAATGGAATGGAATGGAATGCAATGGAATGGAATGAAATGGCATGGAATTAACCCGAATGGAATGGAATGGAAGAGAATCAACCAGAATGGAACGGAATGGAATGGAATGGAAAGGAATGGAATGGAATGGAATGGAATGGAATGGAATGGAATGGAATGCAATGTAATGGAATGGCATGGAATCAACCAGAATGGAATGGAATGGAATGCAGTGGAACGGAATGGTATCAACCCGATTGGAATGGAATGGAATGGAATGGAATGGAAAGGAATGGAATGGAAAATAATCAACTCGAATGTAATGGAATGGAATGGAAAGGAAAGGAATGGAATGGAAACTATCAACTCGAATGTAATGGAATTGAATGAAATGGAATGGAATCCACGCGAATGGAATGGAATGGAATGGGATGGAATGGAATGGGATGGAATTGAATGGAATGGAGTCAACCCGAATGGAATGGAATGGAATGGAATGGAATGGAATGGAATGGAATGGAATGGAATGGAATGGAATCAACCCGAATGGAATGGAACGGAATGGATTGAAATGGAACGGAATCAACGTGAATGGAATGGAATGGAATGGAATGATATGGAATCAACCCGAAAGGAATGGAATGGAACGGAATGGAATGGATTGGAATGGTATCATCTCGAATGGAATGGAATGGAAAGGAACAGAATCAACCCGAATGGAATGGAATGGAATAGAATGGAATAGAATCAACCCGAATGGAATGGAATGGAATGGAATGGAATGGAATGGAATGGAATGGAATGGAATCAACCCGAATGGAATAGAATGGAATTGGATGGAAGGGAATGCAAAGAAGTCAACCCGAATGGAAAGGAATGGAATGGAATGGAATGGAATGCAATGAAATGGAATGGCATGGAATCAACCGGAATGGAATGGAATGGAATGGAATGGAACAGAATGGTATCAACCCGATTGGAATGGAATGGAATGGAATGGAATGGAATGGAAAGGAATGGAATGGAAAAGAATCAACTTGAATGTAATGGAATGGAATGGAATTGAAAGGAATGGAATGGAAAGTATCAACTCGAATGTAATGGAATTGAATGAAATGGAATGGAATCCAAGCGAATGGAATGGAATGGAATGGGATGGAATGGAATGGCATGGAATTGATTGGAATGGAGTCAACCCGAATTGAATGGAATGGAATGGAATGGAATGGAATGGAATGGAATGGCATGGAATTGAATGGAATGGAGTCAACCCGAATGGAATGGAATGGAATGGAATGGAATGGAATGGAATGGAATCAACCCGAATGGAATGGAACGGAATGGATTGAAATGGGGTGGAATCAACGTGAATGGAATGGAATGGAATGGAATGCAATTTAATCAACCCGAATGGAATGGAATGGAATGGAATGGAATGAAATGGAATCAACCGGAATGGAATGGAATGGAATGGAATGGATTGGAATGGAATGCAATCAACCCAAATATAATGGAATGGAAGGGAATGGAATGGAATGGAATGGAATCAACCTAAATGGAATGGAAAGGAATGGAATGGAATGGAATGGAATCAACCAGAATGGAATGGAATTTATTGGAGTCAAACCGAATGGCATTGAATGGAATAGAATCAACCCGAATGGAATGGAATGGAATGGTATGGAATGGAATGAAACGAAATGAAATGGAATGGAATGGAATGGTACGGAATGGAATGGAATTTTATCAACCTGAATGGAATGCTATGGAATGGAATGAAATGGAATGGAGGAGAATCAACACGAATGGAATGGAATTGAAAGGAATGGAATGTAATGGAATGGAATGGAATCAACCAGAATGGATTGGAATGGAATGGAATGGAATGGAATGGAAACAACCGGAATGGAATGGACTGGAATTCAATGGAATGGAATGGAATCAATGAGAATGGAATGGAATGGAATAAAATGGAATGGAATGCACTGGAATGGAATGGAATCAACCCGAATGTAATGTAATGTAATGGAATGGAATGGAATGGAATCAACACGAATGGAATGGAATGGAATGGAATGAAAAGGAACCATTCCACCAACCAGAATGGAATGGAATGGAATGAAATCGAATGGAATATAATGGAATGGAATGGAATGGAATCCACTCGAATGGAATGGATTGGAATGGAATGGAATGGAATCATCCCGAATGGCATGGAAAGTAATGGAATGGAATGAAATCTACCCGAATGGATTGTAATGGAATGGAATGAAATGGAATGGAATCAATCCGAATGGAATGGAAAGGAATGGAATGGAAAGGAATGGAAAAGAACGGAATGGAATCAACCCGAATGGAATGGAATGGAATGGAATGGAATGGAATCAAACGGAATGGAATGCAATGGAATGGAATGGAATGGAATGGAATCAACCCGAATGGAATGGAATGGAATGCAATGGAATGGAATGAAATGGAATGGAATCAACCCGAATGGAACGGAATGGAATGGAATGGAATCATCCCGAATGGCATGGAATGGAATGGAACGGAATGGAATGCAATGGAGTCAACACGAATGGAATGGAATGGAATGGAATGGAACGGAATGGAATCAACCCGAATGGAATGGAATGGAATGGAATGGAATCAACGCGAATGGAATGGAGTGGAATGGAATGGAATGGAATGGAATGGAATCAACCCGAATGGAATGCAATGGAATAGAATGGAGTAGAATCAACCGGAATAAAATGCAATGGAATGAAATTGAATGGAATCAACCCGAATGGAATGGAATGGAATGGGATGGAATGGATGGAATGGAATCAACCCGAATGGAATGGAACGGAATGGAATGGAAGGGAACAGAATGGAATCAACACGATTGGAATGGAATGGAATGGAATGGAATGGAATGGAATGGAAGGAAATGGAATGGAATGGAAGGAATGGAATGGAACCTACCCGAATGGAATGGAATCGAATGGAATGGAATGAAACGGCATCAAACCGACTGCAATGGAATGGAATGGAATGGAATTGAATGGAGTGGAATGGAATGAAATGGCATGGAATCAACCCGAATGGAATGGAATGGAATGGAACGGAATGGAATGGAATGGAATTGAATTGAATCAAGCCGGATGGAATGGAATGGAATGGAATGGAATGGAATGGAATGGAATCAACCCGAGTGGAATGGAATGGAATGCAATGGAATGGAATGAAATGGCATGGAATCAACAGGAATGGAATGGAATGGAATGGAATGGAACGGAACGGAATGGAATCAACCCGAATGGAATGGAATGGAATGGAACCGAAGGGAACGGAATGTAATGGAATGGAATCAACCCGAATGGAATGGAATGGAATGGAACGGAATCAACCCGAATGGAATGGAATGGAATGGAATGGAATGGAATGAAATGGAATAGAATAAACCCGAATGGAATGGAACGTAACCGAATGGAATGGAATGGAATGGTATGGAATCAACCTGAATGGAATGTAATGGAATGGAATAGAATGGAATGCTATGGAATCAACCTGAAAGGAATGGATTGGAACGGGATGGAATGGAATGGAATGGAATCAACCCGAATGGAGTGGAATGGAATGGAATGGAATGCAATGGAATCAACCCGAATGGAATGGAATGGAATGGAATGGAATGGATTCAACCCGAATGGAATGGAATGGAATGGAATGCAATGGAATCAACCCGAATGGAATGGAATGGAATGGAATTCAATGGAATAGAATGGATTCAACCCAAATGGAATGGAATGGAATGGAATGAAATGGAATCAACCGGAATGGAATGGAAAGGAATGGAATGGAATGGAATGGAATGGAATCAACCTAAATGGAATGGAAAGGAATGGGATGGAATGGAATGGAATGGAATGGAATCAAGCAGAATGGAATGGAATGGAATGGAGTCAAACCGAATGGAATGGAATGGAATGGAATGGAATGGAATGGAATCAACACGAATGGAATGGAATGGAATGCAATGGAATGGAATGAAATGGCATGGAATTAACCCGAATGGAATGGAATGGAAGAGAATCAACCAGAATGGAACGGAATGGAATGGAATGGAAAGGAATGGAATGGAATGGAATGGAATGGAATGGAATGCAATGTAATGGAATGGCATGGAATCAACCAGAATGGAATGGAATGGAATGGAGTGGAACGGAATGGTATCAACCCGATTGGAATGGAATGGAATGGAATGGAATGGAAAGGAATGGAATGGAAAATAATCAACTCGAATGTAATGGAATGGAATGGAAAGGAAAGGAATGGAATGGAAAGTATCAACTCGAATGTAATGGAATTGAATGAAATGGAATGGAATCCACGCGAATGGAATGGAATGGAATGGGATGGAATGGAATGGGATGGAATTGAATGGAATGGAGTCAACCCGAATGGAATGGAATGGAATGGAATGGAATGGAATGGAATGGAATGGAATGGAATCAACCCGAATGGAATGGAACGGAATGGATTGAAATGGAACGGAATCAACGTGAATGGAATGGAATGGAAAGGAATGATATGGAATGCAATTTAATCAACCCGAATGGAATGGAATGGAATGGAATGAAATGGAATCAACCGGAATGGAATGGAATGGAATGGACTGGATTGGAATGGAATGCAATCAACCCAAATTCAATGGAATGGAAGGGAATGGAATGGAATGGAATGGATTGGAATGGAATGGAATGGAATCAACCTAAATGGAATGGAAAGGAATGGAATGGAATGGAATGGAATCAACCAGAATGGAATGGAATTTATTGGAGTCAAACCGAATGGCATTGAATGGAATGGAATCAACCCGAATGGAATGGAATGGAATCGAATGGAATGGAATGAAATGGAATGGAATGGTACGGAATGGAATGGAATGTTATCAACCTGAATGGAATGCTATGGAATGGAATGAAATGGAATGGAGGAGAATCAACCCGAATGGAATGGAATTGAAAGGAATGGAATGTAATGGAATGGAATGGAATCAACCAGAATGGATTGTAATGGAATGGAATGGAATGGAATGGAAACAACCGGAATGGAATGGAATGGAACAACCGGAATGGAATGTAATGGAATTCAATGGAATGGAATGGAATCAACCAGAATGGAATGGAATGGAATGAAATAGAATGGAATGGAATGAAATGGAATGGAATGGAATGGAATGGAATCAACCGGAATGGAATGAAATGGAATGCAATGGAATGGAATGGAATCAACCCGAATGTAATGTAATGGAATGGAATGGAATGGAATGGAATGGAATGGAATCAACACGAATGGAATGGAATGGAATGGAATGAAAAGGAATGGAATGGAACCAACCCGAATGGAATGGAATGGAATGAAATCGAATGGAATATAATGGAATGGAATGGAATGGAATCCACTCGAATGGAATGGATTGGAATGGAATGGAATGGAATGGAATCATCCCGAATGGCATGGAATGGAATGGAACGGAATGGAATGCAATGGAGTCAACACGAATGGAATGGAATGGAATGGAATGGAACGGAATGGAATCAACCCGAATGGAATGGAATGGAATGGAATGGAATGGAATCAACGCGAATGGAATGGAATGGAATGGAATGGAATGGAATGGAATGGAATCAACCCGAATGGAATGCAATGGAATGGAATGGAATAGAATCAACCCGAATATAATGGAATGGAATGAAATTTAATGGAATCAACCCGAATGGAATGGAATGAAATGGGATGGAATGGAATGGAATGGAATCAACCCGAATGGAATGGAATGGAATGGAATGGAAGGGAACAGAATGGAATCAACACGATGGGAATGGAATGGAATGGAATGGAAGGGAATGGAATGGAATGGAAGGAATGGAATGGAACCTACCCGAATGGAATGGAATCGAATGGAATGGAATGAAACGGCATCAAACCGACTTGAATGGAATGGAATGGAATGGAATGAAATGGAATGGAATGGAATTGAATGGAATGGAATGGAATGGAATGAAATGGAATGGAATGGAATTGAATGGAATGGAATGGAATGAAATGGCATGGAATCAATCCGAATGGAATGGAATGGAATGGAATGGAATTGAATGGAATCAAGCCGAATGTAATGGAATGGAATGGAATGGAATGGAATCAACCCGAGTGGAATGGAATGGAATGCAATTGAATGGAATGAAATGGCATGGAATCAACAGGAATGGAATGGAATGGAATGGAATGGAACGGAACGGAATGGAATCAACCCGAATGGAATGGAATGGAATGGAACCGAAGGGAACGGAATGTAATGGAATGGAATCAACACGAATGGAATGGAATGGAATGGAATGGAATGGAACGGAATCAACCCGAATGGAATGAAATGGAATGGAATGGAATGGAATGAAATGGAATAGAATAAACCCGAATGGAATGGAACGTAATGGAATGGAATGGAATGCAATGGTACGGAATCAACCTGAATGGAATGTAATGGAATGGAATAGAATGGAATGCTATGGAATCAACCCGAAAGGAACGGAATGGAACGCGATGGAATGGAATGGAATGGAATAAACCCGAATGGAATGGAATGGAATGGAATGGAATGCAATGGAATCAACCCGAATGGAATGGAATGGAATGGAATGGAATGGAATGGAATGGAATGCAATGGATTCAACCCGAATGGAATGGAATGGAATGGAATGGAATGCAATGGAATCAACCCGAATGGAATGGATTGGAATGGAATGGAAAGCAATGGAATCAACCCGAATGGAATAGAATGGAATAGAATGGATTCAACCCAAATGGAATGGAATGGAATGGAATGAAATGGAATCAACCGGAATGGAATGGAATGGAATGGAAAGGAATGGAATCAACCTAAATGGAATGGAAAGGAATGGAATGGAATGGAATGGAATCAACCAGATTGGAATGGAATGGAATGGAGTCAAGCCGAATGGAATGGAATGGAATGGAATCAACGCGAATGGAATGGAATGGAATGGAATGGAATGGAATGGAATGGAATGGAATCAACCCGAATGGAATGCAATGGAATGGAATGGAGTAGAATCAACCCGAATATAATGGAATAGAATGAAATGGAATGGAATCAACCCGAATGGAATGGAATGGAATGGGATGGAATGGAATGGAATGGAATCAACCAGAATGGAATGGAACGGAATGGAATCAACACGATTGGAATGGAATGGAATGGAATGGAATGGAAGGGAATGGAATGGAATGGAAGGAATGGAATGGAACCTACCCGAATGGAATGGAATCGAATGGAATGGAATGAAACGGCATCAAACCGACTGGAATGGAATGGAATGGAATGGAATTGAATGGAAAGGAATGGAATGGAATTGAATGGAATCAAGCCGAATGGAATGGAACGGAATGGAATGGAATGGAATGGAATCAACCCGAGTGGAATGGAATGGAATGCAATGGAATGGAATGAAATGGCATGGAATCAACAGGAATGGAATGGAATGGAATGGAATGGAATGGAACGGAACGGAAAGGAATCAACCCGAATGGAATGGAATGGAATGGAACCGAAGGGAACGGAATGTAATGGAATGGAATCAACCCGAATTGAAAGGAATGGAATGGAATTGAATGGAACGGAATCAACCCGAATGGAATGAAATGGAATGGAATGGAATGGAATGAAATGGAATAGAATAAACCAGAATGGAATGGAACGTAATGGAATGGAATGAAATGGTATGGTATTGAATCAACCTGAATGGAATGTAATGGAATGGAATAGAATGGAATGCTATGGAATCAACCCGAAAGGAACGGAATGGAACGGGATGGAATGGAATGGAATAGAATAAACCCGAATGGAATGGAATGGAATGGAATGGAATAGAATGGAATGCACTGGAATCAACCCGAATGGAATGGAATGGAATGGAATGGAATGGATTCAACCCGAATGGAATGGAATGGAATGGAATGGAATGGAATGGAATGGAATGCAATGGAATCAACCCGAATAGAATGGAATGGAATGGAATGCAATGGAATAGAATGGATTCAACCCAAATGGAATGGAATGGAATGGAATGAAACGGAATCAACCGGAATGGAATGGAATGGAATGGAATGGAATCAACCTAAATGGAATGGAAAGGAATGGAATGGAATGGAATGGAATCAACCAGAATGGAATGGAATGGAAAGGAGTCAAACCGAGAGGAATGGAATGGAATGGAATGGAATGGAATGGAATGGAATCAACACAAATGGAATGGAATGGAATGCAATGGAATGGAATGAAATGGCATGGAATTAACCCGAATGGAATGGAATGGAAGGGAATCAACCAGAATGGAATGGAATGGAATGGAATGGAATGGAATGGAAAGGAATGGAATGGAATGGAATGGAATGGAATGGAATGAAATGGAAACAACCAGAATGGAATGGAATGGAATGGAATGGAATGGAATGGAATGGAATGGAATGGAATCAATCGGAATGGAATGGAATGGAATGGAATGGAATGGAATGGAATGGAATGGAACGGAATGGAATCAACCCGAACGGAATGGAATGGAATGGAATGGAATGGATAGGAATGGAATGGAACCAACCCGAATGGAATGGAATCGAAAGGAACGGAATGGAACGATATCAGACCGACTGCAATGGAATGGAATGGAATGGAATGCAATCAACACGAATGGAATGAAACGGAATGGAATGGAATCAACAAGAAAGGAATGGAATGGAATTGAATGGAATGGAATGGAATGGAATCAACCCGAAAGGAATGGAATGGAACGGAATGGAATGCATTGGAATGGTATCATCACCAATGGAATGGAATGGAAAGGAACAGAATCAACCCGAATGGAATGGAATGGAATGGAATGGAAAAGAATCAACACAAATGGAATGGAATGGAATGGAATGGAATCAATCCGAATGGAATAGAATGGAATGGGAAGGAAGGGAATGCAAAGAAGTCAACACAAATGGAATGGAATGGAATGGAATGGAATGCAATGAAATGGAATGGCATGGAATCAACCGGAATGGAATGGAATGGAATGGAGTGGAACGGAATGGTATCAACCCGATTGGAATGGAATGGAATGGAATGGAATGAAATGGAATCAACCGGAATGGAATGGAATGGAATGGAACGGAATGCAATCAACACGAATGGAATGGAATGAAAGGGAATGGAATGAAATGGAATCAACAGGAATGGAATGGAATGGAATGGAATGGATTGGAATGGAATGCAATCAACCCAAATATAATGGAATGGAAGGGAATGGAAAGGAATGGAATGGACTGGAATGGAATGGAATGGAGTCAACCTAAATGGAATGGAAAGGAATGGAATGGAATGGAATAGAATCAACCAGAATGGAATGGAATTTATTGGAGTCAAACCGATAGGCATTGAATGTAATGGAATCAACCCGAATGGAATGGAATGGAATGGAATGGAATGGAACGGAATGCAATCAACACGAATGGAATGGAATGAAAGGGAATGGAATGGAATGGAATCAACCCGAATGGAATGGAATGGAATGGAACGGATTGGAATGGAATGCAATCAACCCAAATATAATGGAATGGAAGGGAATGGAATGGAATGGAATGGATTGGAATGGAATGGAAAGGAATCAACCTAAATGGGATGGAAAGGAATGGAATTGAATGGAATGGAATCAACCAGAATGGAATGGAATTTATTGGAGTCAAACCGAATGGCATTGAATGGAATGGAATCAACCCGAATGGAATGGAATGGAATGGAATGGTACGGAATGCAATCAACACGAATGGAATGGAATGAAAGGGAATGGAATGGAATGGAATCAACCCGAATGGAATGGAATGGAATGGAATGGAATGGAATGGAATGCAATAAACACGAATAGATTCGAATGGAATCAACACGAGTAGAACGGAATGGAATGGAATGGAAAGGAATGGAATGGAATGGAATGGAATGGAATCAACAGGAATGGAATGGAATGGAATGGAATGGAATGGAATGGAATGGAATGGAATCAACCAGAATGGAATGGAATTCAATGGAACGGAATGGAATGGAATCAACACGAATGGAATGGAATGGAATGGAATGAAATGGAATTTAATGAAATCAACCCGAATGGAATGGAATGTAATGGGATGGAATGGAATAGAATGGAATCAACCTGAATGGAATGGTACGGAATGGAATCAACACGAATGGAATGGAATTGAATGGATTCAACCCGAATGGAATGGAATGGACTGGAATGGAATGGAATGGAATGGAATGGAATCAACCAGAATGGAATGGAATGGAATGGAATCAACCCGAATGGAATGGAATGGAATGGAATGGAATGGAATGGAATGGAATGGAATGGAATCAACCCAAATGGAATGGAATGCAGTGGATTGGAATGGAAAGGAATCAACCGGAAAGGACTGGAATCGAATGGAATGGGATGGAATCAAACTGAATGGAATTGAATCGAATGGAATGGAATGTGATGGAATGGAATGGAATGGAATGGAATCAACCCGAATGGAATGGAATGGAATGGAATGCAGTCAACCGGAATGGAATGGAATGGAATTCAATGGAATGGAATGGAATGGAATGGAATGGAATCAACCCAAGTGGAATGGAATGGAATGGAATGGAATCAACCCGAATGGATTAGAATGCAATGAAATGGAATGGAATGGAATGGAAAGAACAAGAATGGAATGGAATGGAATGCAATGGAATCAACCCGAATGGAATGGAATGTACTGGGATGGAATGGAATAGAATGTTATCAACCCGAATGGAATGGAATGGAATGGAATCAACCCAAATGGAATTGAATGGAATGGAATCAACCCTAATGGAATGGAATGGAAAGGAATGGAATGGAATCAACCAGAATGGAATGGAATGGAATGAAATGGAATGGAATAGATTGGAATGGAACGGAGTCAACCCAAATGGAATGCAATGGAATGGAATGGAATAGAATCAACCCGAATGGAATGGAATGGAATGGAATGGAATGGAATGGAATTGAATGGAGTGGAATGGAATCAACCAGAATGGAATGGAATGCAATGAAATGGAATGGTATGGAATCAACCCGAATGGAATGGAATGTGATGGGATGGAATAGAATAGAATGTTATTGACCAAAATGGAATGGAATGGAATGGAATCAACCCGAATGGAATGGAATGGAATGGAATAGAATCAAACCGAATGGAACGGTATGGAATGGAATGGAATGGAATGGAATGGAATCTAATGGAATCAAACCTAATGAATGGAATGGAATGGAATGGAATGGAATGGAATGGAATGGAATGCAGTCAACCTAAACGGAATGGAAAGGAATGGAATGGAATGGAATCAACCTAAATGGAAAGGAAAGGAATGGAATGGAATCAACCGGAATGGAATTGAATGGAGTCAAACCGAGTGGAATGGAATGGAATGGAATCAACCCGAATGGAATGGAATGAAATGGAATGGAATCAACCAAAATGGAATGGAAAGGAATGCAATGGAATGGAATGAAAATGGAATGGAATCAATCCGAATGGAATGGAATGGAATGGAATGGAACAGAATGGAATCAACCCGAAAGGAATGGAATGGAATGGAATGGAATGGAACGGAATGGAATCAACCCGAATGGAATGGAATGGAATGGAATGCAATGGAATGGAATGGAATGGAATGGAATCAACACAAATGGAATGGAATGGAATGGAATGGAATGGAATGGAATGGAATGGAATCAACCCGAATGGAATGGAATGGAATGGAATGGAATGGAATGGAATGGAATCAACCCAAATGGAATGGAATGGAGTGGATTGGAATGGAAAGGAATCAACCGGAAAGGACTGGAATCGAATGGAATGGGATGGAATCAAACTGAATGGAATTGAATCGAATGGAATGGAATGTAATGGAATGGAATGGAATGGAATGGAATCAACCCGAATGGAATGGAATGGAATGGAATGGAATGCAGTCAACCGGAATGGAATGGAATGGAATTCAATGGAATGGAATGGAATGGAATGGAATGGAATCAACCCAAGTGGAATGGAATGGAATGGAATGGAATCAACCCGAATGGATTAGAATGCAGTGGAATGGAATGGAATGGAATGGAAAGAACACGAATGGAATGGAATGGAATGGAACGGAATCAACCCGAATGGAATGGAATGGAATGGAATGGAATGGAATGAAATGGAATAGAATAAACCCGAATGGAATGGAACGTAACGGAATGGAATGGAATGGAATGGTATGGAATCAACCTGAATGGAATGTAATGGAATGGAATAGAATGGAATGCTATGGAATCAACCTGAAAGGAATGGATTGGAACGGGATGGAATGGAATGGAATGGAATCAACCCGAATGGAATGGAATGGAATGGAATGGAATGCAATGGAATCAACCCGAATGGAATGGAATGGAATGGAATGGAATGGATTCAACCCGAATGGAATGGAATGGAATGGAATGCAATGGAATCAACCCGAATGGAATGGAATGGAATGGAATTCAATGGAATAGAATGGATTCAACCCAAATGGAATGGAATGGAATGGAATGAAATGGAATCAACCGGAATGGAATGGAATGGAATGGAATGGAATGGAATGGAATGGAATGGAATCAACCTAAATGGAATGGAAAGGAATGGGATGGAATGGAATGGAATGGAATGGAATCAAGCAGAATGGAATGGAATGGAATGGAGTCAAACCGAATGGAATGGAATGGAATGGAATGGAATGGAATGGAATCAACACGAATGGGATGGAATGGAATGCAATGGAATGGAATGAAATGGCATGGAATTAACCCGAATGGAATGGAATGGAAGAGAATCAACCAGAATGGAACGGAATGGAATGGAATGGAAAGGAATGGAATGGAATGGAATGGAATGGAATGGAATGGAATGGAATGCAATGTAATGGAATGGCATGGAATCAACCAGAATGGAATGGAATGGAATGGAGTGGAACGGAATGGTATCAACCCGATTGGAATGGAATGGAATGGAATGGAATGGAAAGGAATGGAATGGAAAATAATCAACTCGAATGTAATGGAATGGAATGGAAAGGAAAGGAATGGAATGGAAATTATCAACTCGAATGTAATGGAATTGAATGAAATGGAATGGAATCCACGCGAATGGAATGGAATGGAATGGGATGGAATGGAATGGGATGGAATTGAATGGAATGGAGTCAACCCGAATGGAATGGAATGGAATGGAATGGAATGGAATGGAATGGAATGGAATGGAATGGAATCAACCCGAATGGAATGGAACGGAATGGATTGAAATGGAACGGAATCAACGTGAATGGAATGGAATGGAATGGAATGATATGGAATGCAATTTAATCAACCCGAATGGAATGGAATGGAATGGAATGAAATGGAATCAACCGGAATGGAATGGAATGGAATGGAATGGATTGGAATGGAATGCAATCAACCCAAATTCAATGGAATGGAAGGGAATGGAATGGAATGGAATGGATTGGAATGGAATGGAATGGAATCAACCTAAATGGAATGGAAAGGAATGGAATGGAATGGAATGGAATCAACCAGAATGGAATGGAATTTATTGGAGTCAAACCGAATGGCATTGAATGGAATGGAATCAACCCGAATGGAATGGAATGGAATCGAATGGAATGGAATGAAATGGAATGGAATGGTACGGAATGGAATGGAATGTTATCAACCTGAATGGAATGCTATGGAATGGAATGAAATGGAATGGAGGAGAATCAACCCGAATGGAATGGAATTGAAAGGAATGGAATGTAATGGAATGGAATGGAATCAACCAGAATGGATTGTAATGGAATGGAATGGAATGGAATGGAAAAAACCGGAATGGAATGGAATGGAACAACCGGAATGGAATGTAATGGAATTCAATGGAATGGAATGGAATCAACCAGAATGGAATGGAATGGAATGAAATAGAATGGAATGGAATGAAATGGAATGGAATGGAATGGAATGGAATCAACCGGAATGGAATGAAATGGAATGCAATGGAATGGAATGGAATCAACCCGAATGTAATGTAATGGAATGGAATGGAATGGAATGGAATGGAATGGAATGGAATGGAATCAACACGAATGGAATGGAATGGAATGGAATGAAAAGGAATGGAATGGAACCAACCCGAATGGAATGGAATGGAATGAAATCGAATGGAATATAATGGAATGGAATGGAATGGAATCCACTCGAATGCAATGGATTGGAATGGAATGGAATGGAATGGAATCATCCCGAATGGCATGGAATGGAATGGAACGGAATGGAATGCAATGGAGTCAACACGAATGGAATGGAATGGAATGGAATGGAACGGAATGGAATCAACCCGAATGGAATGGAATGGAATGGAATGGAATGGAATCAACGCGAATGGAATGGAATGGAATGGAATGGAATGGAATGGAATGGAATCAACCCGAATGGAATGCAATGGAATGGAATGGAATAGAATCAACCCGAATATAATGGAATGGAATGAAATTTAATGGAATCAACCCGAATGGAATGGAATGAAATGGGATGGAATGGAATGGAATGGAATCAACCCGAATGGAATGGAATGGAATGGAATGGAAGGGAACAGAATGGAATCAACACGATGGGAATGGAATGGAATGGAATGGAAGGGAATGGAATGGAATGGAAGGAATGGAATGGAACCTAGCCGAATGGAATGGAATCGAATGGAATGGAATGAAACGGCATCAAACCGACTGGAATGGAATGGAATGGAATGGAATGAAATGGAATGGAATGGAATTGAATGGAATGGAATGGAATGGAATGAAATGGAATGGAATGGAATTGAATGGAATGGAATGGAATGAAATGGCATGGAATCAATCCGAATGGAATGGAATGGAATGGAATGGAATTGAATGGAATCAAGCCGAATGTAATGGAATGGAATGGAATGGAATGGAATCAACCCGAGTGGAATGGAATGGAATGCAATTGAATGGAATGAAATGGCATGGAATCAACAGGAATGGAATGGAATGGAATGGAATGGAACGGAACGGAATGGAATCAACCCGAATGGAATGGAATGGAATGGAACCGAAGGGAACGGAATGTAATGGAATGGAATCAACACGAATGGAATGGAATGGAATGGAATGGAATGGAACGGAATCAACCCGAATGGAATGAAATGGAATGGAATGGAATGGAATGAAATGGAATAGAATAAACTCGAATGGAATGGAACGTAATGGAATGGAATGGAATGCAATGGTACGGAATCAACCTGAATGGAATGTAATGGAATGGAATAGAATGGAATGCTATGGAATCAACCCGAAAGGAACGGAATGGAATGGTATGGAATGGAATGGAATGGATTCAACCCGAATGGAATGGAATGGAATGGAATGGAATGGAATGGAATGGAATGGAATGCAATGGAATCAACCCGAATAGAATGGAATGGAATGGAATGCAATGGAATAGAATGGATTCAACCCAAATGGAATGGAATGGAATGGAATGAAACGGAATCAACCGGAATGGAATGGAATGGAATGGAATGGAATGGAATCAACCTAAATGGAATGGAAAGGAATGGAATGGAATGGAATGGAATCAACCAGAATGGAATGGAATGGAAAGGAGTCAAACCGAGAGGAATGGAATGGAATGGAATGGAATGGAATGGAATGGAATGGAATCAACACAAATGGAATGGAATGGAATGCAATGGAATGGAATGAAATGGCATGGAATTAACCCGAATGGAATGGAATGGAAGGGAATCAACCAGAATGGAATGGAATGGAATGGAATGGAATGGAAAGGAATGGAATGGAATGGAATGGAATGGAATGGAATGGAATGGAAACAACCAGAATGGAATGGAATGGAATGGAATGGAATGGAATGGAATGGAATGGAATGGAATGGAATGGAATCAATCGGAATGGAATGGAATGGAATGGAATGGAATGGAATGGAATGGAACGGAATGGAATCAACCCGAACGGAATGGAATGGAATGGAATGGAATGGATAGGAATGGAATGGAACCAACCCGAATGGAATGGAATCGAAAGGAACGGAATGGAACGATATCAGACCGACTGCAATGGAATGGAATGGAATGGAATGCAATCAACACGAATGGAATGAAACGGAATGGAATGGAATCAACAAGAAAGGAATGGAATGGAATTGAATGGAATGGAATGGAATGGAATCAACCCGAAAGGAATGGAATGGAACGGAATGGAATGCATTGGAATGGTATCATCACCAATGGAATGGAATGGAAAGGAACAGAATCAACCCGAATGGAATGGAATGGAATGGAATGGAAAAGAATCAACACAAATGGAATGGAATGGAATGGAATGGAATCAACCCGAATGGAATAGAATGGAATGGGAAAGAAGGGAATGCAAAGAAGTCAACACAAATGGAATGGAATGGAATGGAATGGAATGCAATGAAATGGAATGGCATGGAATCAACCGGAATGGAATGGAATGGAATGGAGTGGAACGGAATGGTATCAACCCGATTGGAATGGAATGGAATGGAATGGAATGAAATGGAATCAACCGGAATGGAATGGAATGGAATGGAACGGAATGCAATCAACACGAATGGAATGGAATGAAAGGGAATGGAATGAAATGGAATCAACAGGAATGGAATGGAATGGAATGGAATGGATTGGAATGGAATGCAATCAACCCAAATATAATGGAATGGAAGGGAATGGAAAGGAATGGAATGGACTGGAATGGAATGGAATGGAGTCAACCTAAATGGAATGGAAAGGAATGGAATGGAATGGAATAGAATCAACCAGAATGGAATGGAATTTATTGGAGTCAAACCGATAGGCATTGAATGGAATGGAATCAACCCGAATGGAATGGAATGGAATGGAATGGAATGGAACGGAATGCAATCAACACGAATGGAATGGAATGAAAGGGAATGGAATGGAATGGAATCAACCCGAATGGAATGGAATGGAATGGAACGGATTGGAATGGAATGCAATCAACCCAAATATAATGGAATGGAAGGGAATGGAATGGAATGGAATGGATTGGAATGGAATGGAAAGGAATCAACCTAAATGGGATGGAAAGGAATGGAATTGAATGGAATGGAATCAACCAGAATGGAATGGAATTTATTGGAGTCAAACCGAATGGCATTGAATGGAATGGAATCAACCCGAATGGAATGGAATGGAATGGAATGGAATGGTACGGAATGCAATCAACACGAATGGAATGGAATGAAAGGGAATGGAATGGAATGGAATCAACCCGAATGGAATGGAATGGAATGGAATGGAATGGAATGCAATAAACACGAATAGATTCGAATGGAATCAACACGAGTAGAACGGAATGGAATGGAATGGAAAGGAATGGAATGGAATGGAATGGAATGGAATCAACCGGAATGGAATGGAATGGAATGGAATGGAATGGAATGGAATGGAATGGAATGGAATCAACCAGAATGGAATGGAATTCAATGGAACGGAATGGAATGGAATCAACACGAATGGAATGGAATGGAATGGAATGAAATGGAATTTAATGAAATCAACCCGAATGGAATGGAATGTTATGGGATGGAATGGAATAGAATGGAATCAACCTGAATGGAATGGTACGGAATGGAATCAACACGAATGGAATGGAATTGAATGGATTCAACCCGAATGGAATGGAATGGACTGGAATGGAATGGAATGGAATGGAATGGAATGGAATGGAATCAACCAGAATGGAATGGAATGGAATGGAATCAACCCGAATGGAATGGAATGGAATGGAATGGAATGGAATGGAATGGAATGGAATGGAATCAACCCAAATGGAATGGAATGCAGTGGATTGGAATGGAAAGGAATCAACCGGAAAGGACTGGAATCGAATGGAATGGGATGGAATCAAACTGAATGGAATTGAATCGAATGGAATGGAATGTGATGGAATGGAATGGAATGGAATGGAATCAACCCGAATGGAATGGAATGGAATGGAATGCAGTCAACCGGAATGGAATGGAATGGAATTCAATGGAATGGAATGGAATGGAATGGAATGGAATCAACCCAAGTGGAATGGAATGGAATGGAATGGAATCAACCCGAATGGATTAGAATGCAATGAAATGGAATGGAATGGAATGGAAAGAACAAGAATGGAATGGAATGGAATGGAATGGAATCAACCCGAATGGAATGGAATGTACTGGGATGGAATGGAATAGAATGTTATCAACCCGAATGGAATGGAATGGAATGGAATCAACCCAAATGGAATTGAATGGAATGGAATCAACCCTAATGGAATGGAATGGAAAGGAATGGAATGGAATCAACCAGAATGGAATGGAATGGAATGAAATGGAATGGAATAGATTGGAATGGAACGGAGTCAACCCAAATGGAATGCAATGGAATGGAATGGAATAGAATCAACCCGAATGGAATGGAATGGAATGGAATGGAATGGAATGGAATGGAATTGAATGGAGTGGAATGGAATCAACCAGAATGGAATGGAATGCAATGAAATGGAATGGTATGGAATCAACCCGAATGGAATGGAATGTGATGGGATGGAATAGAATAGAATGTTATCGACCAAAATGGAATGGAATGGAATGGAATCAACCCGAATGGAATGGAATGGAATGGAATAGAATCAAACCGAATGGAACGGTATGGAATGGAATGGAATGGAATGGAATGGAATCTAATGGAATCAAACCTAATGAATGGAATGGAATGGAATGGAATGGAATGGAATGGAATGGAATGCAGTCAACCTAAACGGAATGGAAAGGAATGGAATGGAATGGAATCAACCTAAATGGAAAGGAAAGGAATGGAATGGAATCAACCGGAATGGAATTGAATGGAGTCAAACCGAGTGGAATGGAATGGAATGGAATCAACCCGAATGGAATGGAATGAAATGGAATGGAATCAACCAAAATGGAATGGAAATGAATGCAATGGAATGGAATGAAAATGGAATGGAATCAATCCGAATGGAATGGAATGGAATGGAATGGAACAGAATGGAATCAACCCCAAAGGAATGGAATGGAATGGAATGGAATGGAACGGAATGGAATCAACCCGAATGGAATGGAATGGAATGGAATGCAATGGAATGGAATGGAATGGAATGGAATCAACACAAATGGAATGGAATGGAATGGAATGGAATGGAATGGAATCAACCCGAATGGAATGGAATGGAATGGAATGGAATGGAATGGAATGGAATGGAATGGAATCAACCCAAATGGAATGGAATGGAGTGGATTGGAATGGAAAGGAATCAACCGGAAAGGACTGGAATCGAATGGAATGGGATGGAATCAAACTGAATGGAATTGAATCGAATGGAATGGAATGTAATGGAATGGAATGGAATGGAATGGAATCAACCCGAATGGAATGGAATGGAATGGAATGGAATGCAGTCAACCGGAATGGAATGGAATGGAATTCAATGGAATGGAATGGAATGGAATGGAATGGAATCAACCCAAGTGGAATGGAATGGAATGGAATGGAATCAACCCGAATGGATTAGAATGCAGTGGAATGGAATGGAATGGAATGGAAAGAACACGAATGGAATGGAATGGAATGGAACGGAATCAACCCGAATGGAATGGAATGGAATGGAATGGAATGGAATGGAATGAAATGGAATAGAATAAACCCGAATGGAATGGAACGTAACGGAATGGAATGGAATGGAATGGTATGGAATCAACCTGAATGGAATGTAATGGAATGGAATAGAATGGAATGCTATGGAATCAACCTGAAAGGAATGGATTGGAACGGGATGGAATGGAATGGAATGGAATCAACCCGAATGGAATGGAATGGAATGGAATGGAATGCAATGGAATCAACCCGAATGGAATGGAATGGAATGGAATGGAATGGATTCAACCCGAATGGAATGGAATGGAATGGAATGCAATGGAATCAACCCGAATGGAATGGAATGGAATGGAATTCAATGGAATAGAATGGATTCAACCCAAATGGAATGGAATGGAATGGAATGAAATGGAATCAACCGGAATGGAATGGAATGGAATGGAATGGAATGGAATGGAATGGAATGGAATGGAATCAACCTAAATGGAATGGAAAGGAATGGGATGGAATGGAATGGAATGGAATGGAATCAAGCAGAATGGAATGGAATGGAATGGAGTCAAACCGAATGGAATGGAATGGAATGGAATGGAATCAACACGAATGGAATGGAATGGAATGCAATGGAATGGAATGAAATGGCATGGAATTAACCCGAATGGAATGGAATGGAAGAGAATCAACCAGAATGGAACGGAATGGAATGGAATGGAAAGGAATGGAATGGAATGGAATGGAATGGAATGGAATGGAATGGAATGGAATGCAATGTAATGGAATGGCATGGAATCAACCAGAATGGAATGGAATGGAATGGAGTGGAACGGAATGGTATCAACCCGATTGGAATGGAATGGAATGGAATGGAATGGAAAGGAATGGAATGGAAAATAATCAACTCGAATGTAATGGAATGGAATGGAAAGGAAAGGAATGGAATGGAAAGTATCAACTCGAATGTAATGGAATTGAATGAAATGGAATGGAATCCACGCGAATGGAATGGAATGGAATGGGATGGAATGGAATGGGATGGAATTGAATGGAATGGAGTCAACCCGAATGGAATGGAATGGAATGGAATGGAATGGAATGGAATGGAATGGAATCAACCTGAATGGAATGGAACGGAATGGATTGAAATGGAACGGAATCAACGTGAATGGAATGGAATGGAATGGAATGATATGGAATGCAATTTAATCAACCCGAATGGAATGGAATGGAATGGAATGCAATGGAATCAACCGGAATGGAATGGAATGGAATGGAATGGATTGGAATGGAATGCAATCAACCCAAATTCAATGGAATGGAAGGGAATGGAATGGAATGGAATGGATTGGAATGGAATGGAATGGAATCAACCTAAATGGAATGGAAAGGAATGGAATGGAATGGAATGGAATCAACCAGAATGGAATGGAATTTATTGGAGTCAAACCGAATGGCATTGAATGGAATGGAATCAACCCGAATGGAATGGAATGGAATCGAATGGAATGGAATGAAATGGAATGGAATGGTACGGAATGGAATGGAATGTTATCAACCTGAATGGAATGCTATGGAATGGAATGAAATGGAATGGAGGAGAATCAACCCGAATGGAATGGAATTGAAAGGAATGGAATGTAATGGAATGGAATGGAATCAACCAGAATGGATTGTAATGGAATGGAATGGAATGGAATGGAAACAACCGGAATGGAATGGAATGGAACAACCGGAATGGAATGTAATGGAATTCAATGGAATGGAATGGAATCAACCAGAATGGAATGGAATGGAATGAAATAGAATGGAATGGAATGAAATGTAATGGAATGGAATGGAATGGAATCAACCGGAATGGAATGAAATGGAATGCAATGGAATGGAATGGAATCAACCCGAATGTAATGTAATGGAATGGAATGGAATGGAATGGAATGGAATGGAATGGAATGGAATCAACACGAATGGAATGGAATGGAATGGAATGAAAAGGAATGGAATGGAACCAACCCGAATGGAATGGAATGGAATGAAATCGAATGGAATATAATGGAATGTAATGGAATGGAATCCACTCGAATGGAATGGATTGGAATGGAATGGAATGGAATGGAATCATCCCGAATGGCATGGAATGGAATGGAACGGAATGGAATGCAATGGAGTCAACACGAATGGAATGGAATGGAATGGAATGGAACGGAATGGAATCAACCCGAATGGAATGGAATGGAATGGAATGGAATGGAATCAACGCGAATGGAATGGAATGGAATGGAATGGAATGGAATGGAATGGAATGGAATGGAATCAACCCGAATGGAATGCAATGGAATGGAATGGAATAGAATCAACCCGAATATAATGGAATGGAATGAAATTTAATGGAATCAACCCGAATGGAATGGAATGAAATGGGATGGAATGGAATGGAATGGAATCAACCCGAATGGAATGGAATGGAATGGAATGGAAGGGAACAGAATGGAATCAACACGATGGGAATGGAATGGAATGGAATGGAAGGGAATGGAATGGAATGGAAGGAATGGAATGGAACCTACCCGAATGGAATGGAATCGAATGGAATGGAATGAAACGGCATCAAACCGACTGGAATGGAATGGAATGGAATGGAATGAAATGGAATGGAATGGAATTGAATGGAATGGAATGGAATGGAATGAAATGGAATGGAATGGAATTGAATGGAATGGAATGGAATGAAATGGCATGGAATCAATCCGAATGGAATGGAATGGAATGGAATGGAATGGAATTGAATGGAATCAAGCCGAATGTAATGGAATGGAATGGAATGGAATGGAATCAACCCGAGTGGAATGGAATGGAATGCAATTGAATGGAATGAAATGGCATGGAATCAACAGGAATGGAATGGAATGGAATGGAATGGAACGGAACGGAATGGAATCAACCCGAATGGAATGGAATGGAATGGAACCGAAGGGAACGGAATGTAATGGAATGGAATCAACACGAATGGAATGGAATGGAATGGAATGGAATGGAACGGAATCAACCCGAATGGAATGAAATGGAATGGAATGGAATGGAATGAAATGGAATAGAATAAACCCGAATGGAATGGAACGTAATGGAATGGAATGGAATGCAATGGTACGGAATCAACCTGAATGGAATGTAATGGAATGGAATAGAATGGAATGCTATGGAATCAACCCGAAAGGAACGGAATGGAACGGGATGGAATGGAATGGAATGGAATAAACCCGAATGGAATGGAATGGAATGGAATGGAATGCAATGGAATCAACCCGAATGGAATGTAATGGAATGGAATGGAATGGAATGGAATGGAATGGATTCAACCCGAATGGAATGGAATGGAATGGAATGGAATGGAATGGAATGGAATGGATTCAACCCGAATGGAATGGAATGGAATGGAATGGAATGCAATGGAATCAACCCGAATGGAATGGATTGGAATGGAATGGAAAGCAATGGAATCAACCCGAATGGAATGGAATGGAATAGAGTGGATTCAACCCAAATGGAATGGAATGGAATGGAATGAAATGGAATCAACCGGAATGGAATGGAATGGAATGGAAAGGAATGGAATCAACCTAAATGGAATGGAAAGGAATGGAATGGAATGGAATGGAATCAACCAGATTGGAATGGAATGGAATGGAGTCAAGCCGAATGGAATGGAATGGAATGGAATCAACGCGAATGGAATGGAATGGAATGGAATGGAATGGAATGGAATCAACCCGAATGGAATGCAATGGAATGGAATGGAGTAGAATCAACCCGAATATAATGGAATGGAATGAAATGGAATGGAATCAACCTGAATGGAATGGAATGGAATGGGATGGAATGGAATGGAATGGAATCAACCAGAATGGAATGGAACGGAATGGAATCAACACGATTGGAATGGAATGGAATGGAATGGAATGGAAGGGAATGGAATGGAATGGAAGGAATGGAATGGAACCTACCCGAATGGAATGGAATCGAATGGAATGGAATGAAACGGCATCAAACCGACTGGAATGGAATGGAATGGAATGGAATTGAATGGAAAGGAATGGAATGGAATTGAATGGAATCAAGCCGAATGGAATGGAACGGAATGGAATGGAATGGAATGGAATCAACCCGAGTGGAATGGAATGGAATGCAATGGAATGGAATGAAATGGCATGGAATCAACAGGAATGGAATGGAATGGAATGGAATGGAACGGAACGGAAAGGAATCAACCCGAATGGAATGGAATGGAATGGAACCGAAGGGAACGGAATGTAATGGAATGGAATCAACCCGAATTGAATGGAATGGAATGGAATTGAATGGAACGGAATCAACCCGAATGGAATGAAATGGAATGGAATGGAATGGAATGAAATGGAATAGAATAAACCAGAATGGAATGGAACGTAATGGAATGGAATGAAATGGTATGGTATTGAATCAACCTGAATGGAATGTAATGGAATGGAATAGAATGGAATGCTATGGAATCAACCCGAAAGGAACGGAATGGAACGGGATGGAATGGAATGGAATAGAATAAACCCGAATGGAATGGAATGGAATGGAATGGAATAGAATGGAATGCACTGGAATCAACCCGAATGGAATGGAATGGAATGGAATGGAATGGATTCAACCCGAATGGAATGGAATGGAATGGAATGGAATGGAATGGAATGGAATGGAATGCAATGGAATCAACCCGAATAGAATGGAATGGAATGGAATGGAATGGAACGGAATGCAATCAACACGAATGGAATGGAATGAAAGGGAATGGAATGGAATGGAATCAACCCGAATGGAATGGAATGGAATGGAACGGATTGGAATGGAATGCAATCAACCCAAATATAATGGAATGGAAGGGAATGGAATGGAATGGAATGGATTGGAATGGAATGGAAAGGAATCAACCTAAATGGGATGGAAAGGAATGGAATTGAATGGAATGGAATCAACCAGAATGGAATGGAATTTATTGGAGTCAAACCGAATGGCATTGAATGGAATGGAATCAACCCGAATGGAATGGAATGGAATGGAATGGAATGGTACGGAATGCAATCAACACGAATGGAATGGAATGAAAGGGAATGGAATGGAATGGAATCAACCCGAATGGAATGGAATGGAATGGAATGGAATGGAATGCAATAAACACGAATAGATTCGAATGGAATCAACACGAGTAGAACGGAATGGAATGGAATGGAATGGAAAGGAATGGAATGGAATGGAATGGAATGGAATGGAATCAACCGGAATGGAATGGAATGGAATGGAATGGAATGGAATGGAATGGAATGGAATGGAATGGAATCAACCAGAATGGAATGGAATTCAATGGAACGGAATGGAATGGAATTAACACGAATGGAATGGAATGGAATGGAATGAAATGGAATTTAATGAAATCAACCCGAATGGAATGGAATGTAATGGGATGGAATGGAATAGAATGGAATCAACCTGAATGGAATGGTACGGAATGGAATCAACACGAATGGAATGGAATTGAATGGATTCAACCCGAATGGAATGGAATGGACTGGAATGGACTGGAATGGAATGGAATGGAATGGAATGGAATCAACCCGAATGGAATGGAATGGAATGGAATGGAATGGAATGGAATGGAATGGAATCAACCCAAATGGAATGGAATGCAGTGGATTGGAATGGAAAGGAATCAACCGGAAAGGACTGGAATCGAATGGAATGGGATGGAATCAAACTGAATGGAATTGAATCGAATGGAATGGAATGTGATGGAATGGAATGGAATGGAATGGAATCAACCCGAATGGAATGGAATGGAATGGAATGCAGTCAACCGGAATGGAATGGAATGGAATTCAATGGAATGGAATGGAATGGAATGGAATGGAATCAACCCAAGTGGAATGGAATGGAATGGAATGGAATCAACCCGAATGGATTAGAATGCAATGAAATGGAATGGAATGGAATGGAAAGAACAAGAATGGAATGGAATGGAATGGAATGGAATCAACCCGAATGGAATGGAATGTACTGGGATGGAATGGAATAGAATGTTATCAACCCGAATGGAATGGAATGGAATGGAATCAACCCAAATGGAATTGAATGGAATGGAATCAACCCTAATGGAATGGAATGGAAAGGAATGGAATGGAATCAACCAGAATGGAATGGAATGGAATGAAATGGAATGGAATAGATTGGAATGGAACGGAGTCAACCCAAATGGAATGCAATGGAATGGAATGGAATAGAATCAACCCGAATGGAATGGAATGGAATGGAATGGAATGGAATGGAATTGAATGGAGTGGAATGGAATCAACCAGAATGGAATGGAATGCAATGAAATGGAATGGTATGGAATCAACCCGAATGGAATGGAATGTGATGGGATGGAATAGAATAGAATGTTATCGACCAAAATGGAATGGAATGGAATGGAATCAACCCGAATGGAATGGAATGGAATGGAATAGAATCAAACCGAATGGAACGGTATGGAATGGAATGGAATGGAATGGAATGGAATGTAATGGAATCAAACCTAATGAATGGAATGGAATGGAATGGAATGGAATGGAATGGAATGGAATGGAATGGAATGCAGTCAACCTAAACGGAATGGAAAGGAATGGAATGGAATGGAATCAACCTAAATGGAAAGGAAAGGAATGGAATGGAATCAACCGGAATGGAATTGAATGGAGTCAAACCGAGTGGAATGGAATGGAATGGAATCAACCCGAATGGAATGGAATGAAATGGAATGGAATAAACCAAAATGGAATGGAAAGGAATGCAATGGAATGGAATGAAAATGGAATGGAATCAATCCGAATGGAATGGAATGGAATGGAATGGAACAGAATGGAATCAACCCGAAAGGAATGGAATGGAATGGAATGGAATGGAACGGAATGGAATCAACCCGAATGGAATGGAATGGAATGGAATGCAATGGAATGGAATGGAATGGAATGGAATAAACACAAATGGAATGGAATGGAATGGAATGGAATGGAATGGAATGGAATCAACCCGAATGGAATGGAATGGAATGGAATGGAATGGAATGGAATGGAATGGAATGGAATCAACCCAAATGGAATGGAATGGAGTGGATTGGAATGGAAAGGAATCAACCGGAAAGGACTGGAATCGAATGGAATGGGATGGAATCAAACTGAATGGAATTGAATCGAATGGAATGGAATGTAATGGAATGGAATGGAATGGAATGGAATCAACCCGAATGGAATGGAATGGAATGGAATGCAGTCAACCGGAATGGAATGGAATGGAATTCAATGGAATGGAATGGAATGGAATGGAATGGAATCAACCCAAGTGGAATGGAATGGAATGGAATGGAATCAACCCGAATGGATTAGAATGCAGTGGAATGGAATGGAATGGAATGGAAAGAACACGAATGGAATGGAATGGAAAGAACACGAATGGAATGGAATGGAATGGAACGGAATCAACCCGAATGGAATGGAATGGAATGGAATGGAATGGAATGAAATGGAATAGAATAAACCCGAATGGAATGGAACGTAACGGAATGGAATGGAATGGAATGGTATGGAATCAACCTGAATGGAATGTAATGGAATGGAATAGAATGGAATGCTATGGAATCAACCTGAAAGGAATGGATTGGAACGGGATGGAATGGAATGGAATGGAATCAACCCGAATGGAATGGAATGGAATGGAATGGAATGCAATGGAATCAACCCGAATGGAATGGAATGGAATGGAATGGAATGGATTCAACCCGAATGGAATGGAATGGAATGGAATGCAATGGAATCAACCCGAATGGAATGGAATGGAATGGAATTCAATGGAATAGAATGGATTCAACCCAAATGGAATGGAATGGAATGGAATGGAATGGAATGAAATGGAATCAACCGGAATGGAATGGAATGGAATGGAATGGAATGGAATGGAATCAACCTAAATGGAATGGAAAGGAATGGGATGGAATGGAATGGAATGGAATGGAATCAAGCAGAATGGAATGGAATGGAATGGAGTCAAACCGAATGGAATGGAATGGAATGGAATGGAATCAACACGAATGGAATGGAATGGAATGCAATGGAATGGAATGAAATGGCATGGAATTAACCCGAATGGAATGGAATGGAAGAGAATCAACCAGAATGGAACGGAATGGAATGGAATGGAAAGGAATGGAATGGAATGGAATGGAATGGAATGGAATGGAATGGAATGCAATGTAATGGAATGGCATGGAATCAACCAGAATGGAATGGAATGGAATGGAGTGGAACGGAATGGTATCAACCCGATTGGAATGGAATGGAATGGAATGGAATGGAAAGGAATGGAATGGAAAATAATCAACTCGAATGTAATGGAATGGAATGGAAAGGAAAGGAATGGAATGGAAAGTATCTACTCGAATGTAATGGAATTGAATGAAATGGAATGGAATCCACGCGAATGGAATGGAATGGAATGGGATGGAATGGAATGGGATGGAATTGAATGGAATGGAGTCAACCCGAATGGAATGGAATGGAATGGAATGGAAAGGAATGGATTGAAATGGAACGGAATCAACGTGAATGGAATGGAATGGAATGGAATGATATGGAATGCAATTTAATCAACCCGAATGGAATGGAATGGAATGGAATGAAATGGAATCAACCGGAATGGAATGGAATGGAATGGAATGGATTGGAATGGAATGCAATCAACCCAAATTCAATGGAATGGAAGGGAATGGAATGGAATGGAATGGATTGGAATGGAATGGAATGGAATCAACCTAAATGGAATGGAAAGGAATGGAATGGAATGGAATGGAATCAACCAGAATGGAATGGAATTTATTGGAGTCAAACCGAATGGCATAGAATGGAATGGAATCAACCCGAATGGAATGGAATGGAATTGAATGGAATGGAATGAAATGGAATGGAATGGTACGGAATGGAATGGAATGTTATCAACCTGAATGGAATGCTATGGAATGGAATGAAATGGAATGGAGGAGAATCAACCCGAATGGAATGGAATTGAAAGGAATGGAATGTAATGGAATGGAATGGAATCAACCAGAATGGATTGTAATGGAATGGAATGGAATGGAATGGAAACAACCGGAATGGAATGGAATGGAACAACCGGAATGGAATGTAATGGAATTCAATGGAATGGAATGGAATCAACCAGAATGGAATGGAATGGAATGAAATAGAATGGAATGGAATGAAATGGAATGGAATGGAATGGAATGGAATCAACCGGAATGGAATGAAATGGAATGCAATGGAATGGAATGGAATCAACCCGAATGTAATGTAATGGAATGGAATGGAATGGAATGGAATGGAATGGAATCAACACGAATGGAATGGAATGGAATGGAATGAAAAGGAATGGAATGGAACCAACCCGAATGGAATGGAATGGAATGAAATCGAATGGAATATAATGGAATGGAATGGAATGGAATCCACTCGAATGGAATGGATTGGAATGGAATGGAATGGAATGGAATCATCCCGAATCGCATGGAATGGAATGGAACGGAATGGAATGCAATGGAGTCAACACGAATGGAATGGAATGGAATGGAATGGAACGGAATGGAATCAACCCGAATGGAATGGAATGGAATGGAATGGAATGGAATCAACGCGAATGGAATGGAATGGAATGGAATGGAATGGAATAGAATGGAATGAAATGGAATGGAATGGAATTGAATGGAATGGAATGGAATGGAATGAAATGGAATGGAATGGAATTGAATGGAATGGAATGGAATGAAATGGCATGGAATCAATCCGAATGGAATGGAATGGAATGGAATGGAATTGAATGGAATCAAGCCGAATGTAATGGAATGGAATGGAATGGAATGGAATCAATGCGAGTGGAATGGAATGGAATGCAATTGAATGGAATGAAATGGCATGGAATCAACAGGAATGGAATGGAATGGAATGGAATGGAACGGAACGGAATGGAATCAACCCGAATGGAATGGAATGGAATGGAACCGAAGGGAACGGAATGTAATGGAATGGAATCAACACGAATGGAATGGAATGGAATGGAATGGAATGGAACGGAATCAACCCGAATGGAATGAAATGGAATGGAATGGAATGGAATGAAATGGAATAGAATAAACCCGAATGGAATGGAACGTAATGGAATGGAATGGAATGCAATGGTACGGAATCAATCTGAATGGAATGTAATGGAATGGAATAGAATGGAATGCTATGGAATCAACCCGAAAGGAACGGAATGGAACGGGATGGAATGGAATGGAATGGAATAAACCCGAATGGAATGGAATGGAATGGAATGGAATGCAATGGAATCAACCCGAATGGAATGGAATGGAATGGAATGGAATGGAATGGAATGGAATGGATTCAACCCGAATGGAATGGAATGGAATGGAATGGAATGCAATGGAATCAACCCGAATGGAATGGATTGGAATGGAATGGAAAGCAATGGAATCAACCCGAATGGAATGGAATGGAATAGAATGGATTCAACCCAAATGGAATGGAATGGAATGGAATGAAATGGAATCAACCGGAATGGAATGGAATGGAATGGAAAGGAATGGAATCAACCTAAATGGAATGGAAAGGAATGGAATGGAATGGAATGGAATCAACCAGATTGGAATGGAATGGAATGGAGTCAAGCCGAATGGAATGGAATGGAATGGAATCAACGCGAATGGAATGAAATGGAATGGAATGGAATGGAATGGAATGGAATCAACCCGAATGGAATGCAATGGAATGGAATGGAGTAGAATCAACCCGAATATAATGGAATGGAATGAAATGGAATGGAATCAACCCGAATGGAATGGAATGGAATGGGATGGAATGGAATGGAATGGAATCAACCAGAATGGAATGGAACGGAATGGAATCAACACGATTGGAATGGAATGGAATGGAATGGAATGGAATGGAAGGGAATGGAATGGAATGGAAGGAATGGAATGGAACCTACCCGAATGGAATGGAATCGAATGGAATGGAATGAAACGGCATCAAACCGACTGGAATGGAATGGAATGGAATGGAATTGAATGGAAAGGAATGGAATGGAATTGAATGGAATCAAGCCGAATGGAATGGAACGGAATGGAATGGAATGGAATGGAATCAACCCGAGTGGAATGGAATGGAATGCAATGGAATGGAATGAAATGGCATGGAATCAACAGGAATGGAATGGAATGGAATGGAATGGAACGGAACGGAAAGGAATCAACCCGAATGGAATGGAATGGAATGGAACCGAAGGGAACTGAATGTAATGGAATGGAATCAACCCGAATTGAATGGAATGGAATGGAATTGAATGGAACGGAATCAACCCGAATGGAATGAAATGGAATGGAATGGAATGGAATGAAATGGAATAGAATAAACCAGAATGGAATGGAACGTAATGGAATGGAATGAAATGGTATGGTATTGAATCAACCTGAATGGAATGTAATGGAATGGAATAGAATGGAATGCTATGGAATCAACCCGAAAGGAACGGAATGGAACGGGATGGAATGGAATGGAATAGAATAAACCCGAATGGAATGGAATGGAATGGAATGGAATAGAATGGAATGCACTGGAATCAACCCGAATGGAATGGAATGGAATGGAATGGAATGGATTCAACCCGAATGGAATGGAATGGAATGGAATGGAATGGAATGGAATGGAATGGAATGCAATGGAATCAACCCGAATAGAATGGAATGGAATGGAATGCAATGGAATAGAATGGATTCAACCCAAATGGAATGGAATGGAATGGAATGAAACGGAATCAACCGGAATGGAATGGAATGGAATGGAATGGAATCAACCTAAATGGAATGGAAAGGAATGGAATGGAATGGAATGGAATCAACCAGAATGGAATGGAATGGAAAGGAGTCAAACCGAGAGGAATGGAATGGAATGGAATGGAATGGAATGGAATGGAATCAACACAAATGGAATGGAATGGAATGCAATGGAATGGAATGAAATGGCATGGAATTAACCCGAATGGAATGGAATGGAAGGGAATCAACCAGAATGGAATGGAATGGAATGGAATGGAATGGAAAGGAATGGAATGGAATGGAATGGAATGGAATGGAAACAACCAGAATGGAATGGAATGGAATGGAATGGAATGGAATGGAATGGAATGGAATGGAATCAATCGGAATGGAATGGAATGGAATGGAATGGAATGGAATGGAATGGAATGGAACGGAATGGAATCAACCCGAACGGAATGGAATGGAATGGAATGGAATGGATAGGAATGGAATGGAACCAACCCGAATGGAATGGAATCGAAAGGAACGGAATGGAACGATATCAGACCGACTGCAATGGAATGGAATGGAATGGAATGCAATCAACACGAATGGAATGAAACGGAATGGAATGGAATCAACAAGAAAGGAATGGAATGGAATTGAATGGAATGGAATGGAATGGAATCAACCCGAAAGGAATGGAATGGAACGGAATGGAATGCATTGGAATGGTATCATCACCAATGGAATGGAATGGAAAGGAACAGAATCAACCCGAATGGAATGGAATGGAATGGAATGGAAAAGAATCAACACAAATGGAATGGAATGGAATGGAATGGAATCAACCCGAATGGAATAGAATGGAATGGGAAGGAAGGGAATGCAAAGAAGTCAACACAAATGGAATGGAATGGAATGGAATGGAATGCAATGAAATGGAATGGCATGGAATCAACCGGAATGGAATGGAATGGAATGGAGTGGAACGGAATGGTATCAACCCGATTGGAATGGAATGGAATGGAATGGAATGAAATGGAATCAACCGGAATGGAATGGAATGGAATGGAACGGAATGCAATCAACACGAATGGAATGGAATGAAAGGGAATGGAATGAAATGGAATCAACAGGAATGGAATGGAATGGAATGGAATGGATTGGAATGGAATGCAATCAACCCAAATATAATGGAATGGAAGGGAATGGAAAGGAATGGAATGGACTGGAATGGAATGGAATGGAGTCAACCTAAATGGAATGGAAAGGAATGGAATGGAATGGAATAGAATCAACCAGAATGGAATGGAATTTATTGGAGTCAAACCGATAGGCATTGAATGGAATGGAATCAACCCGAATGGAATGGAATGGAATGGAATGGAATGGAGCGGAATGCAATCAACACGAATGGAATGGAATGAAAGGGAATGGAATGGAATGGAATCAACCCGAATGGAATGGAATGGAATGGAACGGATTGGAATGGAATGCAATCAACCCAAATATAATGGAATGGAAGGGAATGGAATGGAATGGAATGGATTGGAATGGAATGGAAAGGAATCAACCTAAATGGGATGGAAAGGAATGGAATTGAATGGAATGGAATCAACCAGAATGGAATGGAATTTATTGGAGTCAAACCGAATGGCATTGAATGGAATGGAATCAACCCGAATGGAATGGAATGGAATGGAATGGAATGGTACGGAATGCAATCAACACGAATGGAATGGAATGAAAGGGAATGGAATGGAATGGAATCAACCCGAATGGAATGGAATGGAATGGAATGGAATGGAATGGAATGGAATGCAATAAACACGAATAGATTCGAATGGAATCAACACGAGTAGAACGGAATGGAATGGAATGGAAAGGAATGGAATGGAATGGAATGGAATGGAATCAACCGGAATGGAATGGAATGGAATGGAATGGAATGGAATGGAATGGAATCAACCAGAATGGAATGGAATTCAATGGAACGGAATGGAATGGAATCAACACGAATGGAATGGAATGGAATGGAGTGAAATGGAATTTAATGAAATCAACCCGAATGGAATGGAATGTAATGGGATGGAATGGAATAGAATGGAATCAACCTGAATGGAATGGTACGGAATGGAATCAACACGAATGGAATGGAATTGAATGGATTCAACCCGAATGGAATGGAATGGACTGGAATGGAATGGAATGGAATGGAATGGAATGGAATCAACCAGAATGGAATGGAATGGAATGGAATCAACCCGAATGGAATGGAATGGAATGGAATGGAATGGAATGGAATGGAATGGAATGGAATCAACCCAAATGGAATGGAATGCAGTGGATTGGAATGGAAAGGAATCAACCGGAAAGGACTGGAATCGAATGGAATGGGATGGAATCAAACTGAATGGAATTGAATCGAATGGAATGGAATGTGATGGAATGGAATGGAATGGAATGGAATCAACCCGAATGGAATGGAATGGAATGGAATGCAGTCAACCGGAATGGAATGGAATGGAATTCAATGGAATGGAATGGAATGGAATGGAATGGAATCAACCCAAGTGGAATGGAATGGAATGGAATGGAATCAACCCGAATGGATTAGAATGCAATGAAATGGAATGGAATGGAATGGAAAGAACAAGAATGGAATGGAATGGAATGGAATGGAATCAACCCGAATGGAATGGAATGTACTGGGATGGAATGGAATAGAATGTTATCAACCCGAATGGAATGGAATGGAATGGAATCAACCCAAATGGAATTGAATGGAATGGAATCAACCCTAATGGAATGGAATGGAAAGGAATGGAATGGAATCAACCAGAATGGAATGGAATGGAATGAAATGGAATGGAATAGATTGGAATGGAACGGAGTCAACCCAAATGGAATGCAATGGAATGGAATGGAATAGAATCAACCCGAATGGAATGGAATGGAATGGAATGGAATGGAATGGAATTGAATGGAGTGGAATGGAATCAACCAGAATGGAATGGAATGCAATGAAATGGAATGGTATGGAATCAACCCGAATGGAATGGAATGTGATGGGATGGAATAGAATAGAATGTTATCGACCAAAATGGAATGGAATGGAATGGAATCAACCCGAATGGAATGGAATGGAATGGAATAGAATCAAACCGAATGGAACGGTATGGAATGGAATGGAATGGAATGGAATGGAATCTAATGGAATCAAACCTAATGAATGGAATGGAATGGAATGGAATGGAATGGAATGGAATGGAATGCAGTCAACCTAAACGGAATGGAAAGGAATGGAATGGAATGGAATCAACCTAAATGGAAAGGAAAGGAATGGAATGGAATCAACCGGAATGGAATTGAATGGAGTCAAACCGAGTGGAATGGAATGGAATGGAATCAACCCGAATGGAATGGAATGAAATGGAATGGAATCAACCAAAATGGAATGGAAAGGAATGCAATGGAATGGAATGAAAATGGAATGGAATCAATCCGAATGGAAGGGAATGGAATGGAATGGAACAGAATGGAATCAACCCGAAAGGAATGGAATGGAATGGAATGGAATGGAACGGAATGGAATCAACCCGAATGGAATGGAATGGAATGGAATGCAATGGAATGGAATGGAATGGAATCAACACAAATGGAATGGAATGGAATGGAATGGAATGGAATGGAATGGAATGGAATGGAATCAACCCGAATGGAATGGAATGGAATGGAATGGAATGGAATGGAATGGAATGGAATCAATCCAAATGGAATGGAATGGAGTGGATTGGAATGGAAAGGAATCAACAGGAAAGGACTGGAATCGAATGGAATGGGATGGAATCAAACTGAATGGAATTGAATCGAATGGAATGGAATGTAATGGAATGGAATGGAATGGAATGGAATCAACCCGAATGGAATGGAATGGAATGGAATGCAGTCAACCGGAATGGAATGGAATGGAATTCAATGGAATGGAATGGAATGGAATGGAATGGAATCAACCCAAGTGGAATGGAATGGAATGGAATGGAATCAACCCGAATGGATTAGAATGCAGTGGAATGGAATGGAATGGAATGGAAAGAACACGAATGGAATGGAATGGAATGGAATGGAATCAACCCGAATGGAATGGAATGTACTGGGATGGAATGGAATAGAATGTTATCAACCCGAATGCAATGGAATGGAATGGAATCAACCCAAATGGAATTGAATGGAATGGAATCAACCCTAATGGAATGGAATGGAAAGGAATGGAATGGAATCAACCAGAATGGAATGGAATGGAATGAAATGGAATGGAATAGATTGGAATGGAATGGAATCAACCCAAATGGAATGCAATGGAATGGAATTGAATAGAATCAACCCGAATGAAATGGAATGGAATGGAATGGAATGGAATGGGAAGGTATCAACCCGAATGGAATGGAATGGAATGGAATTGAATGGAGTGGAATGTAATCAACCAGAATGGAATGGAATGCAATGAAATGGAATGGTATGGAATCAACCCGAATGGAATGGAATGTAGTGGGATGGAATAGAATAGAATGTTATCATCCAAAATGGAAAGGAATGGAATGGAATCAACCCGAATGGAATGGAATGGAATGGAATGGAATGGAATGGAATAGAATCAACCCGAATGGAACGGTATGGAATGGAATGGAATGGAATGGAATGGAATCTAATGGAATCAACACTAATGAATGGAATGGAATGGAATGGAATGGAATAGAATGGAATGGAATGGAGTCAACCTAAACGGAATGGAAAGGAATGGAATGGAATGGAATCAACCTAAATGGAATGGAAAGGAATGGAATGGAATCAACCGGAATGGAATTGAATGGAGTCAAACCGAGTGGAATGGAATGGAATGGAATCAACCCGAATGGAAAGGAATGAAATGGAATGGAATCAACCAAAATGGAATGGAAAGGAATGCAATGGAATGGAATGAAAATGGAATGGAACCAATCCGAAAAGAATGGAATGGAATGGAATGGAATGGAACAGAATGGAATCAACCCGAATGGAATGGAATGGAATGGAATGGAATGGAATGGAATGGAATGGAATGGAATGGAATCAACCCAAATGGAATGGAATGGAATGGAATGGAATGGAATGGAATGGAATGGAATGGAATCAACCCGAATGGAATGGAATGGAATGGAATGGAATCAACCCGAATGGAATGGAATGGATTGGAATGGAATGGAACGGAATGGAATGGAATCAAACCAAATGGAATGGAATGGAGTGGATTGGAATGGAATGGAATCAACCGGAACGGAGTGGAATCGAATGGAATGGAATGTAATGGAACCGAACTGAATGGAATGGAATCGAATGGAATGGAATGTAGTGGAATCGAATGGAATGGAATGGAATCAACCCGAATGGAATGGAATGGAATGGAATGAAATGGATTGCAGTGAACCGGAATGGAATGGAATGGAATTCAATGGAATGGAATGGGATGGAATCAAACCAAATGGCATGGAAGGGAATGGAATGGAATCAACCCGAATGGAATGGAATGCAATGGAATGGAATGGAATGGAATCAACCCGAATGGAATGGAATGGAATGGGATGGAATGGAATAGAATGTTATCAACCCGAATGGAATGGAATGGAAAGGAATCAACACGAATGGAATGGAATGGAATGGAATCAACACGAATGGAATGGAATGGAATGGAATGGAATGTAATGGAATGGAATCAACCCAAATGGAATGGAATGGAATGGAATAGAATCAACCCGATTGGAACGGAATGGAATGGAATGGAATCAACCCGAATGAAATGGAATGGAATAGAATGGAACGGAGTCAACCTAAGTGGAATGGAAAGGAGTGGAATGGAATCAACCGGAATGGAGCGGAATGGAGTCAAACCGAATGGAATGGAATGGAATGGAATCAAGCGGAATGGAATGGAATGAAATGGAATGGAATGGAATGGACCGAAATGGAATAGAATATTATCAACCCGAATGGAATGTTTTGGAATGGAATGGAATGGAATGGAATGGAATGAAATGGAATGGAATGGAATGGACCGAAATGGAATAGAATATTATCAACCCGAATGGAATGTTTTGGAATGGAATGGAATGGAATGGAATGGAATGGAATGGAATCAACCCGAATGGAATGGAATGGAATGGAATGGAATAGAATGGAATGCAATGCAATCAACCAGAATGGAATGGAATGTAACGGAATGGAATAGATTGGAATGGAATGGAGTTAACCCAAGTGGAATGGAGTGGAATGGAATGGAATGGAATGCAAAGGAATAGATTCACATCGATTGGAAAGGAACGGAATGGAATGTAATGCAATGCTATGGAATCAACCCGAATGGAATGGAATGGAATGGAATGGAATGGAATAGAAGCAACCCGATTGGAACGGAATGGAATGGAATGGAATGGAATCAACCCGAATGGAATGGAATGGAATGGAATGGAATGGAATGGAATGGAATGGAATGGAATGGAATCATCCCGAATGGCATGGAATGGAATGGAATAGAATGGAATGGAATGGAATGAAATGGAATGGAATGAAATGGAATGGAATCAACCCGAATGAAATGGAATGGAATGGAATGGAATGGAACGGAATGGAGTCAACCCGAATGGAATGGAATGGAACGGAATGGAATGGAATGGCATGTAATGGAATGGATTCAACCGAATGGAATGGAATGAAAACGAATGGAATATAATGGAATGGAATGGAATGGAATGGCATGTAATGGAATGGATTCAACCGAATGGAATGGAATGCAAACGAATGGAATATAATGGAATGGAATGGAATGGAATCAACCCGAATGGAATGGAATGGAATGGAATGGAATGGAATGGAATGGAAGAGAATCAACCCGAATACAATGGAAAGGAAAGAAATGGAATGCAATCAACCCGAATGGAATGGAATGGAATGGAATGGAATGGAATGGAACGGAATGGAATAAACCCGAACGGAATGGAATGGAATGGAATGGAATGGATAGGAATGGAATGGAACCAACCCGAATGGAATTTAATCGAATGGAACGGAATGTAACGATATCAGACTGACTGCAATGGAATGGAATGGAATGGAATGCAATCAACACGAATGGAATGAAACGGAATGGAATGGAATCAACAAGAAAGGAATGGAATGGTATAGTATGGAATGGAATGGAATGGAATAGAATCAACCCGAAAGGAATGGAATGGAACGGAATGGAATGGATTGGAATGGTATCATCTCGAATGGAATGGAATGGAAAGGAACAGAATCAACCCGAATGGAATGGAATGGAATGGAATGGAAGGGAATGCAAAGAAGTCAACCCGAATGGAATGGAATGGAATGGAATGGAATGGAATGGAATGGAATGGAATGGCATGGAATCAACCGGAATGGAATGGAATGGAATGGAATGGAACGGAATGGTATCTACCCGATTGGAATGGAATGGAATGGAATGGAAAGGAATGGAATGGAAAGTATCAACTCGAATGTAATGGAATTGAATGAAATGGAATGGAATCCAAGCGAATGGAATGGAATGGAATGGGATGGAATGGAATGGCATGGAATTGAATGGAATGGAGTCAACCCGAATGGAATGGAATGGAATGGAATGGAATGGAATGGAATGGAATGGAATGGCATGGAATTGAATGGAATGGAGTCAACCCGAATGGAATGGAATGGAATGGAATGGATTGGAATGGAATGCAATCAACCCAAATGGAATGGAATGGAATGCAATGGAATGGAATCAACCCGAATGCAATGGAATGGAGTGGAATGGAATGGAATCAAACCGAATGGAACGGAATGGAATGGAATGGAATGGAATCAACCAGAATGGAATGGAATGGAATGGAATGGAATGGAATCAACCCGAATGGAATGGAATGGAATGGAATGGAAGGGAATGGAATGGAATGGAACGGAATGCAATCTGCACGAATGGAATGGAATGAAAGGGAATGGAATGGAATGGAATCAACCCGAATGGAATGGAATGGAATGGAATGGAATGGAATGGATTGGGATGGAATGGAATGGAATCAAACCAAATGGAATGGAATGGAGTGGATTGGAATGGAATGCAATCAACCCGAATGGAATGGAATGGAATGGAATGGAATGGAGTAAAGGAGAATGGAATGGAATGGAATGGAATGGAATCATCCCGAATGGCATGGAATGGAATGGAATGGAATGGAGTGAAATGTAATGGAATGAAATGGAATGGAATCAACCCGAATGGAATGGAATGGAATGGAATGGAACGGAATGGAATCAACCCGAATGGAATGGAATGGAACGGAATGGAATGGAATGGAATGGAATGGAATGGAATGGAATGGAATGGAATGGAATCAACCCGAATGGAGTGGAATGCAATGGCATGGAATACAATGGAATGGAATGGAATGGAATCAACCCGAATGGAATGGAATGGAATGGAACGGAATGGAATGGAATCATCCCGAATGGCATGGAATGGAATGGAATGGAATGGAATGAAATGGAATGGAATGAAATGGAATGGAATCAACCCGAATGGAATGGAATGGAATGGAACGGAATGGAATCAACCCGAATGGAATGGAATGGAATGGAATGGAATGGAATGGAATGGAATGGAATGGAATCAACCCGAATGGAATGGAATGGAATGGCATGGAATAGAATGGAATGGAATGGAATGGAATCAACCCGAATGGAATGGAATGGAATGGAATGGAATGGAATGGAATCATCCCGAATGGCATGGAATGGAATGGAATATAATGGAATGGAATGGAATGAAATGGAATGGAATGAAATGGAATGGAATCAAAACGAATGAAATGCAATGGAATGGAATGGAACGGAATGGAATCAACCCGAATGGAATGGAATGGAACGGAATGGAATGGAATGGCATGGAATGGAATGGAATCAACCCGAATGGAATGGAATGCAATGGAATGGAATAGAATGGAATAGAATGGAATGGAATGGAATGGAATCAACCCGAATGGAATGGAAAGGAATGGAATGGAATGGAATGGAATGGAAGAGAATCAAACCGAATACAATGGAAAGGAAAGAAATGGAATGGAATCAACCCGAATGGAATGGAATGGAATGGAATGGAATGGAATGGAATGGAACGGAATGGAATCAACACGAACGGAATGGAATGGAATGGAATGGAATGGAATGGATAGGAATGGAATGGAACCAACCCGAATGGAATGGAATCGAATGGAACGGAATGGAACGATATCAGACCGACTGCAATGGAATGGAATGGAAAGGAATGCAATCAACACGAATGGAATGAAACGGAATGGAATGGAATCAACAAGAAAGGAATGGAATGGAATGGAACGGAATGGAATGGAATGGAATGGAATCAACCCGAAAGGAATGGAATGGAACGGAATGGAATGGATTGGAATGGTATCATCTCGAATGGAATGGAATGGAAAGGAACAGAATCAACCCGAATGGAATGGAATGGAATGGAATGGAATAGAATCAACCCGAATGGAATGGAATGGAATGGAATGGAATGGAATGGAATGGAATCAACCCGAATGGAATAGAATGGAATGGGATGGAAGGGAATGCAAAGAAGTCAACCCGAATGGAATGGAATGGAATGGAATGGAATGGAATGGAATGGAATGGAATGGAATGGAATGCAATGAAATGGAATGGCATGGAATCAACCGGAATGGAATGGAATGGAATGGAATGGAACGGAATGGTATCAACCCGATTGGAATGGAATGGAATGGAATGGAATGGAATGGAATGGAATGGAATGGAAAGGAATGGAATGGAAAAGAATCAACTCGAATGTAATGGAATGGAATGGAATGGAATGGAATCGAAGCGAATGGAATGGAATTAAATGGGATGGAATGGAATGGCATGGAATTGAATGGAATGGAGTCAACCCGAATGGAATGGAATGGAATGGAATGGAATGGAATGGAATGGAATGGAATGGCATGGAATTGAATGGAATGGAGTCAACCCGAATGGAATGGAATGGAATGGAATGGAATGGAATGGAATGGATTGGAATGGAATGCAATCAACCCAAATGGAATGGAATGGAATGCAATGGAATGGAATCAACCCGAATGCAATGGAATGGAGTGGAATGGAATGGAATCAAACCGAATGGAACGGAAAGGAATGGAATGGAATGGAATGGAATCAACCAGAAAGGAATGGAATGGAATGGAATGGAATGGATTGGAATGGAATCAACCCGAATGGAATGGAATGGAATGGAATGGAATGGAATGGAACGGAATGCAATCAACACGAATGGAATGGAATGAAATTGAATGGAATGGAATGGAATCAACCCGAATGGAATGGAATGGAATGGAATGGAATGGATTGGGATGGAATGGAATGGAATCATACCAAATGGAATGGAATGGAGTGGATTGGAATGGAATGCAATCAACCCGAATGGAATGGAATGGAATGGAATGGAATGGAATGGAATGGAGTAAAGGTGAATGGAATGGAATGGAATGGAATGGAATCATCCCGAATGGCATGGAATGGAATGGAATGGAATGATATGAAATGTAATGGAATGAAATGGAATGGAATCAACCCGAATGGAATGGAATGGAATGGAATGGAACGGAATGGAATCAACCCGAATGGAATGGAATGGAACGGAATGGAATGGAATGGAATGGAATGGAATGGAATGGAATCAACCCGAATGGAATGGAATGGAATGGCATGGAATCGAATGGAATGGAATGGAATGGAATCAACCCGAATGGAATGGAATGGAATGGAATGGAATGGAATGGAATGGAATCATCCCGAATGGCATGGAATGGAATGGAATAGAATGGAATGGAATGGAATGAAATGGAATGGAATGAAATGGAATGGAATCAACCCGAATGAAATGGAATGGAATGGAATGGAATGGAACGGAATGGAGTCAACCCGAATGGAATGGAATGGAACGGAATGGAATGGAATGGCATTTAAGGGAATGGATTCAACCGAATGGAAAGGAATGCAAACGAATGGAATACAATGGAATGGAATGGAATGGAATCAAACCGAATGGAATGGAATGGAATGGAATGGAATGGAAGAGAATCAACCCGAATACAATGGAAAGGAAAGAAATGGAATGGAATCAAACCGAATGGAATGGAATGGAATGGAATGGAATGGAATGGAATGGAAGAGAATCAACCCGAATACAATGGAAAGGAAAGAAATGGAATGGAATCAACCCGAATGGAATGGAATGGAATGGAATGGAATGGAATGGAATGGAATGGAATGGAACGGAATGGAATAAACCCGAACGGAATGGAATGGAATGGAATGGAATGGAATGGATAGGAATGGAATGGAACCAACCCGAATGGAATGGAATCGAATGGAACGGAATGGAACGATATCAGACCGACTGCAATGGAATGGAATGGAATGGAATGCAATCAACACGAATGGAATGAAACGGAATGGAATGGAATCAACAAGAAAGGAATGGAATGGTATGGAATGGAATGGAATGGAATTGAATGGAATATAATCAACCCGAAAGGAAGGGAATGGAACGGAATGGAATGGATTGGAATGGAATGGAATGGAATAGAATCAACCCGAAAGGAATGGAATGGAACGGAATGGAATGGATTGGAATGGTATCATCTCGAATGGAATGGAATGGAAAGGAACAGAATCAACCCGAATGGAATGGAATGGAATGGAATGGAATCCAACCGAATGGAATAGAATGGAATGGGATGGAAGGGAATGCAAAGAAGTCAACCCGAATGGAATGGAATGGAATGGAATGGAATGGAATGGAATGGAATGGAATGGAATGCAATGAAATGGAATGGCATGGAATCAACCGGAATGGAATGGAATGGAATGGAATGGAACGGAATGGTATCTACTTGTTTGGAATAGAATGGAATGGAATGGAAAGGAATGGAATGGAAAAGAATCAACTCGAATGTAATGGAATGGAATGGAATGGAATGGAATCGAAGCGAATGGAATGGAATTAAATGGGATGGAATGGAATGGCCTGGAATTGAATGGAATGGAGTCAACCCGAATGGAATGGAATGGAATGGAATGGAATGGAATGGAATGGAATGGAATGGAATGGCATGGAATTGAATGGAATGGAGTCAACCCGAATGGAATGGAATGGAATGGAATGGAATGGAATGGAATGGATTGGAATGGAATGCAATCAACCCAAATGGAATGGAATGGAATGCAATGGAATGGAATCAACCCGAATGCAATGGAATGGAGTGGAATGGAATGGAATCAAACCGAATGGAACGGAAAGGAATGGAATGGAATGGAATGGAATCAACCAGAAAGGAATGGAATGGAATGGAATGGAATGGATTGGAATGGAATCAACCCGAATGGAATGGAATGGAATGGAATGGAATGGAATGGAACGGAATGCAATCAACACGAATGGAATGGAATGAAATTGAATGGAATGGAATGGAATCAACCCGAATGGAATGGAATGGAATGGAATGGAATGGATTGGGATGGAATGGAATGGAATCAAACCAAATGGAATGGAATGGAGTGGATTGGAATGGAATGCAATCAACCCGAATGGAATGGAATGGAATGGAATGGAATGGAATGGAATGGAGTAAAGGTGAATGGAATGGAATGGAATGGAATGGAATCATCCCGAATGGCATGGAATGGAATGGAATGGAATGATATGAAATGTAATGGAATGAAATGGAATGGAATCAACCCGAATGGAATGGAATGGAATGGAATGGAACGGAATGGAATCAACCCGAATGGAATGGAATGGAACGGAATGGAATGGAATGGAATGGAATGGAATGGAATGGAATCAACCCGAATGGAATGGAATGGAATGGCATGGAATAGAATGGAATGGAATGGAATGGAATCAAACCGAATGGAATGGAATGGAATGGAATGGAATGGAATGGAATCATCCCGAATGGCATGGAATGGAATGGAATAGAATGGAATGGAATGGAATGAAATGGAATGGAATGAAATGGAATGGAATCAACCCGAATGAAATGGAATGGAATGGAATGGAATGGAACGGAATGGAGTCAACCCGAATGGAATGGAATGGAACGGAATGGAATGGAATGGCATTTAAGGGAATGGATTCAACCGAATGGAAAGGAATGCAAACGAATGGAATACAATGGAATGGAATGGAATGGAATCAAACCGAATGGAATGGAATGGAATGGAATGGAATGGAAGAGAATCAACCCGAATACAATGGAAAGGAAAGAAATGGAATGGAATCAAACCGAATGGAATGGAATGGAATGGAATGGAATGGAATGGAAGAGAATCAACCCGAATACAATGGAAAGGAAAGAAATGGAATGGAATCAACCCGAATGGAATGGAATGGAATGGAATGGAATGGAATGGAATGGAATGGAACAGAATGGAATAAACCCGAACGGAATGGAATGGAATGGAATGGAATGGATAGGAATGGAATGGAACCAACCCGAATGGAATGGAATCGAATGGAACGGAATGGAACGATATCAGACCGACTGCAATGGAATGGAATGGAATGGAATGCAATCAACACGAATGGAATGAAACGGAATGGAATGGAATCAACAAGAAAGGAATGGAATGGTATGGAATGGAATGGAATGGATTGGAATGGAATATAATCAACCCGAAAGGAAGGGAATGGAACGGAATGGAATGGATTGGAATGGAATGGAATGGAATATAATCAACCCGAAAGGAATGGAATGGAACGGAATGGAATGGATTGGAATGGTATCATCTCGAATGGAATGGAATGGAAAGGAACAGAATCAACCCGAATGGAATGGAATGGAATGGAATGGAATCCAACCGAATGGAATAGAATGGAATGGGATGGAAGGGAATGCAAAGAAGTCAACCCGAATGGAATGGAATGGAATGGAATGGAATGGAATGGAATGGAATGGAATGGAATGCAATGAAATGGAATGGCATGGAATCAACCGGAATGGAATGGAATGGAATGGAATGGAACGGAATGGTATCTACCTGATTGGAATGGAATGGAATGGAATGGAATGGAATGGAATGGAATGGAATGGAATTGAAAAGAATCAACTCGAATGTAATGGAATGGAATGGAATGGAAAGGAATGGAATGGAAAGTATCAACTCGAATGTAATGGAATTGAATGAAATGGAATGGAATCCAAGCGAATGGAATGGAATGGAATGGGATGGAATGGAATGGCATGGAATTGAATGCAATGGAGTCAACCCGAATGGAATGGAATGGAATGGAATGGAATGGAAAGGAATGGAATGGAATGGCATGGAATTGAATGGAATGGAGTCAACCCGAATGGAATGGAATGGAATGGAATGGATTGGAATGGAATGCACACAACCCAAATGGAATGGAATGGAATGCAATGGAATGGAATCAACCCGAATGCAATGGAATGGAGTGGAATGGAATGGAATCAAACCGAATGGAACGGAATGGAATGGAATGGAATGGAATCAACCAGAATGGAATGGAATGGAATGGAATGGAATGGAAGGGAATGGAATGGAATGGAACGGAATGCAATCAACACGAATGGAATGGAATGAAAGGGAATGGAATGGAATGGAATCAACCCGAATGGAATGGAATGGAATGGAATGGAATGGATTGGGATGGAATGGAATGGAATCAAACCAAATGGAATGGAATGGAGTGGATTGGAATGGAATGCAATCAACCCGAATGGAATGGAATGGAATGGAATGGAATGGAATGGAATGGAATGGAATGGAATGGAATGGAGTAAAGGAGAATGGAATGGAATGGAATGGAATGGAATCATCCCGAATGGCATGGAATGTAATGGAATGGAATGGAATGAAATGTAATGGAATGAAATGGAATGGAATCAACCCTAATGGAATGGAATGGAATGGAATGGAACGGAATGGAATCAACCCGAATGGAATGGAATGGAACGGAATGGAATGGAATGGAATGGAATGGAATGGAATCAACCCGAATGGAATGGAATGGAATGGCATGGAATAGAATGGAATGGAATGGAATGGAATCAACCCGAATGGAATGGAATGGAATGGAATGGAATGGAATGGAATCATCCCGAATGGCATGGAATGGAATGGAATGGAATGGAATGAAATGTAATGGAATGGAATGGAATGAAATGTAATGGAATGAAATGGAATGGAATCAACCCGAATGGAATGGAATGGAATGGAACGGAATGGAATCAACCCTAATGGAATGGAATGGAATGGAATGGAATGGAATGGAATGGAATGGAATCAACCCGAATGGAATGGAATGGAATGGCATGGAATACAATGGAATGGAATGGAATGGAATCAACCCGAATGGAATGGAATGGAATGGAATGGAATGGAATGGAATGGAATCATCCCGAATGGCATGGAATGGAATGGAATATAATGGAATGGAATGGAATGAAATGGAATGGAATGAAATGGAATGGAATCAAAACGAATGAAATGGAATGGAAAGGAATGGAACAGAATGGAATCAATCCGAATGGAATGGAATGGAACGGAATGCAATGGAATGGCATGGAATGGAATGGAATCAACCCGAATGGAATGGAATGCAAAGGAATGGAATAGAATGGAATGGAATGGAATGGAATCAACCCGAATGGAATGGAAAGGAATGGAATGGAATGGAATGGAATGGAAGAGAATCAACCCGAATACAATGGAAAGGAAAGAAATGGAATGGAATCAACCCGAATGGAATGGAATGGAATGGAATGGAATGGAATGGAATGGAATGGAACAGAATGGAATCAACCCGAACGGAATGGAATGGAATGGAATGGAATGGAATGGAATGGATAGGAATGGAATGGAACCAACCCGAATGGAATGGAATCGAATGGAACGGAATGGAACGATATCAGACCGACTGCAATGGAATGGAATGGAAAGGAATGCAATCAAAACGAATGGAATGAAACGGAATGGAATGGAATCAACAAGAAAGGAATGGAATGGAATGGAATGGAATGGAATGGAATCAACCCGAAAGGAATGGAATGGAACGGAATGGAATGGATTGGAATGGTATCATCTCGAATGGAATGGAATGGAAAGGAACAGAATCAACCCGAATGGAATGGAATGGAATGGAATGGAATAGAATCAACCCGAATGGAATGGAATGGAATGGAATGGAATGGAATGGAATGGAATCAACCCGAATGGAATAGAATGGAATGGGATGGAAGGGAATGCAAAGAAGTCAACCCGAATGGAAAGGAATGGAATGGAATGGAATGGAATGCAATGAAATGGAATGGCATGGAATCAACCGGAATGGAATGGAATGGAATGGAATGGAACGGAATGGTATCAACCCGATTGGAATGGAATGGAATGGAATGGAATGGAAAGGAATGGAATGGAAAAGAATCAACTCGAATGTAATGGAATGGAATGGAATTGAAAGGAATGGAATGGAAAGTATCAACTCGAATGTAATGGAATTGAATGAAATGGAATGGAATCCAAGCGAATGGAATGGAATGGAATGGGATGGAATGGAATGGCATGGAATTGAATGGAATGGAGTCAACCCGAATTGAATGGAATGGAATGGAATGGAATGGAATGGAATGGAATGGCATGGAATTGAATGGAATGGAGTCAACCCGAATAGAATGGAATGGAATGGAATGGAATGGAATGGAATGGAATGGAATGGAATCAACCCGAATGGAATGGAACGGAATGGATTGAAATGGGGTGGAATCAACGTGAATGGAATGGAATGGAATGGAATGCAATTTAATCAACCCGAATGGAATGGAATGGAATGGAATGGAATGAAATGGAATCAACCGGAATGGAATGGAATGGAATGGAATGGATTGGAATGGAATGCAATCAACCCACCTATAATGGAATGGAAGGGAATGGAATGGAATGGAATGGAATCAACCTAAATGGAATGGAAAGGAATGGAATGGAATGGAATGGAATCAACCAGAATGGAATGGAATTTATTGGAGTCAAACCGAATAGCATTGAATGGAATAGAATCAACCCGAATGGAATGGAATGGAATGGTATGGAATGGAATGAAACGAAATGAAATGGAATGGAATGGAATGGTACGGAATGGAATGGAATTTTATCAACCAGAATGGAATGCTATGGAATGGAATGAAATGGAATGGAGGAGAATCAACACGAATGGATTGGAATTGAAAGGAATGGAATGTAATGGAATGGAATGGAATCAACCAGAATGGATTGGAATGGAATGGAATGGAATGGAATGGAAACAACCGGAATGGAATGGACTGGAATTCAATGGAATGGAATGGAATCAATGAGAATGGAATGGAATGGAATAAAATGGAATGGAATGCACTGGAATGGAATGGAATCAACCCGAATGTAATGTAATGGAATGGAATGGAATGGAATGGAATCAACACGAATGGAATGGAATGGAATGGAATGAAAAGGAACCATTCCACCAACCAGAATGGAATGGAATGGAATGAAATCGAATGGAATATAATGGAATGGAATGGAATGGAATCCACTCGAATGGAATGGATTGGAATGGAATGGAATGGAATCATCCCGAATGGCATGGAAAGTAATGGAATGGAATGAAATCTACCCGAATGGATTGTAATGGAATGGAATGAAATGGAATGGAATCAATCCGAATGGAATGGAAAGGAATGGAATGGAAAGGAATGGAAAAGAACGGAATGGAATCAACCCGAATGGAATGGAATGGAATGGAATGGAATGGAATGGAATCAAACGGAATGGAATGCAATGGAATGGAATGGAATGGAATGGAATCAACCCGAAAGGAATGGAATGGAATGCAATGGAATGGAATGAAATGGAATGGAATCAACCCGAATGGAACGGAATGGAATGGAATGGAATCATCCCGAATGGCATGGAATGGAATGGAACGGAATGGAATGCAATGGAGTCAACACGAATGGAATGGAATGGAATGGAATGGAACGGAATGGAATCAACCCGAATGGAATGGAATGGAATGGAATGGAATCAACGCGAATGGAATGGAGTGGAATGGAATGGAATGGAATGGAATGGAATCAACCCGAATGGAATGCAATGGAATGGAATGGAGTAGAATCAACCCGAATAAAATGCAATGGAATGAAATGGAATGGAATCAACCCGAATGGAATGGAATGGAATGGGATGGAATGGATGGAATGGAATCAACCCGAATGGAATGGAACGGAATGGAATGGAAGGGAACAGAATGGAATCAACACGATTGGAATGGAATGGAATGGAATGGAATGGAATGGAAGGAAATGGAATGGAATGGAAGGAATGGAATGGAACCTACCCGAATGGAATGGAATCGAATGGAATGGAATGAAACGGCATCAAACCGACTGCAATGGAATGGAATGGAATGGAATTGAATGGAGTGGAATGGAATGAAATGGCATGGAATCAACCCGAATGGAATGGAATGGAATGGAATGGAATGGAATGGAATGGAATGGAATTGAATGGAATAAAGCCGGATGGAATGGAATGGAATGGAATGGAATGGAATGGAATGGAATGGAATCAACCCGAGTGGAATGGAATGGAATGCAATGGAATGGAATGAAATGGCATGGTATCAACAGGAATGGAATGGAATGGAATGGAATGGAACGGAACGGAATGGAATCAACCCGAATGGAATGGAATGGAATGGAACCGAAGGGAACGGAATGTAATGGAATGGAATCAACCCGAATGGAATGGAATGGAATGGAATGGAACGGAATCAACCCGAAAGGAATGGAATGGAATGGAATGGAATGGAATGGAATGGAATGGAATGGAATGGAATGAAATGGAATAGAATAAACCCGAATGGAATGGAACGTAATGGAATGGAATGGAATGGAATGGTATGGAATCAACCTGAATGGAATGTAATGGAATGGAATAGAATGGAATGCTATGGAATCAACCTGAAAGGAATGGATTGGAACGGGATGGAATGGAATGGAATGGAATCAACCCGAATGGAATGGAATGGAATGGAATGGAATGGAATGCAATGGAATCAACCCGAATGGAATGGAATGGAATGGAATGGAATGGATTCAACCCGAATGGAATGGAATGGAATGGAATGCAATGGAATCAACCCGAATGGAATGGAATGGAATGGAATTCAATGGAATAGAATGGATTCAACCCAAATGGAATGGAATGGAATGGAATGAAATGGAATCAACCGGAATGGAATGGAATGGAATGGAATGGAATGGAATGGAATGGAATGGAATGGAATCAACCGAAATGGAATGGAAAGGAATGGGATGGAATGGAATGGAATGGAATGGAATCAAGCAGAATGGAATGGAATGGAATGGAGTCAAACCGAATGGAATGGAATGGAATGGAATGGAGTGGAATGGAATGGAATCAACACGAATGGAATGGAATGGAATGCAATGGAATGGAATGAAATGGCATGGAATTAACCCGAATGGAATGGAATGGAAGAGAATCAACCAGAATGGAACGGAATGGAATGGAATGGAAAGGAATGGAATGGAATGGAATGGAATGGAATGGAATGCAATGTAATGGAATGGCATGGAATCAACCAGAATGGAATGGAATGGAATGGAGTGGAACGGAATGGTATCAACCCGATTGGAATGGAATGGAATGGAATGGAATGGAATGGAAAGGAATGGAATGGAAAATAATCAACTCGAATGTAATGGAATGGAACGGAAAGGAAAGGAATGGAATGGAAAGTATCAACTCGAATGTAATGGAATTGAATGAAATGGAATGGAATCCACGCGAATGGAATGGAATGGAATGGGATGGAATGGAATGGGATGGAATTGAATGGAATGGAGTCAACCCGAATGGAATGGAATGGAATGGAATGGAATGGAATGGAATGGAATCAACCCGAATGGAATGGAACGGAATGGATTGAAATGGAACGGAATCAACGTGAATGGAATGGAATGGAATGGAATGATATGGAATGCAATTTAATCAACCCGAATGGAATGGAATGGAATGGAATGAAATGGAATCAACCGGAATGGAATGGAATGGAATGGAATGGATTGGAATGGAATGCAATCAACCCAAATTCAATGGAATGGAAGGGAATGGAATGGAATGGAATGGATTGGAATGGAATGGAATGGAATCAACCTAAATGGAATGGAAAGGAATGGAATGGAATGGAATGGAATCAACCAGAATGGAATGGAATTTATTGGAGTCAAACCGAATGGCATTGAATGGAATGGAATCAACCCGAATGGAATGGAATGGAATGGAATGGAATGGAATGAAATGGAATGGAATGGTACGGAATGGAATGGAATGTTATCAACCTGAATGGAATGCTATGGAATGGAATGAAATGGAATGGAGGAGAATCAACCCGAATGGAATGGAATTGAAAGGAATGGAATGTAATGGAATGGAATGGAATCAACCAGAATAGATTGTAATGGAATGGAATGGAATGGAATGGAAACAACCGGAATGGAATGTAATGGAATTCAATGGAATGGAATGGAATCAACCAGAATGGAATGGAATGGAATGAAATAGAATGGAATGGAATGAAATGGAATGGAATGGAATGGAATGGAATCAACCGGAATGGAATGAAATGGAATGCAATGGAATGGAATGGAATCAACCCGAATGTAATGTAATGGAATGGAATGGAATGGAATGGAATGGAATCAACACGAATGGAATGGAATGGAATGGAATGAAAAGGAATGGAATGGAACCAACCCGAATGGAATGGAATGGAATGAAATCGAATGGAATATAATGGAATGGAATGGAATGGAATCCACTCGAATGGAATGGATTGGAATGGAATGGAATGGAATGGAATCATCCCGAATGGCATGGAATGGAATGGAACGGAATGGAATGCAATGGAGTCAACACGAATGGAATGGAATGGAATGGAATGGAACGGAATGGAATCAACCCGAATGGAATGGAATGGAATGGAATGGAATGGAATGGAATGGAATGGAATCAACGCGAATGGAATGGAATGGAATGCAATGGAATGGAATGGAATGGAATGGAATCAACCCGAATGGAATGCAATGGAATGGAATGGAGTAGAATCAACCCGAATATAATGGAATGGAATGAAATTTAATGGAATCAACCCGAATGGAATGGAATGGAATGGGATGGAATGGAATGGAATGGAATCAACCCGAATGGAATGGAATGGAATGGAATGGAAGGGAACAGAATGGAATCAACACGATGGGAATGGAATGGAATGGAATGGAAGGGAATGGAATGGAATGGAAGGAATGGAATGGAACCTACCCGAATGGAATGGAATCGAATGGAATGGAATGAAACGGCATCAAACCGACTGGAATGGAATGGAATGGAATGGAATGAAATGGAATGGAATGGAATTGAATGGAATGGAATGGAATGGAATGAAATGGAATGGAATGGAATTGAATGGAATGGAATGGAATGGAATGAAATGGCATGGAATCAATCCGAATGGAATGGAATGGAATGGAATGGAATTGAATGGAATCAAGCCGAATGTAATGGAATGGAATGGAATGGAATGGAATCAACCCGAGTGGAATGGAATGGAATGCAATGGAATGGAATGAAATGGCATGGAATCAACAGGAATGGAATGGAATGGAATGGAATGGAACGGAACGGAATGGAATCAACCCGAATGGAATGGAATGGAATGGAACCGAAGGGAACGGAATGTAATGGAATGGAATCAACACGAATGGAATGGAATGGAATGGAATGGAATGGAACGGAATCAACCCGAATGGAATGAAATGGAATGGAATGGAATGGAATGAAATGGAATAGAATAAACCCGAATGGAATGGAACGTAATGGAATGGAATGGAATGCAATGGTACGGAATCAACCTGAATGGAATGTAATGGAATGGAATAGAATGGAATGCTATGGAATCAACCCGAAAGGAACGGAATGGAACGGGATGGAATGGAATGGAATGGAATAAACCCGAATGGAATGGAATGGAATGGAATGGAATGGAATGCAATGGAATCAACCCGAATGGAATGGAATGGAATGGAATGGAATGGAATGGAATGGAATGGATTCAACCCGAATGGAATGGAATGGAATGGAATGGAATGCAATGGAATCAACCCGAATGGAATGGATTGGAATGGAATGGAAAGCAATGGAATCAACCCGAATGGAATGGAATGGAATAGAATGGATTCAACCCAAATGGAATGGAATGGAATGGAATGAAATGGAATCAACCGGAATGGAATGGAATGGAATGGAAAGGAATGGAATCAACCTAAATGGAATGGAAAGGAATGGAATGGAATGGAATGGAATCAACCAGATTGGAATGGAATGGAATGGAGTCAAGCCGAATGGAATGGAATGGAATGGAATCAACGCGAATGGAATGGAATGGAATGGAATGGAATGGAATGGAATCAACCCGAATGGAATGCAATGGAATGGAATGGAGTAGAATCAACCCGAATATAATGGAATGGAATGAAATGGAATGGAATCAACCCGAATGGAATGGGATGGAATGGAATGGAATGGAATCAACCAGAATGGAATGGAACGGAATGGAATCAACACGATTGGAATGGAATGGAATGGAAGGGAATGGAATGGAATGGAAGGAATGGAATGGAACCTACCCGAAAGGAATGGAATCGAAAGGAATGGAATGAAACGGCATCAAACCGACTGGAATGGAATGGAATGGAATGGAATTGAATGGAAAGGAATGGAATGGAATTGAATGGAATCAAGCCGAATGGAATGGAACGGAATGGAATGGAATGGAATGGAATCAACCCGAGTGGAATGGAATGGAATGCAATGGAATGGAATGAAATGGCATGGAATCAACAGGAATGGAATGGAATGGAATGGAATGGAACGGAACGGAAAGGAATCAACCCGAATGGAATGGAATGGAATGGAACCGAAGGGAACGGAATGTAATGGAATGGAATCAACCCGAATTGAATGGAATGGAATGGAATTGAATGGAACGGAATCAACCCGAATGGAATGAAATGGAATGGAATGGAATGGAATGAAATGGAATAGAATAAACCAGAATGGAATGGAACGTAATGGAATGGAATGAAATGGTATGGTATGGAATCAACCGAATGGAATGGAATGCAATGGAATGGAATAGAATGGAATGGAATGGAATGGAATCAACCCGAATGGAATGGAATGGAATGGAATGGAATGGAATGGAATGGAATGGAATGGAATGGAATGGAAGAGAATCAAACCGAATACAATGGAAAGGAAAGAAATGGAATGGAATCAACCCGAATGGAATGGAATGGAATGGAATGGAATGGAATGGAATGGAATGGAATGGAATGGAACGGAATGGAATCAACCCGAACGGAATGGAATGGAATGGAATGGAATGGAATGGATAGGAATGGAATGGAACCAACCCGAATGGAATGGAATCGAATGGAACGGAATGGAACGATATCAGCCCGACTGCAATGGAATGGAATGGAATGGAATGCAATCAACACGAATGGAATGAAACGGAATGGAATGGAATCAACAAGAAAGGAATGGAATGGTATGGAATGGAATGGAATGGAATGGAATGGAATGGAATCAACCCGAAAGGAATGGAATGGAACGGATTGGAATGGATTGGAATGGTATCATCTCGAATGGAATGGAATGGAAAGGAACAGAATCAACCCGAATGGAATGGAATGGAATGGAATGGAATCAACCCGAATGGAATAGAATGGAATGGGATGGAAGGGAATGCAAAGAAGTCAACCCGAATGGAATGGAATGGAATGGAATGGAATAGAATGCAATGAAATGGAATGGCATGGAATCAACCGGAATGGAATGGAACGGAATGGTATCAACACGATTGGAATGGAATGGAATGGAATGGAATGGAATGGAATGGAAAGGAATGGAATGGAAAAGAATCAACTCGAATGTAATGGAATGGAATGGAATGGAAAGGAATGGAATGGAAAGTATCAACTCGAATGTAATGGAATTGAATGAAATGGAATGGAATCCAAGCGAATGGAATGGAATGGAATGGGATGGAATGGAATGGCATGGAATTGAATGGAATGGAGTCAACCCGAATGGAATGGAATGGAATGGAATGGAATGGAATGGAATGGAATGGAATGGAATGGCATGGAATTGAATGGAATGGAGTCAACCCGAATGGAATGGAATGGAATGGAATGGAATGGAATGGAATGGATTGGAATGGAATGCAATCAACCCAAATGGAATGGAATGGAATGCAATGGAATGGAATCAACCCGAATGCAATGGAATGGAGTGGAATGGAATGGAATCAAACCGAATGGAACGGAATGGAATGGAATGGAATGGAATCAACCAGAATGGAATGGAATGGAATGGAATGGAATGGAATGGAATGGAATGGAATCAACCCGAATGGAATGGAATGGAATGGAATGGAATGGAACTTAATGCAATCAACACGAATGGAATGGAATGAAAGGGAATGGAATGGAATGGAATCAACGTGAATGGAATGGAATGGATTGGAATGGAATGGAATGGAATGGATTGGGATGGAATGGAATGGAATCAAACCAAATGGAATGGAATGGAGTGGATTGGAATGGAATGCAATCAACCCGAATGGAATTTAATGGAATGGAATGGAATGGAATGGAATGGAGTAAAGGAGAATGGAATGGAATGGAATGGAATGGAATGGAATCATCCCGAATGGCATGGAATGGAATGGAATGGAATGGAATGGAGTCAACCCGAATGGAATGGAATGGAACGGAATGGAATGGCATGGAATAGAATGGAATGGAATGGAATGGAATCAACCCGAATGGAATGGAATGGAATGGAATGGAATGGAATCATCCCGAATGGCATGGAATGGAATGGAATGGAATGGAATGAAATGTAATGGAATGAAATGGAATGGAATCTACCCGAATGGAATGGAATGGAATGGAATGGAACGGAATGGAATCAACCCGAATGGAATGGAATGGAACGGAATGGAATGGAATGGAATGGAATGGAATGGAATGGAATGGAATCAACCTGAATGGCATGGAATGGAATGGCATGGAATAGAATGGAATGGAATGGAATGGAATCAACCCGAATGGAATGGAATGGAATGGAATGGAATGGAATGGAATGGAATGGAATCGAGTCATCCCGAATGGCATGGAATGGAATGGAATAGAATGGAATGGAATGGAATGAAATGGAATGGAATGAAATGGAATGGAATCAACCCGAATGAAATGGAATGGAATGGAATGGAATGGAACGGAATGGAGTCAACCCGAATGGAATGGAATGGAACGGAATGGAATGGAATGGCATGTAATGGAATGGATTCAACCGAATGGAATGGAATGAAAACGAATGGAATATAATGGAACGGAATGGAATGGAATGGCATGTAATGGAATGGATTCAACCGAATGGAATGGAATGCAAACGAATGGAATATAATGGAATGGAATGGAATGGAATCAACCCGAATGGAATGGAATGGAATGGAATGGAATGGAATGGAATGGAATGGAAGAGAATCAACCCGAATACAATGGAAAGGAAAGAAATGGAATGGAATCAACCCGAATGGAATGGAATGGAATGGAATGGAATGGAATGGAACGGAATGGAATAAACCCGAACGGAATGGAATGGAATGGAATGGAATGGATAGGAATGGAATGGAACCAACCCGAATGGAATGGAATCGAATGGAACGGAATGTAACGATATCAGACTGACTGCAATGGAATGGAATGGAATGGAATGCAATCAACACGAATGGAATGAAACGGAATGGAATGGAATCAACAAGAAAGGAATGGAATGGTATAGAATGGAATGGAATGGAATGGAATAGAATCAACCCGAAAGGAATGGAATGGAACGGAATGGAATGGATTGGAATGGTATCATCTCGAATGGAATGGAATGGAAAGGAACAGAATCAACCCGAATGGAATGGAATGGAATGGAATGGAAGGGAATGCAAAGAAGTCAACCCGAATGGAATGGAATGGAATGGAATGGAATGGAATGGAATGGAATGGAATGGAATGGAATGGCATGGAATCAACCGGAATGGAATGGAATGGAATGGAATGGAACAGAATGGTATCTACCCGATTGGAATGGAATGGAATGGAATGGAATGGAATGGAAAGGAATGGAATGGAAAGTATCAACTCGAATGTAATGGAATTGAATGAAATGGAATGGAATCCAAGCGAATGGAATGGAATGGAATGGGATGGAATGGAATGGCATGGAATTGAATGGAATGGAGTCAACCCGAATGGAATGGAATGGAATGGAATGGAATGGAATGGAATGGAATGGAATGGAATGGCATGGAATTGAATGGAATGGAGTCAACCCGAATGGAATGGAATGGAATGGAATGGATTGGAATGGAATGCAATCAACCCAAATGGAATGGAATGGAATGCAATGGAATGGAATCAACCCGTATGCAATGGAATGGAGTGGAATGGAATGGAATCAAACCGAATGCAACGGAATTGAATGGAATGGAATGGAATCAACCAGAATGGAATGGAATGGAATGGAATGGAATGGAATGGAATCAACCCGAATGGAATGGAATGGAATGGAATGGAAGGGAATGGAATGGAATGGAACGGAATGCAATCTGCACGAATGGAATGGAATGAAAGGGAATGGAATGGAATGGAATCAACCCGAATGGAATGGAATGGAATGGAATGGAATGGAATGGATTGGGATGGAATGGAATGGAATCAAACCAAATGGAATGGAATGGAGTGGATTGGAATGGAATGCAATCAACCCGAATGGAATGGAATGGAATGGAATGGAATGGAGTAAAGGAGAATGGAATGGAATGGAATGGAATGGAATCATCACGAATGGCATGGAATGGAATGGAATGGAATGGAATGAAATGTAATATAATGAAATGGAATGGAATCAACCCGAATGGAATGGAATGGAATGGAATGGAACGGAATGGAATCAACCCGAATGGAATGGAATGGAACGGAAAGGAATGGAATGGAATGGAATGGAATGGAATCAACCCGAATGGAATGGAATGGAATGGCATGGAATAGAATGGAATGGAATGGAATGGAATCAACCCGAATGGAATGGAATGGAATGGAATGGAATGGAATGGAATGGAATCATCCCGAATGGCGTGGAATGGAATGGAATGGAATGGAATGAAATGTAATGGAATGAAATGGAATGGAATCAACCCGAATGGAATGGAATGGAATGGAACGGAATGGAATCAACCCGAATGGAATGGAATGGAATGGAATGGAATGGAATGGAATGGAATGGAATCAACCCGAATGGAATGGAATGGAATGGCATGGAATAGAATGGAATGGAATGGAATGGAATCAACCCGAATGGAATGGAATGGAATGGAATGGAATGGAATGGAATGGAATGGAATGGAATCATCCCGAATGGCATGGAATGGAATGGAATATAATGGAATGGAATGGAATGAAATGGAATGGAATGAAATGGAATGGAATCAAAACCAATGAAATGCAATGGAATGGAATGGAACGGAATGGAATAAACCCGAATGGAATGGAATGGAACGGAATGGAATGGAATGGCATGGAATGGAATGGAATCAACCCGAATGGAATGGAATGCAATGGAATGGAATAGAATTGAATAGAATGGAATGGAATGGAATGGAATCAACCCGAATGGAATGGAAAGGAATGGAATGGAATGGAATGGAATGGAAGAGAATCAACCCGAATACAATGGAAAGGAAAGAAATGGAATGGAATCAACCCGAATGGAATGGAATGGAATGGAATGGAATGGAATGGAACGGAATGGAATCAACCCGAACGGAATGGAATGGAATGGAATGGAATGGAATGGAATGGATAGGAATGGAGTGGAACCAACCCGAATGGAATGGAATCGAATGGAACGGAATGGAACGATATCAGACCGACTGCAATGGAATGGAATGGAAAGGAATGCAATCAACACGAATGGAATGAAACGGAATGGAATGGAATCAACAAGAAAGGAATGGAATGGAATGGAACGGAATGGAATGGAATGGAATGGAATCAACCCGAAAGGAATGGAATGGAACAGAATGGAATGGATTGGAATGGTATCATCTCGAATGGAATGGAATGGAAAGGAACAGAATCAACCCGAATGGAATGGAATGGAATGGAATGGAATAGAATCAACCCGAATGGAATGGAATGGAATGGAATGGAATGGAATGGAATTAACCCGAATGGAATAGAATGGAATGGGATGGAAGGGAATGCAAAGAAGTCAACCCGAATGGAATGTAATGGAATGGAATGGAATGGAATGGAATGCAATGAAATGGAATGGCATGGAATCAACCGGAATGGAATGGAATGGAATGGAATGGAACGGAATGGTATCAACCCGATTGGAATGGAATGGAATGGAATGGAATGGAATGGAATGGAATGGAAAGGAATGGAATGGAAAAGAATCAACTCGAATGTAATGGAATGGAATGGAATGGAATGGAATCGAAGCGAATGGAATGGAATTAAATGGGATGGAATGGAATGGCATGGAATTGAATGGAATGGAGTCAACCCGAATGGAATGGAATGGAATGGAATGGAATGGAATGGAATGGCATGGAATTGAATGGAATGGAGTCAACCCGAATGGAATGGAATGGAATGGAATCAACCCGAATGCAATGGAATGGAGTGGAATGGAATGGAATCAAACCGAATGGAATGGAAAGGAATGGAATGGAATGGAATGGAATCAACCAGAAAGGAATGGAATGGAATGGAATGGAATGGAACGGAATGCAATCAACACGAATGGAATGGAATGAAATTGAATGGAATGGAATGGAATCAACCCGAATGGAATGGAATGGAATGGAATGGAATGGATTGGGATGGAATGGAATGGAATCAAACCAAATGGAATGGAATGGAGTGGATTGGAATGGAATGCAATCAACCCGAATGGAATGGAATGGAATGGAATGGAATGGAATGGAGTAAAGGTGAATGGAATGGAATGGAATGGAATGGAATCATCCCGAATGGCATGGAATGGAATGGAATGGAATGATATGAAATGTAATGGAATGAAATGGAATGGAATCAACCCGAATGGAATGGAATGGAATGGAATGGAACGGAATGGAATCAACCCGAATGGAATGGAATGGAACGGAATGGAATGGAATGGAATGGAATGGAATGGAATGGAATGGAATCAACCCGAATGGAATGGAATGGAATGGCATGGAATGGAATGGAATGGAATGGAATGGAATCAACCCGAATGGAATGGAATGGAATGGAATGGAATGGAATCATCCCGAATGACATGGAATGGAATGGAATAGAATGGAATGGAATGGAATGAAATGGAATGGAATGAAATGGAATGGAATCAACCCGAATGAAATGGAATGGAATGGAATGGAATGGAACGGAATGGAGTCAACCCGAAAGGAATTGAATGGAACGGAATGGAATGGAATGGCATTTAAGGGAATGGATTCAACCGAATGGAAAGGAATGCAAACGAATGGAATACAATGGAATGGAATGGAATGGAATCAAACCGAATGGAATGGAATGGAATGGAATGGAATGGAAGAGAATCAACCCGAATACAATGGAAAGGAAAGAAATGGAATGGAATCAAACCGAATGGAATGGAATGGAATGGAATGGAATGGAATGGAATGGAATGGAAGAGAATCAACCCGAATACAATGGAAAGGAAAGAAATGGAATGGAATCAACCCGAATGGAATGGAATGGAATGGAATGGAATGGAACGGAATGGAATAAACCCGAACGGAATGGAATGGAATGGAATGGAATGGATAGGAATGGAATGGAACCAACCCGAATGGAATGGAATCGAATGGAACGGAATGGAACGATATCAGACCGACTGCAATGGAATGGAATGGAATGGAATGCAATCAACACGAATGGAATGAAACGGAATGGAATGGAATCAACAAGAAAGGAATGGAATGGTATGGAATGGAATGGAATGGAATGGAATGGAATATAATCAACCCGAAAGGAAGGGAATGGAACGGAATGGAATGGATTGGAATGGAATGGAATGGAATAGAATCAACCCGAAAGGAATGGAATGGAACAGAATGGAATGGATTGGAATGGTATCATCTCGAATGGAATGGAATGGAAAGGAACAGAATCAACCCGAATGGAATGGAATGGAATGGAATGGAATGGAATCCAACCGAATGGAATAGAATGGAATGGGATGGAAGGGAATGCAAAGAAGTCAACCCGAATGGAATGGAATGGAATGGAATGGAATGGAATGCAATGAAATGGAATGGCATGGAATCAACCGGAATGGAATGGAATGGAATGGAATGGAACGGAATGGTATCTACCTGATTGGAATGGAATGGAATGGAATGGAATGGAATGGAATGGAAAGGAATGGAATTGAAAAGAATCAACTCGAATGTAATGGAATGGAATGGAATGGAAAGGAATGGAATGGAAAGTATCAACTCGAATGTAATGGAATTGAATGAAATGGAATGGAATCCAAGCGAATGGAATGGAATGGAATGGGATGGAATGGAATGGCATGGAATTGAATGCAGTGGAGTCAACCCGAATGGAATGGAATGGAATGGAATGGAATGGAATGGAATGGAATGGAATGGAATGGCATGGAATGGAGTCAACCCGAATGGAATGGAATGGAATGGAATGGATTGGAATGGAATGCAATCAACCCAAATGGAATGGAATGGAATGCAATGGAATGGAATCAACCCGAATGCAATGGAATGGAGTGGAATGGAATGGAATCAAACCGAATGGAACGGAATGGAATGGAATGGAATGGAATCAACCAGAATGGAATGGAATGGAATGGAATGGAATGGAAGGGAATGGAATGGAATGGAACGGAATGCAATCAACACGAATGGAATGGAATGAAAGGGAATGGAATGGAATGGAATCAACCCGAATGGAATGGAATGGAATGGAATGGAATGGAATGGAATGGAATGGATTGGGATGGAATGGAATGGAATCAAACCAAATGGAATGGAATGGAGTGGATTGGAATGGAATGCAATCAACCCGAATGGAATGGAATGGAATGGAATGGAATGGAATGGAATGGAATGGAATGGAGTAAAGGAGAATGGAATGGAATGGAATGGAATGGAATCATCCCGAATGGCATGGAATGTAATGGAATGGAATGGAATGAAATGTAATGGAATGAAATGGAATGGAATCAACCCGAATGGAATGGAATGGAATGGAATGGAACGGAATGGAATCAACCCGAATGGAATGGAATGGAACGGAATGGAATGGAATGGAATGGAATGGAATGGAATCAACCCGAATGGAATGGAATGGAATGGCATGGAATAGAATGGAATGGAATGGAATGGAATCAACCCGAATGGAATGGAATGGAATGGAATGGAATGGAATGGAATGGAATCATCCCGAATGGCATGGAATGGAATGGAATGGAATGAAATGTAATGGAATGAAATGGAATGGAATCAACCCGAATGGAATGGAATGGAATGGAACGGAATGGAATCAACCCTAATGGAATGGAATGGAATGTAATGTAATGGAATGGAATGGAATGGAATGGAATCAACCCGAATGGAATGGAATGGAATGGCATGGAATAGAATGGAATGGAATGGAATGGAATCAACCCGAATGGAATGGAATGGAATGGAATGGAATCAAAACGAATGAAATGGAATGGAAAGGAATGGAACAGAATGGAATCAATCCGAATGGAATGGAATGGAACGGAATGCAATGGAATGGCATGGAATGGAATGGAATCAACCCGAATGGAATGGAATGCAAAGGAATGGAATAGAATGGAATGGAATGGAATGGAATCAACCCGAATGGAATGGAAAGGAATGGAATGGAATGGAATGGAATGGAATGGAAGAGAATCAACCCGAATACAATGGAAAGGAAAGAAATGGAATGGAATCAACCCGAATGGAATGGAATGGAATGGAATGGAATGGAATGGAACAGAATGGAATCAACCCGAACGGAATGGAATGGAATGGAATGGAATGGAATGGAATGGAATGGATAGGAATGGAATGGAACCAACCCGAATGGAATGGAATCGAATGGAACGGAATGGAACGATATCAGACCGACTGCAATGGAATGGAATGGAAAGGAATGCAATCAAAACGAACGGAATGAAACGGAATGGAATGGAATCAACAAGAAAGGAATGGAATGGAATGGAATGGAATGGAATATAATGGAATGGAATGGAATGAAATGGAATGGAATGAAATGGAATGGAATCAAAACGAATGAAATGGAATGGAAAGGAATGGAACAGAATGGAATCAATCCGAATGGAATGGAATGGAACGGAATGCAATGGAATGGCATGGAATGGAATGGAATCAACCCGAATGGAATGGAATGCAAAGGAATGGAATAGAATGGAATGGAATGGAATGGAATCAACCCGAATGGAATGGAAAGGAATGGAATGGAATGGAATGGAATGGAATGGAAGAGAATCAACCCGAATACAATGGAAAGGAAAGAAATGGAATGGAATCAACCCGAATGGAATGGAATGGAATGGAATGGAATGGAATGGAATGGAACAGAATGGAATCAACCCGAACGGAATGGAATGGAATGGAATGGAATGGAATGGAATGGATAGGAATGGAATGGAACCAACCCGAATGGAATGGAATCGAATGGAACGGAATGGAACGATATCAGACCGACTGCAATGGAATGGAATGGAAAGGAATGCAATCAAAACGAATGGAATGAAACGGAATGGAATGGAATCAACAAGAAAGGAATGGAATGGAATGGAATGGAATGGAATGGAATGGAATCAACCCGAAAGAAATGGAATGGAACGGAATGGAATGGATTGGAATGGTATCATCTCGAATGGAATGGAATGGAAAGGAACAGAATCAACCCGAATGGAATGGAATGGAATAGAATGGAATAGAATCAACCCGAATGGAATGGAATGGAATGGAATGGAATGGAATGGAATGGAATCAACCCGAATGGAATAGAATGGAATGGGATGGAAGGGAATGCAAAGAAGTCAACCCGAATGGAAAGGAATGGAATGGAATGGAATGGAATGCAATGAAATGGAATGGCATGGAATCAACCGGAATGGAATGGAATGGAATGGAATGGAACGGAATGGTATCAACCCGATTGGAATGGAATGGAATGGAATGGAATGGAATGGAAAGGAATGGAATGGAAAAGAATCAACTTGAATGTAATGGAATGGAATGGAATTGAAAGGAATGGAATGGAAAGTATCAACTCGAATGTAATGGAATTGAATGAAATGGAATGGAATCCAAGCGAATGGAATGGAATGGAATGGGATGGAATGGAATGGCATGGAATTGAATGGAATGGAGTCAACCCGAATTGAATGGAATGGAATGGAATGGAATGGAATGGAATGGAATGGAATGGCATGGAATTGAAAGGAATGGAGTCAACCCGAATGGAATGGAATGGAATGGAATGGAATGGAATGGAATGGAATGGAATCAACCCGAATGGAATGGAACGGAATGGATTGAAATGGGGTGGAATCAACGTGAATGGAATGGAATGCAATTTAATCAACCCGAATGGAATGGAATGGAATGGAATGGAATGAAATGGAATCAACCGGAATGGAATGGAATGGAATGGAATGGATTGGAATGGAATGCAATCAACCCAAATATAATGGAATGGAAGGGAATGGAATGGAATGGAATGGAATCAACCTAAATGGAATGGAAAGGAATGGAATGGAATGGAATGGAATCAACCAGAATGGAATGGAATTTATTGGAGTCAAACCGAATGGCATTGAATGGAATAGAATCAACCCGAATGGAATGGAATGGAATGGTATGGAATGGAATGAAACGAAATGAAATGGAATGGAATGGAATGGTACGGAATGGAATGGAATTTTATCAACCTGAATGGAATGCTATGGAATGGAATGAAATGGAATGGAGGAGAATCAACACGAATGGAATGGAATTGAAAGGAATGGAATGTAATGGAATGGAATGGAATCAACCAGAATGGATTGGAATGGAATGGAATGGAATGGAATGGAAACAACCGGAATGGAATGGACTGGAATTCAATGGAATGGAATGGAATCAATGAGAATGGAATGGAATGGAATAAAATGGAATGGAATGCACTGGAATGGAATGGAATCAACCCGAATGTAATGTAATGGAATGGAATGGAATGGAATGGAATCAACACGAATGGAATGGAATGGAATGGAATGAAAAGGAACCATTCCACCAACCAGAATGGAATGGAATGGAATGAAATCGAATGGAATATAATGGAATGGAATGGAATGGAATCCACTCGAATGGAATGGATTGGAATGGAATGGAATGGAATCATCCCGAATGGCATGGAAAGTAATGGAATGGAATGAAATCTACCCGAATGGATTGTAATGGAATGGAATGAAATGGAATGGAATCAATCCGAATGGAATGGAAAGGAATGGAATGGAAAGGAATGGAAAAGAACGGAATGGAATCAACCCGAATGGAATGGAATGGAATGGAATGGAATGGAATCAAACGGAATGGAATGCAATGGAATGGAATGGAATGGAATGGAATCAACCCGAATGGAATGGAATGGAATGCAATGGAATGGAATGAAATGGAATGGAATCAACCCGAATGGAACGGAATGGAATGGAATGGAATCATCCCGAATGGCATGGAATGGAATGGAACGGAATGGAATGCAATGGAGTCAACACGAGTGGAATGGAATGGAATGGAATGGAACGGAATGGAATCAACCCGAATGGAATGGAATGGAATGGAATGGAATCAACGCGAATGGAATGGAGTGGAATGGAATGGAATGGAATGGAATGGAATCAACCCGAATGGAATGCAATGGAATAGAATGGAGTAGAATCAACCGGAATAAAATGCAATGGAATGAAATTGAATGGAATCAACCCGAATGGAATGGAATGGAATGGGATGGAATGGATGGAATGGAATCAACCCGAATGGAATGGAACGGAATGGAATGGAAGGGAACAGAATGGAATCAACACGATTGGAATGGAATGGAATGGAATGGAATGGAATGGAATGGAAGGGAATGGAATGGAATGGAAGGAATGGAATGGAACCTACCCGAATGGAATGGAATCGAATGGAATGGAATGAAACGGCATCAAACCGACTGGAATGGAATGGAATGGAATGGAATGAAATGGAATGGAATGGAATTGAATGGAATGGAATGGAATGGAATGAAATGGAATGGAATGGAATTGAATGGAATGGAATGGAATGAAATGGCATGGAATCAATCCGAATGGAATGGAATGGAATGGAATGGAATTGAATGGAATCAAGCCGAATGTAATGGAATGGAATGGAATGGAATGGAATCAACCCGAGTGGAATGGAATGGAATGCAATTGAATGGAATGAAATGGCATGGAATCAACAGGAATGGAATGGAATGGAATGGAATGGAACGGAACGGAATGGAATCAACCCGAATGGAATGGAATGGAATGGAACCGAAGGGAACGGAATGTAATGGAATGGAATCAACACGAATGGAATGGAATGGAATGGAATGGAATGGAACGGAATCAACCCGAATGGAATGAAATGGAATGGAATGGAATGGAATGAAATGGAATAGAATAAACCCGAATGGAATGGAACGTAATGGAATGGAATGGAATGCAATGGTACGGAATCAACCTGAATGGAATGTAATGGAATGGAATAGAATGGAATGCTATGGAATCAACCCGAAAGGAACGGAATGGAACGGGATGGAATGGAATGGAATGGAATAAACCCGAATGGAATGGAATGGAATGGAATGGAATGGAATGCAATGGAATCAACCCGAATGGAATGGAATGGAATGGAATGGAATGGAATGGAATGGAATGGATTCAACCCGAATGGAATGGAATGGAATGGAATGGAATGCAATGGAATCAACCCGAATGGAATGGATTGGAATGGAATGGAAAGCAATGGAATCAACCTGAATGGAATGGAATGGAATAGAATGGATTCAACCCAAATGGAATGGAATGGAATGGAATGAAATGGAATCAACCGGAATGGAATGGAATGGAATGGAAAGGAATGGAATCAACCTAAATGGAATGGAAAGGAATGGAATGGAATGGAATGGAATCAACCAGATTGGAATGGAATGGAATGGAGTCAAGCCGAATGGAATGGAATGGAATGGAATCAACGCGAATGGAATGGAATGGAATGGAATGGAATGGAATGGAATCAACCCGAATGGAATGCAATGGAATGGAATGGAGTAGAATCAACCCGAATATAATGGAATGGAATGAAATGGAATGGAATCAACCCGAATGGAATGGGATGGAATGGAATGGAATGGAATCAACCAGAATGGAATGGAACGGAATGGAATCAACACGATTGGAATGGAATGGAATGGAAGGGAATGGAATGGAATGGAAGGAATGGAATGGAACCTACCCGAAAGGAATGGAATCGAAAGGAATGGAATGAAACGGCATCAAACCGACTGGAATGGAATGGAATGGAATGGAATTGAATGGAAAGGAATGGAATGGAATTGAATGGAATCAAGCCGAATGGAATGGAACGGAATGGAATGGAATGGAATGGAATCAACCCGAGTGGAATGGAATGGAATGCAATGGAATGGAATGAAATGGCATGGAATCAACAGGAATGGAATGGAATGGAATGGAATGGAACGGAACGGAAAGGAATCAACCCGAATGGAATGGAATGGAATGGAACCGAAGGGAACGGAATGTAATGGAATGGAATCAACCCGAATTGAATGGAATGGAATGGAATTGAATGGAACGGAATCAACCCGAATGGAATGAAATGGAATGGAATGGAATGGAATGAAATGGAATAGAATAAACCAGAATGGAATGGAACGTAATGGAATGGAATGAAATGGTATGGTATGGAATCAACCGAATGGAATGGAATGCAATGGAATGGAATAGAATGGAATGGAATGGAATGGAATCAACCCGAATGGAATGGAATGGAATGGAATGGAATGGAATGGAATGGAATGGAATGGAATGGAATGGAAGAGAATCAAACCGAATACAATGGAAAGGAAAGAAATGGAATGGAATCAACCCGAATGGAATGGAATGGAATGGAATGGAATGGAATGGAATGGAATGGAATGGAATGGAACGGAATGGAATCAACCCGAACGGAATGGAATGGAATGGAATGGAATGGAATGGATAGGAATGGAATGGAACCAACCCGAATGGAATGGAATCGAATGGAACGGAATGGAACGATATCAGCCCGACTGCAATGGAATGGAATGGAATGGAATGCAATCAACACGAATGGAATGAAACGGAATGGAATGGAATCAACAAGAAAGGAATGGAATGGTATGGAATGGAATGGAATGGAATGGAATGGAATGGAATCAACCCGAAAGGAATGGAATGGAACGGATTGGAATGGATTGGAATGGTATCATCTCGAATGGAATGGAATGGAAAGGAACAGAATCAACCCGAATGGAATGGAATGGAATGGAATGGAATCAACCCGAATGGAATAGAATGGAATGGGATGGAAGGGAATGCAAAGAAGTCAACCCGAATGGAATGGAATGGAATGGAATGGAATAGAATGCAATGAAATGGAATGGCATGGAATCAACCGGAATGGAATGGAACGGAATGGTATCAACACGATTGGAATGGAATGGAATGGAATGGAATGGAATGGAATGGAAAGGAATGGAATGGAAAAGAATCAACTCGAATGTAATGGAATGGAATGGAATGGAAAGGAATGGAATGGAAAGTATCAACTCGAATGTAATGGAATTGAATGAAATGGAATGGAATCCAAGCGAATGGAATGGAATGGAATGGGATGGAATGGAATGGCATGGAATTGAATGGAATGGAGTCAACCCGAATGGAATGGAATGGAATGGAATGGAATGGAATGGAATGGAATGGAATGGAATGGCATGGAATTGAATGGAATGGAGTCAACCCGAATGGAATGGAATGGAATGGAATGGAATGGAATGGAATGGATTGGAATGGAATGCAATCAACCCAAATGGAATGGAATGGAATGCAATGGAATGGAATCAACCCGAATGCAATGGAATGGAGTGGAATGGAATGGAATCAAACCGAATGGAACGGAATGGAATGGAATGGAATGGAATCAACCAGAATGGAATGGAATGGAATGGAATGGAATGGAATGGAATGGAATGGAATCAACCCGAATGGAATGGAATGGAATGGAATGGAATGGAACTTAATGCAATCAACACGAATGGAATGGAATGAAAGGGAATGGAATGGAATGGAATCAACGTGAATGGAATGGAATGGATTGGAATGGAATGGAATGGAATGGATTGGGATGGAATGGAATGGAATCAAACCAAATGGAATGGAATGGAGTGGATTGGAATGGAATGCAATCAACCCGAATGGAATTTAATGGAATGGAATGGAATGGAATGGAATGGAGTAAAGGAGAATGGAATGGAATGGAATGGAATGGAATGGAATCATCCCGAATGGCATGGAATGGAATGGAATGGAATGGAATGGAGTCAACCCGAATGGAATGGAATGGAACGGAATGGAATGGCATGGAATAGAATGGAATGGAATGGAATGGAATCAACCCGAATGGAATGGAATGGAATGGAATGGAATGGAATCATCCCGAATGGCATGGAATGGAATGGAATGGAATGGAATGAAATGTAATGGAATGAAATGGAATGGAATCTACCCGAATGGAATGGAATGGAATGGAATGGAACGGAATGGAATCAACCCGAATGGAATGGAATGGAACGGAATGGAATGGAATGGAATGGAATGGAATGGAATGGAATGGAATCAACCTGAATGGCATGGAATGGAATGGCATGGAATAGAATGGAATGGAATGGAATGGAATCAACCCGAATGGAATGGAATGGAATGGAATGGAATGGAATGGAATGGAATGGAATCGAGTCATCCCGAATGGCATGGAATGGAATGGAATAGAATGGAATGGAATGGAATGAAATGGAATGGAATGAAATGGAATGGAATCAACCCGAATGAAATGGAATGGAATGGAATGGAATGGAACGGAATGGAGTCAACCCGAATGGAATGGAATGGAACGGAATGGAATGGAATGGCATGTAATGGAATGGATTCAACCGAATGGAATGGAATGAAAACGAATGGAATATAATGGAACGGAATGGAATGGAATGGCATGTAATGGAATGGATTCAACCGAATGGAATGGAATGCAAACGAATGGAATATAATGGAATGGAATGGAATGGAATCAACCCGAATGGAATGGAATGGAATGGAATGGAATGGAATGGAATGGAATGGAAGAGAATCAACCCGAATACAATGGAAAGGAAAGAAATGGAATGGAATCAACCCGAATGGAATGGAATGGAATGGAATGGAATGGAATGGAACGGAATGGAATAAACCCGAACGGAATGGAATGGAATGGAATGGAATGGATAGGAATGGAATGGAACCAACCCGAATGGAATGGAATCGAATGGAACGGAATGTAACGATATCAGACTGACTGCAATGGAATGGAATGGAATGGAATGCAATCAACACGAATGGAATGAAACGGAATGGAATGGAATCAACAAGAAAGGAATGGAATGGTATAGAATGGAATGGAATGGAATGGAATAGAATCAACCCGAAAGGAATGGAATGGAACGGAATGGAATGGATTGGAATGGTATCATCTCGAATGGAATGGAATGGAAAGGAACAGAATCAACCCGAATGGAATGGAATGGAATGGAATGGAAGGGAATGCAAAGAAGTCAACCCGAATGGAATGGAATGGAATGGAATGGAATGGAATGGAATGGAATGGAATGGAATGGAATGGCATGGAATCAACCGGAATGGAATGGAATGGAATGGAATGGAACAGAATGGTATCTACCCGATTGGAATGGAATGGAATGGAATGGAATGGAATGGAAAGGAATGGAATGGAAAGTATCAACTCGAATGTAATGGAATTGAATGAAATGGAATGGAATCCAAGCGAATGGAATGGAATGGAATGGGATGGAATGGAATGGCATGGAATTGAATGGAATGGAGTCAACCCGAATGGAATGGAATGGAATGGAATGGAATGGAATGGAATGGAATGGAATGGAATGGAATGGCATGGAATTGAATGGAATGGAGTCAACCCGAATGGAATGGAATGGAATGGAATGGATTGGAATGGAATGCAATCAACCCAAATGGAATGGAATGGAATGCAATGGAATGGAATCAACCCGTATGCAATGGAATGGAGTGGAATGGAATGGAATCAAACCGAATGCAACGGAATTGAATGGAATGGAATGGAATCAACCAGAATGGAATGGAATGGAATGGAATGGAATGGAATGGAATCAACCCGAATGGAATGGAATGGAATGGAATGGAAGGGAATGGAATGGAATGGAACGGAATGCAATCTGCACGAATGGAATGGAATGAAAGGGAATGGAATGGAATGGAATCAACCCGAATGGAATGGAATGGAATGGAATGGAATGGAATGGATTGGGATGGAATGGAATGGAATCAAACCAAATGGAATGGAATGGAGTGGATTGGAATGGAATGCAATCAACCCGAATGGAATGGAATGGAATGGAATGGAATGGAGTAAAGGAGAATGGAATGGAATGGAATGGAATGGAATCATCACGAATGGCATGGAATGGAATGGAATGGAATGGAATGAAATGTAATATAATGAAATGGAATGGAATCAACCCGAATGGAATGGAATGGAATGGAATGGAACGGAATGGAATCAACCCGAATGGAATGGAATGGAACGGAAAGGAATGGAATGGAATGGAATGGAATGGAATCAACCCGAATGGAATGGAATGGAATGGCATGGAATAGAATGGAATGGAATGGAATGGAATCAACCCGAATGGAATGGAATGGAATGGAATGGAATGGAATGGAATGGAATCATCCCGAATGGCGTGGAATGGAATGGAATGGAATGGAATGAAATGTAATGGAATGAAATGGAATGGAATCAACCCGAATGGAATGGAATGGAATGGAACGGAATGGAATCAACCCGAATGGAATGGAATGGAATGGAATGGAATGGAATGGAATGGAATGGAATCAACCCGAATGGAATGGAATGGAATGGCATGGAATAGAATGGAATGGAATGGAATGGAATCAACCCGAATGGAATGGAATGGAATGGAATGGAATGGAATGGAATGGAATGGAATGGAATCATCCCGAATGGCATGGAATGGAATGGAATATAATGGAATGGAATGGAATGAAATGGAATGGAATGAAATGGAATGGAATCAAAACCAATGAAATGCAATGGAATGGAATGGAACGGAATGGAATAAACCCGAATGGAATGGAATGGAACGGAATGGAATGGAATGGCATGGAATGGAATGGAATCAACCCGAATGGAATGGAATGCAATGGAATGGAATAGAATTGAATAGAATGGAATGGAATGGAATGGAATCAACCCGAATGGAATGGAAAGGAATGGAATGGAATGGAATGGAATGGAAGAGAATCAACCCGAATACAATGGAAAGGAAAGAAATGGAATGGAATCAACCCGAATGGAATGGAATGGAATGGAATGGAATGGAATGGAACGGAATGGAATCAACCCGAACGGAATGGAATGGAATGGAATGGAATGGAATGGAATGGATAGGAATGGAGTGGAACCAACCCGAATGGAATGGAATCGAATGGAACGGAATGGAACGATATCAGACCGACTGCAATGGAATGGAATGGAAAGGAATGCAATCAACACGAATGGAATGAAACGGAATGGAATGGAATCAACAAGAAAGGAATGGAATGGAATGGAACGGAATGGAATGGAATGGAATGGAATCAACCCGAAAGGAATGGAATGGAACAGAATGGAATGGATTGGAATGGTATCATCTCGAATGGAATGGAATGGAAAGGAACAGAATCAACCCGAATGGAATGGAATGGAATGGAATGGAATAGAATCAACCCGAATGGAATGGAATGGAATGGAATGGAATGGAATGGAATTAACCCGAATGGAATAGAATGGAATGGGATGGAAGGGAATGCAAAGAAGTCAACCCGAATGGAATGTAATGGAATGGAATGGAATGGAATGGAATGCAATGAAATGGAATGGCATGGAATCAACCGGAATGGAATGGAATGGAATGGAATGGAACGGAATGGTATCAACCCGATTGGAATGGAATGGAATGGAATGGAATGGAATGGAATGGAATGGAAAGGAATGGAATGGAAAAGAATCAACTCGAATGTAATGGAATGGAATGGAATGGAATGGAATCGAAGCGAATGGAATGGAATTAAATGGGATGGAATGGAATGGCATGGAATTGAATGGAATGGAGTCAACCCGAATGGAATGGAATGGAATGGAATGGAATGGAATGGAATGGCATGGAATTGAATGGAATGGAGTCAACCCGAATGGAATGGAATGGAATGGAATCAACCCGAATGCAATGGAATGGAGTGGAATGGAATGGAATCAAACCGAATGGAATGGAAAGGAATGGAATGGAATGGAATGGAATCAACCAGAAAGGAATGGAATGGAATGGAATGGAATGGAACGGAATGCAATCAACACGAATGGAATGGAATGAAATTGAATGGAATGGAATGGAATCAACCCGAATGGAATGGAATGGAATGGAATGGAATGGATTGGGATGGAATGGAATGGAATCAAACCAAATGGAATGGAATGGAGTGGATTGGAATGGAATGCAATCAACCCGAATGGAATGGAATGGAATGGAATGGAATGGAATGGAGTAAAGGTGAATGGAATGGAATGGAATGGAATGGAATCATCCCGAATGGCATGGAATGGAATGGAATGGAATGATATGAAATGTAATGGAATGAAATGGAATGGAATCAACCCGAATGGAATGGAATGGAATGGAATGGAACGGAATGGAATCAACCCGAATGGAATGGAATGGAACGGAATGGAATGGAATGGAATGGAATGGAATGGAATGGAATGGAATCAACCCGAATGGAATGGAATGGAATGGCATGGAATGGAATGGAATGGAATGGAATGGAATCAACCCGAATGGAATGGAATGGAATGGAATGGAATGGAATCATCCCGAATGACATGGAATGGAATGGAATAGAATGGAATGGAATGGAATGAAATGGAATGGAATGAAATGGAATGGAATCAACCCGAATGAAATGGAATGGAATGGAATGGAATGGAACGGAATGGAGTCAACCCGAAAGGAATTGAATGGAACGGAATGGAATGGAATGGCATTTAAGGGAATGGATTCAACCGAATGGAAAGGAATGCAAACGAATGGAATACAATGGAATGGAATGGAATGGAATCAAACCGAATGGAATGGAATGGAATGGAATGGAATGGAAGAGAATCAACCCGAATACAATGGAAAGGAAAGAAATGGAATGGAATCAAACCGAATGGAATGGAATGGAATGGAATGGAATGGAATGGAATGGAATGGAAGAGAATCAACCCGAATACAATGGAAAGGAAAGAAATGGAATGGAATCAACCCGAATGGAATGGAATGGAATGGAATGGAATGGAACGGAATGGAATAAACCCGAACGGAATGGAATGGAATGGAATGGAATGGATAGGAATGGAATGGAACCAACCCGAATGGAATGGAATCGAATGGAACGGAATGGAACGATATCAGACCGACTGCAATGGAATGGAATGGAATGGAATGCAATCAACACGAATGGAATGAAACGGAATGGAATGGAATCAACAAGAAAGGAATGGAATGGTATGGAATGGAATGGAATGGAATGGAATGGAATATAATCAACCCGAAAGGAAGGGAATGGAACGGAATGGAATGGATTGGAATGGAATGGAATGGAATAGAATCAACCCGAAAGGAATGGAATGGAACAGAATGGAATGGATTGGAATGGTATCATCTCGAATGGAATGGAATGGAAAGGAACAGAATCAACCCGAATGGAATGGAATGGAATGGAATGGAATGGAATCCAACCGAATGGAATAGAATGGAATGGGATGGAAGGGAATGCAAAGAAGTCAACCCGAATGGAATGGAATGGAATGGAATGGAATGGAATGCAATGAAATGGAATGGCATGGAATCAACCGGAATGGAATGGAATGGAATGGAATGGAACGGAATGGTATCTACCTGATTGGAATGGAATGGAATGGAATGGAATGGAATGGAATGGAAAGGAATGGAATTGAAAAGAATCAACTCGAATGTAATGGAATGGAATGGAATGGAAAGGAATGGAATGGAAAGTATCAACTCGAATGTAATGGAATTGAATGAAATGGAATGGAATCCAAGCGAATGGAATGGAATGGAATGGGATGGAATGGAATGGCATGGAATTGAATGCAGTGGAGTCAACCCGAATGGAATGGAATGGAATGGAATGGAATGGAATGGAATGGAATGGAATGGAATGGCATGGAATGGAGTCAACCCGAATGGAATGGAATGGAATGGAATGGATTGGAATGGAATGCAATCAACCCAAATGGAATGGAATGGAATGCAATGGAATGGAATCAACCCGAATGCAATGGAATGGAGTGGAATGGAATGGAATCAAACCGAATGGAACGGAATGGAATGGAATGGAATGGAATCAACCAGAATGGAATGGAATGGAATGGAATGGAATGGAAGGGAATGGAATGGAATGGAACGGAATGCAATCAACACGAATGGAATGGAATGAAAGGGAATGGAATGGAATGGAATCAACCCGAATGGAATGGAATGGAATGGAATGGAATGGAATGGAATGGAATGGATTGGGATGGAATGGAATGGAATCAAACCAAATGGAATGGAATGGAGTGGATTGGAATGGAATGCAATCAACCCGAATGGAATGGAATGGAATGGAATGGAATGGAATGGAATGGAATGGAATGGAGTAAAGGAGAATGGAATGGAATGGAATGGAATGGAATCATCCCGAATGGCATGGAATGTAATGGAATGGAATGGAATGAAATGTAATGGAATGAAATGGAATGGAATCAACCCGAATGGAATGGAATGGAATGGAATGGAACGGAATGGAATCAACCCGAATGGAATGGAATGGAACGGAATGGAATGGAATGGAATGGAATGGAATGGAATCAACCCGAATGGAATGGAATGGAATGGCATGGAATAGAATGGAATGGAATGGAATGGAATCAACCCGAATGGAATGGAATGGAATGGAATGGAATGGAATGGAATGGAATCATCCCGAATGGCATGGAATGGAATGGAATGGAATGAAATGTAATGGAATGAAATGGAATGGAATCAACCCGAATGGAATGGAATGGAATGGAACGGAATGGAATCAACCCTAATGGAATGGAATGGAATGTAATGTAATGGAATGGAATGGAATGGAATGGAATCAACCCGAATGGAATGGAATGGAATGGCATGGAATAGAATGGAATGGAATGGAATGGAATCAACCCGAATGGAATGGAATGGAATGGAATGGAATCAAAACGAATGAAATGGAATGGAAAGGAATGGAACAGAATGGAATCAATCCGAATGGAATGGAATGGAACGGAATGCAATGGAATGGCATGGAATGGAATGGAATCAACCCGAATGGAATGGAATGCAAAGGAATGGAATAGAATGGAATGGAATGGAATGGAATCAACCCGAATGGAATGGAAAGGAATGGAATGGAATGGAATGGAATGGAATGGAAGAGAATCAACCCGAATACAATGGAAAGGAAAGAAATGGAATGGAATCAACCCGAATGGAATGGAATGGAATGGAATGGAATGGAATGGAACAGAATGGAATCAACCCGAACGGAATGGAATGGAATGGAATGGAATGGAATGGAATGGAATGGATAGGAATGGAATGGAACCAACCCGAATGGAATGGAATCGAATGGAACGGAATGGAACGATATCAGACCGACTGCAATGGAATGGAATGGAAAGGAATGCAATCAAAACGAACGGAATGAAACGGAATGGAATGGAATCAACAAGAAAGGAATGGAATGGAATGGAATGGAATGGAATATAATGGAATGGAATGGAATGAAATGGAATGGAATGAAATGGAATGGAATCAAAACGAATGAAATGGAATGGAAAGGAATGGAACAGAATGGAATCAATCCGAATGGAATGGAATGGAACGGAATGCAATGGAATGGCATGGAATGGAATGGAATCAACCCGAATGGAATGGAATGCAAAGGAATGGAATAGAATGGAATGGAATGGAATGGAATCAACCCGAATGGAATGGAAAGGAATGGAATGGAATGGAATGGAATGGAATGGAAGAGAATCAACCCGAATACAATGGAAAGGAAAGAAATGGAATGGAATCAACCCGAATGGAATGGAATGGAATGGAATGGAATGGAATGGAATGGAATGGAACAGAATGGAATCAACCCGAACGGAATGGAATGGAATGGAATGGAATGGAATGGAATGGATAGGAATGGAATGGAACCAACCCGAATGGAATGGAATCGAATGGAACGGAATGGAACGATATCAGACCGACTGCAATGGAATGGAATGGAAAGGAATGCAATCAAAACGAATGGAATGAAACGGAATGGAATGGAATCAACAAGAAAGGAATGGAATGGAATGGAATGGAATGGAATGGAATCAACCCGAAAGAAATGGAATGGAACGGAATGGAATGGATTGGAATGGTATCATCTCGAATGGAATGGAATGGAAAGGAACAGAATCAACCCGAATGGAATGGAATGGAATAGAATGGAATAGAATCAACCCGAATGGAATGGAATGGAATGGAATGGAATGGAATGGAATGGAATCAACCCGAATGGAATAGAATGGAATGGGATGGAAGGGAATGCAAAGAAGTCAACCCGAATGGAAAGGAATGGAATGGAATGGAATGGAATGCAATGAAATGGAATGGCATGGAATCAACCGGAATGGAATGGAATGGAATGGAATGGAACGGAATGGTATCAACCCGATTGGAATGGAATGGAATGGAATGGAATGGAATGGAAAGGAATGGAATGGAAAAGAATCAACTTGAATGTAATGGAATGGAATGGAATTGAAAGGAATGGAATGGAAAGTATCAACTCGAATGTAATGGAATTGAATGAAATGGAATGGAATCCAAGCGAATGGAATGGAATGGAATGGGATGGAATGGAATGGCATGGAATTGAATGGAATGGAGTCAACCCGAATTGAATGGAATGGAATGGAATGGAATGGAATGGAATGGAATGGAATGGCATGGAATTGAAAGGAATGGAGTCAACCCGAATGGAATGGAATGGAATGGAATGGAATGGAATGGAATGGAATGGAATCAACCCGAATGGAATGGAACGGAATGGATTGAAATGGGGTGGAATCAACGTGAATGGAATGGAATGCAATTTAATCAACCCGAATGGAATGGAATGGAATGGAATGGAATGAAATGGAATCAACCGGAATGGAATGGAATGGAATGGAATGGATTGGAATGGAATGCAATCAACCCAAATATAATGGAATGGAAGGGAATGGAATGGAATGGAATGGAATCAACCTAAATGGAATGGAAAGGAATGGAATGGAATGGAATGGAATCAACCAGAATGGAATGGAATTTATTGGAGTCAAACCGAATGGCATTGAATGGAATAGAATCAACCCGAATGGAATGGAATGGAATGGTATGGAATGGAATGAAACGAAATGAAATGGAATGGAATGGAATGGTACGGAATGGAATGGAATTTTATCAACCTGAATGGAATGCTATGGAATGGAATGAAATGGAATGGAGGAGAATCAACACGAATGGAATGGAATTGAAAGGAATGGAATGTAATGGAATGGAATGGAATCAACCAGAATGGATTGGAATGGAATGGAATGGAATGGAATGGAAACAACCGGAATGGAATGGACTGGAATTCAATGGAATGGAATGGAATCAATGAGAATGGAATGGAATGGAATAAAATGGAATGGAATGCACTGGAATGGAATGGAATCAACCCGAATGTAATGTAATGGAATGGAATGGAATGGAATGGAATCAACACGAATGGAATGGAATGGAATGGAATGAAAAGGAACCATTCCACCAACCAGAATGGAATGGAATGGAATGAAATCGAATGGAATATAATGGAATGGAATGGAATGGAATCCACTCGAATGGAATGGATTGGAATGGAATGGAATGGAATCATCCCGAATGGCATGGAAAGTAATGGAATGGAATGAAATCTACCCGAATGGATTGTAATGGAATGGAATGAAATGGAATGGAATCAATCCGAATGGAATGGAAAGGAATGGAATGGAAAGGAATGGAAAAGAACGGAATGGAATCAACCCGAATGGAATGGAATGGAATGGAATGGAATGGAATCAAACGGAATGGAATGCAATGGAATGGAATGGAATGGAATGGAATCAACCCGAATGGAATGGAATGGAATGCAATGGAATGGAATGAAATGGAATGGAATCAACCCGAATGGAACGGAATGGAATGGAATGGAATCATCCCGAATGGCATGGAATGGAATGGAACGGAATGGAATGCAATGGAGTCAACACGAGTGGAATGGAATGGAATGGAATGGAACGGAATGGAATCAACCCGAATGGAATGGAATGGAATGGAATGGAATCAACGCGAATGGAATGGAGTGGAATGGAATGGAATGGAATGGAATGGAATCAACCCGAATGGAATGCAATGGAATAGAATGGAGTAGAATCAACCGGAATAAAATGCAATGGAATGAAATTGAATGGAATCAACCCGAATGGAATGGAATGGAATGGGATGGAATGGATGGAATGGAATCAACCCGAATGGAATGGAACGGAATGGAATGGAAGGGAACAGAATGGAATCAACACGATTGGAATGGAATGGAATGGAATGGAATGGAATGGAATGGAAGGGAATGGAATGGAATGGAAGGAATGGAATGGAACCTACCCGAATGGAATGGAATCGAATGGAATGGAATGAAACGGCATCAAACCGACTGGAATGGAATGGAATGGAATGGAATGAAATGGAATGGAATGGAATTGAATGGAATGGAATGGAATGGAATGAAATGGAATGGAATGGAATTGAATGGAATGGAATGGAATGAAATGGCATGGAATCAATCCGAATGGAATGGAATGGAATGGAATGGAATTGAATGGAATCAAGCCGAATGTAATGGAATGGAATGGAATGGAATGGAATCAACCCGAGTGGAATGGAATGGAATGCAATTGAATGGAATGAAATGGCATGGAATCAACAGGAATGGAATGGAATGGAATGGAATGGAACGGAACGGAATGGAATCAACCCGAATGGAATGGAATGGAATGGAACCGAAGGGAACGGAATGTAATGGAATGGAATCAACACGAATGGAATGGAATGGAATGGAATGGAATGGAACGGAATCAACCCGAATGGAATGAAATGGAATGGAATGGAATGGAATGAAATGGAATAGAATAAACCCGAATGGAATGGAACGTAATGGAATGGAATGGAATGCAATGGTACGGAATCAACCTGAATGGAATGTAATGGAATGGAATAGAATGGAATGCTATGGAATCAACCCGAAAGGAACGGAATGGAACGGGATGGAATGGAATGGAATGGAATAAACCCGAATGGAATGGAATGGAATGGAATGGAATGCAATGGAATCAACCCGAATGGAATGTAATGGAATGGAATGGAATGGAATGGAATGGAATGGATTCAACCCGAATGGAATGGAATGGAATGGAATGCAATGGAATCAACCCGAATGGAATGGATTGGAATGGAATGGAAAGCAATGGAATCAACCCGAATGGAATGGAATGGAATAGAATGGATTCAACCCAAATGGAATGGAATGGAATGGAATGAAATGGAATCAACCGGAATGGAATGGAATGGAATGGAAAGGAATGGAATCAACCTAAATGGAATGGAAAGGAATGGAATGGAATGGAATGGAATCAACCAGATTGGAATGGAATGGAATGGAGTCAAGCCGAATGGAATGGAATGGAATGGAATCAACGCGAATGGAATGGAATGGAATGGAATGGAATGGAATGGAATCAACCCGAATGGAATGCAATGGAATGGAATGGAGTAGAATCAACCCGAATATAATGGAATGGAATGAAATGGAATGGAATCAACCCGAATGGAATGGAATGGAATGGGATGGAATGGAATGGAATGGAATCAACCAGAATGGAACGGAACGGAATGGAATCAACACGATTGGAATGGAATGGAATGGAATGGAATGGAATGGAAGGGAATGGAATGGAATGGAAGGAATGGAATGGAACCTACCCGAATGGAATGGAATCGAATGGAATGGAATGAAACGGCATCAAACCGACTGGAATGGAATGGAATGGAATGGAATTGAATGGAAAGGAATGGAATGGAATTGAATGGAATCAAGCCGAATGGAATGGAACGGAATGGAATGGAATGGAATGGAATCAACCCGAGTGGAATGGAATGGAATGCAATGGAATGGAATGAAATGGCATGGAATCAACAGGAATGGAATGGAATGGAATGGAATGGAACGGAACGGAAAGGAATCAACCCGAATGGAATGGAATGGAATGGAACCGAAGGGAACGGAATGTAATGGAATGGAATCAACCCGAATTGAATGGAATGGAATGGAATTGAATGGAACGGAATCAACCCGAATGGAATGAAATGGAATGGAATGGAATGGAATGAAATGGAATAGAATAAACCAGAATGGAATGGAACGTAATGGAATGGAATGAAATGGTATGGTATTGAATCAACCTGAATGGAATGTAATGGAATGGAATAGAATGGAATGCTATGGAATCAACCCGAAAGGAACGGAATGGAACGGGATGGAATGGAATGGAATAGAATAAACCCGAATGGAATGGAATGGAATGGAATGGAATAGAATGGAATGCACTGGAATCAACCCGAATGGAATGGAATGGAATGGAATGGAATGGATTCAACCCGAATGGAATGGAATGGAATGGAATGGAATGGAATGGAATGGAATGGAATGGAATGGAATGCAATGGAATCAACCCGAATGGAATGGAATGGAATGGAATGCAATGGAATAGAATGGATTCAACCCAAATGGAATGGAATGGAATGGAATGAAACGGAATCAACCGGAATGGAATGGAATGGAATGGAATGGAATCAACCTAAATGGAATGGAAAGGAATGGAATGGAATGGAATGGAATCAACCAGAATGGAATGGAATGGAAAGGAGTCAAACCGAGAGGAATGGAATGGAATGGAATGGAATGGAATGGAATGGAATCAACACAAATGGAATGGAATGGAATGCAATGGAATGGAATGAAATGGCATGGAATTAACCCGAATGGAATGGAATGGAAGGGAATCAACCAGAATGGAATGGAATGGAATGGAATGGAATGGAAAGGAATGGAATGGAATGGAATGGAATGGAATGGAAACAACCAGAATGGAATGGAATGGAATGGAATGGAATGGAATGGAATGGAATCAACCGGAATGGAATGGAATGGAATGGAATGGAATGGAATGGAATGGAACGGAATGGAATCAACCCGAACGGAATGGAATGGAATGGAATGGATAGGAATGGAATGGAACCAACCCGAATGGAATGGAATCGAAAGGAACGGAATGGAACGATATCAGACCGACTGCAATGGAATGGAATGGAATGGAATGCAATCAACACGAATGGAATGAAACGGAATGGAATGGAATCAACAAGAAAGGAATGGAATGGAATTGAATGGAATGGAATGGAATGGAATCAACCCGAAAGGAATGGATTGGAACGGAATGGAATGCATTGGAATGGTATCATCACCAATGGAATGGAATGGAAAGGAACAGAATCAACCCGAATGGAATGGAATGGAATGGAATGGAAAAGAATCAACACAAATGGAATGGAATGGAATGGAATGGAATCAACCCGAATGGAATAGAATGGAATGGGAAGGAAGGGAATGCAAAGAAGTCAACACAAATGGAATGGAATGGAATGGAATGGAATGCAATGAAATGGAATGGCATGGAATCAACCGGAATGGAATGGAATGGAATGGAGTGGAACGGAATGGTATCAACCCGATTGGAATGGAATGGAATGGAATGGAATGAAATGGAATCAACCGGAATGGAATGGAATGGAATGGAACGGAATGCAATCAACACGAATGGAATGGAATGAAAGGGAATGGAATGAAATGGAATCAACAGGAATGGAATGGAATGGATTGGAATGGAATGCAATCAACCCAAATATAATGGAATGGAAGGGAATGGAAAGGAATGGAATGGACTGGAATGGAATGGAATGGAATCAACCTAAATGGAATGGAAAGGAATGGAATGGAATGGAATAGAATCAACCAGAATGGAATGGAATTTATTGGAGTCAAACCGATAGGCATTGAATGGAATGGAATCAACCCGAATGGAATGGAATGGAATGGAATGGAATGGAACGGAATGCAATCAACACGAATGGAATGGAATGAAAGGGAATGGAATGGAATGGAATCAACCCGAATGGAATGGAATGGAATGGAACGGATTGGAATGGAATGCAATCAACCCAAATATAATGGAATGGAAGGGAATGGAATGGAATGGAATGGATTGGAATGGAATGGAAAGGAATCAACCTAAATGGGATGGAAAGGAATGGAATTGAATGGAATGGAATCAACCAGAATGGAATGGAATTTATTGGAGTCAAACCGAATGGCATTGAATGGAATGGAATCAACCCGAATGGAATGGAATGGAATGGAATGGAATGGTACGGAATGCAATCAACACGAATGGAATGGAATGAAAGGGAATGGAATGGAATGGAATCAACCCGAATGGAATGGAATGGAATGGAATGGAATGGAATGCAATAAACACGAATAGATTCGAATGGAATCAACACGAGTAGAACGGAATGGAATGGAATGAAAGGAATGGAATGGAATGGAATGGAATGGAATCAACCGGAATGGAATGGAATGGAATGGAATGGAATGGAATGGAATGCAATGGAATGGAATGGAATGCAATAAACACGAATAGATTCGAATGGAATCAACACGAGTAGAACGGAATGGAATGGAATGGAAAGGAATGGAATGGAATGGAATGGAATGGAATCAACCGGAATGGAATGGAATGGAATGGAATGGAATGGAATGGAATGGAATGGAATGGAATGGAATGGAATCAACCCGAATGGAATGGAATTCAATGGAACGGAATGGAATGGAATCAACACGAATGGAATGGAATGGAATGGAATGAAATGGAATTTAATGAAATCAACCCGAATGGAATGGAATGTAATGGGATGGAATGGAATAGAATGGAATCAACCTGAATGGAATGGTACGGAATGGAATCAACACGAATGGAATGGAATTGAATGGATTCAACCCGAATGGAATGGAATGGACTGGAATGGAATGGAATGGAATGGAATGGAATGGAATCAACCAGAATGGAATGGAATTGAATGGAATCAACCCGAATGGAATGGAATGGAATGCAATGGAATGGAATGGAATGGAATGGAATGGAATGGAATCAACCCAAATGGAATGGAATGCAGTGGATTGGAATGGAAAGGAATCAACCGGAAAGGACTGCAATCGAATGGAATGGGATGGAATCAAACTGAATGGAATTGAATCGAATGGAATGGAATGTGATGGAATGGAATGGAATGGAATGGAATCAACCCGAATGGAATGGAATGGAATGGAATGAAGTCAACCGGAATGGAATGGAATGGAATTCAATGGAATGGAATGGAATGGAATGGAATGGAATGGAATCAACCCAAGTGGAATGGAATGGAATGGAATGGAATCAACCCGAATGGATTAGAATGCAATGAAATGGAATGGAATGGAATGGAAAGAACAAGAATGGAATGGAATGGAATGGAATGGAATGGAATGGAATCAACCCGAATGGAATGGAATGTACTGGGATGGAATGGAATAGAATGTTATCAACCCGAATGGAATGGAATGGAATGGAATCAACCCAAATGGAATTGAATGGAATGGAATCAACCCTAATGGAATGGAATGGAAAGGAATGGAATGGAATCAACCAGAATGGAATGGAATGGAATGAAATGGAATGAAATAGATTGGAATGGAACGGAGTCAACCCAAATGGAATGCAATGGAATGGAATGGAATAGAATCAACCCGAATGGAATGGAATGGAATGGAATGGAATGGAATGGAATGGAATTGAATGGAGTGGAATGGAATCAACCAGAATGGAATGGAATGCAATGAAATGGAATGGTATGGAATCAACCCGAATGGAATGGAATGTGATGGGATGGAATAGAATAGAATGTTATCGACCAAAATGGAATGGAATGGAATGGAATCAACCCGAATGGAATGGAATGGAATGGAATAGAATCAAACCGAATGGAACGGTATGGAATGGAATGGAATGGAATGGAATGGAATGGAATCTAATGGAATCAAACCTAATGAATGGAATGGAATGGAATGGAATGGAATGGAATGGAATGGAATGGAATGGAATGCAGTCAACCTAAACGGAATGGAAAGGAATGGAATGGAATGGAATCAACCTAAATGGAAAGGAAAGGAATGGAATGGAATCAACCGGAATGGAATTGAATGGAGTCAAACCGAGTGGAATGGAATGGAATGGAATCAACCCGAATGGAATGGAATGAAATGGAATGGAATCAACCAAAATGGAATGGAAAGGAATGCAATGGAATGGAATGAAAATGGAATGGAATCAATCCGAATGGAATGGAATGGAATGGAATGGAACAGAATGGAATCAACCCGAAAGGAATGGCATGGAATGGAATGGAATGGAATGGAACGGAATGGAATCAACCCGAATGGAATGGAATGGAATGGAATGCAATGGAATGGAATGGAATGGAATGGAATCAACACAAATGGAATGGAATGGAATGGAATGGAATGGAATGGAATGGAATGGAATGGAATCAACCCGAATGGAATGGAATGGAATGGAATGGAATGGAATGGAATGGAATCAACCCAAATGGAATGGAATGGAGTGGATTGGAATGGAAAGGAATCAACTGGAAAGGACTGGAATCGAATGGAATGGGATGGAATCAAACTGAATGGAATTGAATCGAATGGAATGGAATGTAATGGAATGGAATGGAATGGAATGGAATCAACCCGAATGGAATGGAATGGAATGGAATGGAATGCAGTCAACCGGAATGGAATGGAATGGAATTCAATGGAATGGAATGGAATGGAATGGAATGGAATCAACCCAAGTGGAATGGAATGGAATGGAATGGAATCAACCCGAATGGATTAGAATGCAGTGGAATGGAATGGAATGGAATGGAAAGAACACGAATGGAATGGAATGGAATGGAATGGAATCAACCCGAATGGAATGGAATGTACTGGGATGGAATGGAATAGAATGTTATCAACCCGAATGCAATGGAATGGAATGGAATCCACCCAAATGGAATTGAATGGAATGGAATCAACCCTAATGGAATGGAATGGAAAGGAATGGAATGGAATCAACCAGAATGGAATGGAATGGAATGAAATGGAATGGAATAGATTGGAATGGAATGGAATCAACCCAAATGGAATGCAATGGAATGGAATTGAATAGAATCAACCCGAATGAAATGGAATGGAATGGAATGGAATGGAATGGGAAGGTATCAACCCGAATGGAATGGAATGGAATGGAATTGCATGGAGTGGAATGTAATCAACCAGAATGGAATGGAATGCAATGAAATGGAATGGTATGGAATCAACCCGAATGGAATGGAATGTAGTGGGATGGAATAGAATAGAATGTTATCATCCAAAATGGAAAGGAATGGAATGGAATCAACCCGAATGGAATGGAATGGAATGGAATGGAATGGAATAGAATCAACCCGAATGGAACGGTATGGAATGGAATGGAATGGAATGGAATGGAAACTAATGGAATCAACACTAATGAATGGAATGGAATGGAATGGAATGGAATAGAATGGAATGGAATGGAGTCAACCTAAACGGAATGGAAAGGAATGGAATGGAATGGAATCAACCTAAATGGAATGGAAAGGAATGGAATGGAATCAACCGGAATGGAATTGAATGGAGTCAAACCGAGTGGAATGGAATGGAATGGAATCAACCCGAATGGAAAGGAATGAAATGGAATGGAATCAACCAAAATGGAATGGAAAGGAATGCAATGGAATGGAATGAAAATGGAATGGAATCAATCCAAAAAGAATGGAATGGAATGGAATGGAATGGAACAGAATGGAATCAACCCGAATGGAATGGAATGGAATGGAATGGAATGGAATGGAATGGAATGGAATCAACCCAAATGGAATGGAATGGAATGGAATGGAATGGAATGGAATGGAATGGAATGGAATCAACCCGAATGGAATGGAATGGAATGGAATGGAATCAACCCGAATGGAATGGAATGGATTGGAATGGAATGGAACGGAATGGAATGGAATCAAACCAAATGGAATGGAATGGAGTGGATTGGAATGGAATGGAATCAACCGGAACGGAGTGGAATCGAATGGAATGGAATGTAATGGAACCGAACTGAATGGAATGGAATCGAATGGAATGGAATGTAGTGGAATCGAATGGAATGGAATGGAATCAACCCGAATGGAATGGAATGGAATGGAATGATATGGAATGCAGTGAACCGGAATGGAATGGAATGGAATTCAATGGAATGGAATGGGATGGAATCAAACCAAATGGCATGGAATGGAATGGAATGGAATCACCCCGAATGGAATGGAATGCAATGGAATGGAATGGAATGGAATCAAGCCGAATGGAATGGAATGGAATGGGATGGAATGGAATAGAATGTTATCAACCCGAATGGAATGGAATGGAAAGGAATCAACACGAATGGAATGGAATGGAATGGAATCAACACGAATGGAATGGAATGGAATGGAATGGAATGGAATGGAATCAACCCAAATGGAATAGAATGGAATGGAATAGAATCAACCCGATTGGAACGGAATGGAATGGAATGGAATCAACCCGAATGAAATGGAATGGAATAGAATGGAACGGAGTCAACCTAAGTGGAATGGAAAGGAGTGGAATGGAATCAACCGGAATGGAGCGGAATGGAGTCAAACCGAATGGAATGGAATGGAATGGAATCAAGCGGAATGGAATGGAATGAAATGGAATGGAATGGAATGGACCGAAATGGAATAGAATATTATCAACCCGAATGGAATGTTTTGGAATGGAATGGAATGGAATGGAATGGAATGGAATGGACCGAAATGGAATAGAATATTATCAACCCGAATGGAATGTTTTGGAATGGAATGGAATGGAATGGAATGGAATGGAATTGAATGGAATCAACCCGAATGGAATGGAATGGAATGGAATGGAATAGAATGGAATGCAATGCAATCAACCAGAATGGAATGGAATGTAACGGAATGGAATAGATTGGAATGGAATGGAGTTAACCCAAGTGGAATGGAGTGGAATGGAATGGAATGGAATGCAAAGGAATAGATTCACATCGATTGGAAAGGAACGGAATGGAATGTAATGCAATGCTATGGAATCAACCCGAATGGAATGGAATGGAATGGAATGGAATGGAATGGAATAGAATCAACCCGATTGGAACGGAATGGAATGGAATGGAATCAACCCGAATGAAATGGAATGGAATAGAATGGAACGGAGTCAACCTAAATGGAATGGAAAGGAGTGGAATGGAATCAACCTTAATGGAGCGGAATGGAGTCAAACCGAATGGAATGGAATGGAATAGAATCAACCGGAATGGAATGGAATGAAATGGAATGGAATGGAATGGAACGAAATGGAATAGAATATTATCAACCCGAATGGAATGGTTTGGAATGGAATGGAATGGAATGGAATGGAATGGAATGGAAAGTAATCAACCCGAATGGAATGGAATGGAATGGAATGGAATGGAATGGAATACAATGGAATGAAATGCAATCAACAAGAATGGAATGGAATGTAACGGAATGGAATAGATTGGAATGGAATGGAGTTAACCCAAGTGGAATGGAGTGGAATGGAATGGAATGGAATGCAAAGGAATAGATTCACATCGATTGGAAAGGAACGGAATGGAATGGAATGCAATGCTATGGAATCAACCCGAATGGAATGGAATGCAATCAGATGGAATGGAATGGAATCGGATGGAATGGAATTGAATGGAATAAATCAGAATTGAAAGGAATGGAATGGAATGGAATTGAATGGAATCAACCCGAATGGAATGGAATGGAAAGGAATGGAGTCAACCTAAATGGAATGGAAAGGAATGGAAAGGAATGGAATCAACCAAAATGGAATGGAAAGGAATGGAATGGAATCAACCGGAAAGGAATGGAAAGGAGTTAAACAGAATGGAATGGAATGGAATGGGATAAAATGGAATGGAATGGAATCAAAGTGAATGGAAGGGAATGGAATGGAACGGATTGGAATGGAATCAACCCGAATGGAATGGAATGGAATGGAATGCAATAAACACGAATAGATTCGAATGGAATCAACACGAATAGAACGGAATGGAATGGAATGGAATGGAATGGAATGGAATGGAATGGAATGGAATGGAATAAACCGGAATGGAAGGGAATGGAATGGAATGGAATGGAATGGAATGGAATGGAATCAACCCGAATGGAATGGAATGCAATGGAATGGAATGGAATGGAATCAACACGAATGGAATGGAATGGAATGGAATGAAATGGAATTTAATGAAATCAACCCGAATGGAATGGAATGTAATGGGATGGAATGGAATAGAATGGAATCAACCTGAATGGAATGGTACGGAATGGAATCAACACGAATGGAATGGAATTGAATGGATTCAACCCGAATAGAATGGAATGGACTGGAATGGAATGGAATGGAATGGAATGGAATGGAATGGAATGGAATGGAATCAACCAGAATGGAATGGAATGGAATGGAATCAACCCGAATGGAATGGAATGGAATGGAATGGAATGGAATCAAAACAAATGGAATGGAATGGAGTGGATTGGAATGGAAAGGAATCAACCGGAAAGGACTGGAGTCGAATGGAATGGGATGGAATCAAACTGAATGGAATTGATTCGAATGGAATGGAATGTAGTGGAATGGAATGGAATGGAATGGAATCAACCCGAATGGAATGGAATGGAATGGAATGCAGTCAACCGGAATGGAATGGAATGGAATTCAATGGAATGGAATGGAATGGAATGGAATCAACCCAAGTGGAATGGAATGGAATGGAATGGAATCAACCCGAATGGATTAGAATGCAATGGAATGGAATGGAATGGAATGGAAAGAACAAGAATGGAATGGAATTGAATGGAATGGAATCAACCAGAATGGAATGGAATGTACTGGGATGGAATGGAATAGAATGTTATCAACCCGAATGGAATGGAATGGAATGGAATCAACCCAAATGGAATTGAATGGAATGGAATCAACCCTAAAGGAATGGAATGGAAAGGAATGGAATGGAATCAACCAGAATGGAATGGAATGGAATGAAATGGAATGGAATAGATTGGAATGGAATGGAATCAACCCAAATGGAATGCAATGGAATGGAATTGAATAGAATCAACCCGAATGAAATGGAATGGAATGGAATGGAATGGAATGGGAAGGTATCAACCCGAATGGAATGGAATGGAATGGAATGGAATGGAATAGAATGGAGTGGAATGTAATCAACCAGAATGGAATGGAATGCAATGAAATGGAATGGTATGGAATCAACCCGAATGGAATGGAATGTAATGGGATGGAATAGAATAGAATGTTATCATCCAAAATGGAAAGGAATGGAATGGAATCAACCCAAATGGAATGGAATGGAATGGAATGGAATGGAATAGAATCAACCTGAATGGAACGGTATGGAATGGAATGGAATGGAATGGAATGGAATCTAATGGAATCAACCCTAATAAATGGAATGGAATGGAATGGAATGGAATGTAATGGAATGGAATGGAGTCAACCTAAACGGAATGGAAAGGAATGGAATGGAATGGAATCAACCTAAATGGAATGGAAAGGAATGGAATGGAATCAACCGGAATGGAACTGAATGGAGTCAAACCGAGTGGAATGGAATGGAATGGAATCAACCCGAATGGAATGGAATGAAATGGAATGGAATCAACCAAAATGGAATGGAAAGGAATGCAATGGAATGGAATGAAAATGGAATGGAATCAATCCGAATGGAATGGAATGGAATGGAATGGAATGGAACAGAATGCAATCAACCCGAATGGAATGGAATGGAATGGAATGGAATGGAATGGAATCAACCCGAATGGAATGGAATTGAATGGAATGGAATGGAATCAACCCGAATGGAATTGAATGGATTGGAATGGAATGGAACGGAATGGAATGGAATCAAACCAAATGGAATGGAATGGAGTGGATTGGAATGGAATGGAATCAACCGGAACGGAGTGCAATCGAATGGAATGGAATGTAATGGAATCGAACTGAATGGAATGGAATCTAATGGAATGGAATGTAGTGGAATCGAATGGAATGGAATGGAATCAACCCGAATGGAATGGTATGGAATGAAATGGAATGGAATGCAGTGAACCGGAATGGAATGGAATGGAATTCAATGGAATGGAATGGGATGGAATCAAACCAAATGGCATGGAATGGAATGGAATGGAATCAACCCGAATGGAATGGAATGCAATGGAATGGAATGGAATAGAATGTTATCAACCCGAATGGAATGGAATGGAAAGGAATCAACGCGAATGGAATGGAATGGAATGGAATCAACACGAATGGAATGGAATGGAATGGAATGGAATGGAATGGAATGGAATCAACCCGAATGGAATGGAATGCAATGGAATGGAATGGAATGGAATGGAATCAACACGAATGGAATGGAATGGAATGGAATGAAATGGAATTTAATGAAATCAACCCGAATGGAATGGAATGTAATGGGATGGAATGGAATAGAATGGAATCAACGTGAATGGAATGGTACGGAATGGAATCAACACGAATGGAATGGAATTGAATGGATTCAACCCGAATGGAATGGAATGGACTGGAATGGAATGGAATGGAATGGAATGGAATGGAATCAACCAGAATGGAATGGAATGGAATGGAATCAACCCGAATGGAATGGAATGGAATGGAATGGAATGGAATGGAATGGAATGGAATCAACCCAAATGGAATGGAATGCAGTGGATTGGAATGGAAAGGAAACAACCGGAAAGGACTGGAATCGAATGGAATGGGATGGAATCAAACTGAATGGAATTGAATCGAATGGAATGGAATGTGATGGAATGGAATGGAATGGAATGGAATCAACCCGAATGGAATGGAATGGAATGGAATGCAGTCAACCGGAATGGAATGGAATGGAATTCCATGGAATGGAATGGAATGGAATGGAATCAACCCAAGTGGAATGGAATGGAATGGAATGGAATCAACCCGAATGGATTAGAATGCAATGAAATGGAATGGAATGGAATGGAATGGAATGGAATCAACCCGAATGGAATGGAATGTACTGGGATGGAATGGAATAGAATGTTATCAACCCGAATGGAATGGAATGGAATGGAATCAACCCAAATGGAATTTAATGGAATGGAATCAACCCTAATGGAATGGAATGGAAAGGAATGGAATGGAATCAACCAGAATGGAATGGAATGGAATGAAATGGAATGGAATAGATTGGAATGGAATGGAGTCAACCCAAATGGAATGCAATGGAATGGAATGGAATGGAATCAACCCGAATGGAATGGAATGGAATGCAATGGAATGGAAAGAAATGGAATGGAATCAACCCGAATGGAACGGAATGGAATGGAATGGAATCATCCCGAATGGCATGGAATGGAATGGAACGGAATGGAATGCAATGGAGTCAACACGAATGGAATGGAATGGAATGGAATGGAACGGAATGGAATCAACCCGAATGGAATGGAATGGAATGGAATGGAATCAACGTGAATGGAATGGAGTGGAATGGAATGGAATGGAATGGAATGGAATCAACCCGAATGGAATGCAATGGAATGGAATGGAGTAGAATCAACCCGAATATAATGCAATGGAATGAAATGGAATGTTATCAACCCGAATGGAATGGAATGGAATGGGATGGAATGGATGGAATGGAATCAACCCGAATGGAATGGAACGGAATGGAATGGAACGGAATGGAATGGAAGGGAACAGAATGGAATCAACACGATTGGAATGCAATGGAATGGAATGGAATGGAATGGAAGGAAATGGAATGGAATGGAAGGAATGGAATGGAACCTACCCGAATGGAATGGAATCAAATGGAATGGAATGAAACGGCATCAAAGCGACTGCAATGGAATGGAATGGAATGGAATTGAATGGAGTGGAATGGAATGAAATGGCATGGAATCAACCCGAATGGAATGGAATGGAATGGAATGGAATGGAATGGAATGGAATTGAATGGAATCAAGCCGGATGGAATGGAATGGAATGGAATGGAATGGAATGGAATGGAATGGAATGGAGTGGAATCAACCCGAGTGGAATGGAATGGAATGCAATGGAATGGAATGAAATGGCATGGAATCAACAGGAATGGAATGGAATGGAAAGCAACGGAATGGAATCAACCCGAATGGAATGGAATGGAATGGAATTCAATGGAATGGAATGAAATGGCATGGAATCAACAGGAATGGAATGGAATGGAATGGAATGGAAAGGAACGGAATGGAATCAACCCGAATGGAATGGAATGGAATGGAACCGAAGGGAACGGAATGTAATGGAATGGAATCAACCCGAATGGAATGGAATGGAATGGAATGGAATGGAACGGAATCAACCCGAATGGAATGGAATGGAATGGAATGGAATGGAATGGAATGGAATGAAATGGAATGGAATGGAATGGACCGAAATGGAATAGAATATTATCAACCCGAATGGAATGTTTTGGAATGGAATGGAATGGAATGGAATGGAATGGAAAGGAATGGAATGGAATCAACCCGAATGGAATGGAATGGAATGGAATGGAATAGAATGGAATGCAATGCAATCAACCAGAATGGAATGGAATGTAACGGAATGGAATAGATTGGAATGGAATGGAGTTAACCCAAGTGGAATGGAGTGGAATGGAATGGAATGGAATGCAAAGGAATAGATTCACATCGATTGGAAAGGAACGGAATGGAATGTAATGCAATGCTATGGAATCAACCCGAATGGAATGGAATGGAATGGAATGGAATCAACCCGAATGAAATGGAATGGAATAGAATGGAACGGAGTCAACCTAAATGGAATGGAAAGGAGTGGAATGGAATCAACCTTAATGGAGCGGAATGGAGTCAAACCGAATGGAATGGAATGGAATAGAATCAACCGGAATGGAATGGAATGAAATGGAATGGAATGGAATGGAACGAAATGGAATAGAATATTATCAACCCGAATGGAATGATTTGGAATGGAATGGAATGGAATGGAATGGAATGGAATGGAAAGTAATCAACCCGAATGGAATGGAATGGAATGGAATGGAATGGAATAGAATGGAATGAAATGCAATCAACCAGAATGGAATGGAATGTAACGGAATGGAATAGATTGGAATGGAATGCAGTTAACCCAAGTGGAATGGAGTGGAATGGAATGGAATGGAATGCAAAGGAATAGATTCACATCGATTGGAAAGGAACGGAATGGAATGGAATGCAATGCTATGGAATCAACCCGAATGGAATGGAATGCAATCGGATGGAATGGAATGGAATCGGATGGAATGGAATTGAATGGAATAAATCAGAATTGAAAGGAATGGAATGGAATGGAATTGAATGGAATCAACCCGAATGGAATGGAATGGAAAGGAATGGAGTCAACCTAAATGGAATGGAAAGGAAAGGAAAGGAATGGAATCAACCAAAATGGAATGGAAAGGAATGGAATGGAATCAACCGGAAAGGAATGGAAAGGAGTTAAACAGAATGGAATGGAATGGAATGGGATAAAATGGAATGGAATGGAATCAAAGTGAATGGAAGGGAATGGAATGGAACGGATTGGAATGGAATCAACCAGAATGGAATGGAATGGAATGGAATGCAATAAACACGAATAGATTCGAATGGAATCAACACGAATAGAACGGAATGGAATGGAATGGAATGGAATGGAATGGAATGGAATGGAATGGAATGGAATGGAATCAACCGGAATGGAAGGGAATGGAATGGAATGCAATGGAATGGAATGGAATCAACCCGAATGGAATGGAATGCAATGGAATGGAATGGAATGGAATCAACACGAATGGAATGGAATGGAAAGGAATCAAATGGAATTTAATGAAATCAACCCGAATGGAATGGAATGTAATGGGATGGAATGGAATAGAATGGAATCAACCTGAATGGAATGGTACGGAATGGAATCAACACGAATGGAATGGAATTGAATGGATTCAACCCGAATAGAATGGAATGGACTGGAATGGAATGGAATGGAATGGAATGGAATGGAATGGAATGGAATGGAATGGAATCAACCAGAATGGAATGGAATGGAATGGAATCAACCCGAATGGAATGGAATGGAATGGAATGGAATGGAATGGAATGGAATGGAATCAACACAAATGGAATGGAATGGAGTGGATTGGAATGGAAAGGAATCAACCGGAAAGGACTGGAGTCGAATGGAATGGGATGGAATCAAACTGAATGGAATTGAATCGAATGGAATGGAATGTAGTGGAATGGAATGGAATGGAATGGAATCAACCCGAATGGAATGGAATGGAATGGAATGCAGTCAACCGGAATGGAATGGAATGGAATTCAATGGAATGGAATGGAATGGAATGGAATCAACCCAAGTGGAATGGAATGGAATGGAATGGAATCAACCCGAATGGATTAGAATGCAATGGAATGGAATGGAATGGAATGGAAAGAACACGAATGCAATGGAATTGAATGGAATGGAATCAACCCGAATGGAATGGAATGTACTGGGATGGAATGGAATAGAATGTTATCAACCCGAATGGAATGGAATGGAATGGAATCAACCCAAATGGAATTGAATGGAATGGAATCAACCCTAAAGGAATGGAATGGAAAGGAATGGAATGGAATCAACCAGAATGGAATGGAATGGAATGAAATGGAATGGAATAGATTGGAATGGAATGGAATCAACCCAAATGGAATGCAATGGAATGGAATTGAATAGAATCAACCCGAATGAAATGGAATGGAATGGAATGGAATGGAATGGGAAGGTATCAACCCGAATGGAACGGAATGGAATGGAATGGAATGGAATGGAATGGAATTGAATGGAGTGGAATGGAAACAACAAGAATGGAATGGAATGCAATGAAATGGAATGGTATGGAATCAACCGGAATGGAATGGAATGTAATGGGATGGAATAGAATAGAATGTTATCATCCAAAATGAAATGGAATGGAATGGAATCAACCCGAATGGAATGGAATGGAATGGAATGGAATGGAATAGAATCAACCCAAATGGAACGGTATGGAATGGAATGGAATGGAATGGAATGGAATGGAATGGAATCTAATGGAATCAACCCTAACGAATGGAATGGAATGGAATGGAATGGAATGGAATGGAATGGAATGAAGTCAACCTAAACGGAATGGAAAGGAATGGAATGGAATGGAATCAACCTAAATGGAATGGAAAGGAATGGAATGGAATCAACCAGAATGGAATTGAATGGAGTCAAATCGAGTGGAATGGAAAGGAATGGAATCAACCCGAATGGAATGGAATGAAATGGAATGGAATCAACCAAAATGGAATGGAAAGGAATGCAATGGAATGGAATGAAAATGGAATGGAATCAATCCGAATGGAATGGAATGGAATGGAATGGAATGGAATGGATCAGAATGGAATCAACCCGAATGGAATGGAATGGAATGGAATGCAATGGAATGGAATGGAATGGAATGGAATCAACCCAAATGGAATGGAATGGAATGGAATGGAATGGAATCAACCCGAATGGAATGGAATGGAATGGAATGCAATGGAATGGAATGGAATGGAATGGAATCAACCCAAATGGAATGGAATGGAATGGAATGGAATGGAATCAACCCGAATGGAATGGAATGGAATGGAATGGAATGGAATGGAATCAACCCAAATGGAATGGAATGGAGTGGATTGGAATGGAAAGGAATCAACCGGAAAGGACTGGAATCGAATGGAATGGGATGGAATCAAACTGAATGGAATTGAATCGAATGGAATGGAATGTTGTGGAATGGAATGGAATGGAATGGAATCAACCCGAATGGAATGGAATGGAATGGAATGCAGTCAACCGGAATGGAATGGAATGTAACGGAATGGAATAGATTGGAATGGAATGGAGTTAACCCAAGTGGAATGGAGTGGAATGGAATGGAATGGAATGCAAAGGAATAGATTCACATCGATTGGAAAGGAACGGAATGGAATGTAATGCAATGCTATGGAATCAACCCGAATGGAATGGAATGGAATGGAATGGAATCAACCCGAATGAAATGGAATGGAATAGAATGGAACGGAGTCAACCTAAATGGAATGGAAAGGAGTGGAATGGAATCAACCTTAATGGAGCGGAATGGAGTCAAACCGAATGGAATGGAATGGAATAGAATCAACCGGAATGGAATGGAATGAAATGGAATGGAATGGAATGGAACGAAATGGAATAGAATATTATCAACCCGAATGGAATGGTTTGGAATGGAATGGAATGGAATGGAATGGAATGGAATGGAAAGTAATCAACCCGAATGGAATGGAATGGAATGGAATGGAATGGAATAGAATGGAATGAAATGCAATCAACCAGAATGGAATGGAATGTAACGGAATGGAATAGATTGGAATGGAATGGAGTTAACCCAAGTGGAATGGAGTGGAATGGAATGGAATGGAATGCAAAGGAATAGATTCACATCGATTGGAAAGGAACGGAATGGAATGGAATGCAATGCTATGGAATCAACCCGAATGGAATGGAATGCAATCGGATGGAATGGAATGGAATCGGATGGAATGGAATTGAATGGAATAAATCAGAATTGAAAGGAATGGAATGGAATGGAATTGAATGGAATCAACCCGAATGGAATGGAATGGAAAGGAATGGAGTCAACCTAAATGGAATGGAAAGGAATGGAAAGGAATGGAATCAACCAAAATGGAATGGAAAGGAATGGAATGGAATCAACCGGAAAGGAATGGAAAGTAGTTAAACAGAATGGAATGGAATGGAATGGGATAAAATGGAATGGAATGGAATCAAAGTGAATGGAAGGGAATGGAATGGAACGGATTGGAATGGAATCAACCAGAATGGAATGGAATGGAATGGAATGCAATAAACACGAATAGATTCGAATGGAATCAACACGAATAGAACGGAATGGAATGGAATGGAATGGAATGGAATGGAATGGAATGGAATGGAATGGAATCAACCGGAATGGAAGGGAATGGAATGGAATGGAATGGAATGGAATGGAATCAACCCGAATGGAATGGAATGCAATGGAATGGAATGGAATGGAATCAACATGAATGGAATGGAATGGAAAGGAATGAAATGGAATTTAATGAAATCAACCCGAATGGAATGGAATGTAATGGGATGGAATGGAATAGAATGGAATCAACCTGAATGGAATGGTACGGAATGGAATCAACACGAATGGAATGGAATTGAATGGATTCAACCCGAATAGAATGGAATGGACTGGAATGGAATGGAATGGAATGGAATGGAATGGAATGGAATCAACCAGAATGGAATGGAATGGAATGGAATCAACCCGAATGGAATGGAATGGAATGGAATGGAATGGAATCAACACAAATGGAATGGAATGGAGTGGATTGGAATGGAAAGGAATCAACCGGAAAGGACTGGAGTCGAATGGAATGGGATGGAATCAAACTGAATGGAATTGAATCGAATGGAATGGAATGTAGTGGAATGGAATGGAATGGAATGGAATCAACCCGAATGGAATGGAATGGAATGGAATGCAGTCAACCGGAATGGAATGGAATGGAATTCAATGGAATGGAATGGAATGGAATGGAATCAACCCGAATGGAATGGAATGGAATGGAATGGAATGGAATAGAATGGAATGAAATGCAATCAACCAGAATGGAATGGAATGAAATGGAATGGAATAGATTGGAATGGAATGCAGTTAACCCAAGTGGAATGGAGTGGAATGGAATGGAATGGAATGCAAAGGAATAGATTCACATCGATTGGAAAGGAACGGAATGGAATGGAATGCAATGCTATGGAATCAACCCGAATGGAATGGAATGCAATCGGATGGAATGGAATGGAATCGGATGGAATGGAATTGAATGGAATAAATCAGAATTGAAAGGAATGGAATGGAATGGAATTGAATGGAATCAACCCGAATGGAATGGAATGGAAAGGAATGGAGTCAACCTAAATGGAATGGAAAGGAATGGAAAGGAATGGAATCAACCAAAATGGAATGGAAAGGAATGGAATGGAATCAACCGGAAAGGAATGGAAAGTAGTTAAACAGAATGGAATGGAATGGAATGGGATAAAATGGAATGGAATGGAATCAAAGTGAATGGAAGGGAATGGAATGGAACGGATTGGAATGGAATCAACCAGAATGGAATGGAATGGAATGGAATGCAATAAACACGAATAGATTCGAATGGAATCAACACGAATAGAACGGAATGGAATGGAATGGAATGGAATGGAATGGAATGGAATGGAATGGAATGGAATCAACCGGAATGGAAGGGAATGGAATGGAATGGAATGGAATGGAATGGAATCAACCCGAATGGAATGGAATGCAATGGAATGGAATGGAATGGAATCAACACGAATGGAATGGAATGGAAAGGAATGAAATGGAATTTAATGAAATCAACCCGAATGGAATGGAATGTAATGGGATGGAATGGAATAGAATGGAATCAACCTGAATGGAATGGTACGGAATGGAATCAACACGAATGGAATGGAATTGAATGGATTCAACCCGAATAGAATGGAATGGACTGGAATGGAATGGAATGGAATGGAATGGAATGGAATGGAATCAACCAGAATGGAATGGAATGGAATGGAATCAACCCGAATGGAATGGAATGGAATGGAATGGAATGGAATCAACACAAATGGAATGGAATGGAGTGGATTGGAATGGAAAGGAATCAACCGGAAAGGACTGGAGTCGAATGGAATGGGATGGAATCAAACTGAATGGAATTGAATCGAATGGAATGGAATGTAGTGGAATGGAATGGAATGGAATGGAATCAACCCGAATGGAATGGAATGGAATGGAATGCAGTCAACCGGAATGGAATGGAATGGAATTCAATGGAATGGAATGGAATGGAATGGAATCAACCCAAGTGGAATGGAATGGAATGGAATGGAATCAACCCGAATGGATTAGAATGCAATGGAATGGAATGGAATGGAATGGAAAGAACACGAATGGAATGGAATTGAATGGAATGGAATCAACCCGAATGGAATGGAATGTACTGGGATGGAATGGAATAGAATGTTATCAACCCGAATGGAATGGAATGGAATGGAATCAACCCAAATGGAATTGAATGGAATGGAATCAACCCTAAAGGAATGGAATGGAAAGGAATGGAATGGAATCAACCAGAATGGAATGGAATGGAATGAAATGGAATGGAATAGATTGGAATGGAATGGAATCAACCCAAATGGAATGCAATGGAATGGAATTGAATAGAATCAACCCGAATGAAATGGAATGGAATGGAATGGAATGGAATGGGAAGGTATCAACCCGAATGGAACGGAATGGAATGGAATGGAATGGAATGGAATTGAATGGAGTGGAATGGAAACAACCAGAATGGAATGGAATGCAATGAAATGGAATGGTATGGAATCAACCCGAATGGAATGGAATGTAATGGGATGGAATAGAATAGAATGTTATCATCCAAAATGAAATGGAATGGAATGGAATCAACCCGAATGGAATGGAATGGAATGGAATGGAATGGAATAGAATCAACCCAAATGGAACGGTATGGAATGGAATGGAATGGAATGGAATGGAATCTAATGGAATCAACCCTAACGAATGGAATGGAATGGAATGGAATGGAATGGAATGGAATGGAATGAAGTCAACCTAAACGGAATGGAAAGGAATGGAATGGAATGGAATCAACCTAAATGGAATGGAAAGGAATGGAATGGAATCAACCAGAATGGAATTGAATGGAGTCAAATCGAGTGGAATGGAAAGGAATGGAATCAACCCGAATGGAATGGAATGAAATGGAATGGAATCAACCAAAATGGAATGGAAAGGAATGCAATGGAATGGAATGAAAATGGAATGGAATCAATCCGAATGGAATGGAATGGAATGGAATGGAATGGAATGGAATGGAACAGAATGGAATCAACCCGAATGGAATGGAATTGAATGGAATGCAATGGAATGGAATGGAATGGAATGGAGTCAACCCAAATGGAATGGAATGGAATGGAATGGAATGGAATCAACCCGAATGGAATGGAATGGAATGGAATGGAATGGAATGGAATCAACCCAAATGGAATGGAATGGAGTGCATTGGAATGGAAAGGAATCAACCGGAATGGACTGGAATCGAATGGAATGGGATGGAATCAAACTGAATGGAATTGAATCGAATGGAATGGAATGTTGTGGAATGGAATGGAATGGAATGGAATCAACCCGAATGGAATGGAATGGAATGGAATGCAGTCAACCGGAATGGAATGGAATGGAATTCAATGGAATGGAATGGAATGGAATGGAATCAACCCAAGTGGAATGGAATGGAATGGAATGGAATCAACACGAATGGATTAGAATGCAATGGAATGGAATGGAATGGAATGGAAAGAACACGAATGGAATGGAATGGAATGGAATGGAATCAACCCGAATGGAATGGAATGTACTGGGATGGAATGGAATAGAATGTTATCAACCCGAATGGAATGGAATGGAATGGAATCAACCCTAATGGAATGGAATGGAATGGAATCAACCCTAATGGAATGGAATGGAAAGGAATGGAATGGAATCAACCAGAATGGAATGGAATGGAATGAAATGGAATGGAATATATAGGAATGGAATGGAATCAACCCAAATGGAATGCAATGGAATGGAATTGAATAGAATCAACCCGAATGAAATGGAATGGAATGGAATGGAATGGAATGGGAAGGTATCAACCCGAATGGAATGGAATGGAATGGAATGGAATGGAATAGAATGGAGTGGAATGTAATCAACCAGAATGGAATGGAATGCAATGAAATGGAATGGTATGGAATCAACCCGAATGGAATGGAATGTAATGGGATGGAATAGAATAGAATGTTATCATCCAAAATGGAAAGGAATGGAATGGAATCAACCCGAATGGAATGGAATGGAATGGAATGGAATGGAATGGAATGGAATCAACCTGAATGGAACGGTATGGAATGGAATGGAATGGAATGGAATGGAATGGAATCTAATGGAATCAACCCTAATGAATGGAATGGAATGGAATGGAATGGAATGGAATGGAATGGAATGGAATGGAGTCAACCTAAACGGAATGGAAAGGAATGGAATGGAATGGAATCAACCTAAATGGAATGGAAAGGAATGGAATGGAATCAACCGGAATGGAATTGAATGGAGTCAAACCGAGTGGAATGGAATGGAATGGAATCAACCCGAATGGAATGGAATGAAATGGAATGGAATCAACCAAAATGGAATGGAAAGGAATGCAATGGAATGGAATGAAAATGGAATGGAATCAATCCGAATGGAATGGAATGGAATGGAATGGAATGGAACAGAATGGAATCAACCCGAATGGAATGGAATGGAATGGAATGGAATGGAATCAACTCGAATGGAATGGAATGGATTGGAATGGAATGGAACGGAATGGAATGGAATCAAACCAAATGGAATGGAATGGAGTGGATTGGAATGGAATGGAATCAACCGAAACGGAGTGGAATCGAATGGAATGGAATGTAATGGAATCGAACTGGATGTAATGGAATCTAATGGAATGGAATGTAGTGGAATCGAATGGAATGGAATGGAATCAACACGAATGGAATGGAATGGAATGAAATGGAATGGAATGCAGTGAACCGGAATGGAATGGAATGGAATTCAATGGAATGGAATGGGATGGAATCAAACCAAATGGCATGGAATGGAATGGAATGGAATCAACCCGAATGGAATGGAATGCAATGGAATGGAATGGAATAGAATGTTATCAACCCGAATGGAATGGAATGGAAAGGAATCAACGCGAATGGAATGGAATGGAATGGAATCAACACGAATGGAATGGAATGGAATGGAATGGAATGGAATGGAATCAACCCGAATGGAATGGAATGCAATGCAATGGAATGGAATGGAATGGAATCAACCCGAATGGAATGGAATGGAATGGAATGGAATGGAATCAACCCGAATGGAATGGAATGGAATGGAATGGAATGGAATGGAATGGAATGGAATGGAATCAACACAAATGGAATGGAATGGAGTTGATTGGAATGGAAAGGAATCAACCGGAAAGGACTGGAATCGAATGGAATGGGATGGAATCAAACTGAATGGAATTGAATCGAATGGAATGGAATGTTATGGAATGGAATGGAATGGAATGGAATCAACCCGAATGGAATGGAATGGAATGGAATGCAGTCAACCGGAATGGAATGGAATGGAATTCAATGGAATGGAATGGAATGGAATGGAATCAACCCAAGTGGAATGGAATGGAATGGAATGGAATCAACCCGAATGGATTAGAATGCAATGGAATGGAATGGAATGGAATGGAAAGAACACGAATGGAATGGAATGGAATGGAATGGAATCAACCCGAATGGAATGGAATGTACTGGGATGGAATGGAATAGAATGTTATCAACCCGAATGGAATGGAATGGAATGGAATCAACCCAAATGGAATTGAATGGAATGGAATCAACCCTAATGGAATGGAATGGAAAGGAATGGAATGGAATCAACCAGAATGGAATGGAATGGAATGAAATGGAATGGAATATATAGGAATGGAATGGAATCAACCCAAATGGAATGCAATGGAATGGAATTGAATAGAATCAACCCGAATGAAATGGAATGGAATGGAATGGAATGGAATGGGAAGGTATCAACCCGAATGGAATGGAATGGAATGGAATGGAATGGAATAGAATGGAGTGGAATGTAATCAACCAGAATGGAATGGAATGCAATGAAATGGAATGGTATGGAATCAACCCGAATGGAATGGAATGTAATGGGATGGAATAGAATAGAATGTTATCATCCAAAATGGAAAGGAATGGAATGGAATCAACCCGAATGGAATGGAATGGAATGGAATGGAATGGAATGGAATAGAATCAACCTGAATGGAACGGTATGGAATGGAATGGAATGGAATGGAATGGAATCTAATGGAATCAACCCTAATAAATGGAATGGAATGGAATGTAATGGAATGGAATGGAGTCAACCTAAACGGAATGGAAAGGAATGGAATGGAATGGAATCAACCTAAATGGAATGGAAAGGAATGGAATGGAGTCAACCGGAATGGAATTGAATGGAGTCAAACCGAGTGGAATGGAATGGAATGGAATCAACCCGAATGGAATGGAATGAAATGGAATGGAATCAACCAAAATGGAATGGAAAGGAATGCAATGGAATGGAATGAAAATGGAATGGAATCAATCCGAATGGAATGGAATGGAATGGAATGGAATGGAACAGAATGGAATCAACCCGAATGGAATGGAATGGAATGGAATGGAATGGAATGGAATGGAATGGAATGGAATGGAATGGAATCAACCCGAATGGAATGGAATGGAATGGAATGGAATGGAATCAACCCGAATGGAATGGAATGGATTGGAATGGAATGGAACGGAATGGAATGGAATCAAACCAAATGGAATGGAATGGAGTGGATTGGAATGGAATGGAATCAACCGGAACGGAGTGGAATCGAATGGAATGGAATGTAATGGAATGGAACTGAATGGAATGGAATCTAATGGAATGGAATGTAGTGGAATCGAATGGAATGGAATGGAATCAACCCGAATGGATTGGAATGGAATGAAATGGAATGGAATGCAGTGAACCGGAATGGAATGGAATGGAATTCAATGGAATGGAATGGGATGGAATCAAACCAAATGGCATGGAATGGAATGGAATGGAATCAACCCGAATGGAATGGAATGCAATGGAATGGAATGGAATAGAATGTTATCAACCCGAATGGAATGGAATGGAAAGGAATCAACGCGAATGGAATGGAATGCAATGGAATCAACACGAATGGAATGGAATGGAATGGAATGGAATGGAATGGAATGGAATCAACCCGAATGGAATGGAATGCAATGGAATGGAATGGAATGGAATGGAATCAACACGAATGGAATGGAATGGAATGGAATGAAATGGAATTTAATGAAATCAACCCGAATGGAATGGAATGTAATGGGATGGAATGGAATAGAATGGAATCAACGTGAATGGAATGGTACGGAATGGAATCAACACGAATGGAATGGAATTGAATGGATTCAACCCGAATGGAATGGAATGGACTGGAATGGAATGGAATGGAATGGAATCAACCAGAATGGAATGGAATGGAATGGAATCAACCCGAATGGAATGGAATTGAATGGAATGGAATGGAATGGAATGGAATGGAATGGAATGGAATGGAATGGAATCAACCCAAATGGAATGGAATGCAGTGGATTGGAATGGAAAGGAATCAACCGGAAAGGACTGGAATCGAATGGAATGGGATGGAATCAAACTGAATGGAATTGAATCGAATGGAATGGAATGTGATGGAATGGAATGGAATGGAATGGAATCAACCCGAATGGAATGGAATGGAATGGAATGCAGTCAACCGGAATGGAATGGAATGGAATTCAATGGAATGGAATGGAATGGAATGGAATCAACCCAAGTGGAATTGAATGGAATGGAATGGAATCAACCCGAATGGATTAGAATGCAATGAAATGGAATGGAATGGAATGGAAAGAACAAGAATGGAATGGAATGGAATGGAATGGAATCAACCCTAATGGAATGGAATGTACTGGGATGGAATGGAATAGAATGTTATCAACCCGAATGGAATGGAATGGAATGGAATCAACCCAAATGGAATTGAATGGAATGGAATCAACCCTAATGGAATGGAATGGAAAGGAATGGAATGGAATCAACCAGAATGGAATGGAATGGAATGAAATGGAATGGAATAGATTGGAATGGAATGGAGTCAACCCAAATGGAATGCAATGGAATGGAATGGAATGGAATCAACCCGAATGGAATGGAATGGAATGCAATGGAATGGAATGAAATGGAATGGAATCAACCCGAATGGAACGGAATGGAATGGAATGGAATCATCCCGAATGGCATGGAATGGAATGGAACGGAATGGAATGCAATGGAGTCAACACGAATGGAATGGAATGGAATGGAATGGAACGGAATGGAATCAACCCGAATGGAATGGAATGGAATGGAATGGAATCAACGCGAATGGAATGGAGTGGAATGGAATGGAATGGAATGGAATGGAATCAACCCGAATGGAATGCAATGGAATGGAATGGAGTAGAATCAACCCGAATATAATGCAATGGAATGAAATGGAATGGAATCAACCCGAATGGAATGGAATGGAATGGGATGGAATGGATGGAATGGAATCAACCCGAATGGAATGGAACGGAATGGAATGGAACGGAATGGAATGGAAGGGAACAGAATGGAATCAACACGATTGGAATGCAATGTAATGGAATGGAATGGAATGGAAGGAAATGGAATGGAATGGAAGGAATGGAATGGAACCTACCCGAATGGAATGGAATCAAATGGAATGGAATGAAACGGCATCAAACCGACTGCAATGGAATGGAATGGAATGGAATTGAATGGAGTGGAATGGAATGAAATGGCATGGAATCAACCCGAATGGAATGGAATGGAATGGAATGGAATGGAATGGAATGGAATGGAATCAAGCCGGATGGAATGGAATGGAATGGAATGGAATGGAATGGAATGGAATGGAATGGAATCAACCAGAGTGGAATGGAATGGAATGCAATGGAATGGAATGAAATGGCATGGAATCAACAGGAATGGAATGGAATGGAATGGAATGTAAAGGAACGGAATGGAATCAACCTGAATGGAATGGAATGGAATGGAATTCAATGGAATGGAATGAAATGGCATGGAATCAACAGGAATGGAATGGAATGGAATGGAATGGAAAGGAACGGAATGGAATCAACCCGAATGGAATGGAATGGAATGGAACCGAAGGGAACGGAATGTAATGGAATGGAATCAACCCGAATGGAATGGAATGGAATGGAATGGAATGGAATGGAATGGAATGGAATGGAATGGAATCAACCCGAATGTAATGGAACGGAATGGATTGAAATGGAACGGAATCAACATGAATGGAATGGAATGGAATGGAATGATATGGAATGCAATTTGATCAACCCGAATGGAATGCAATGGAATGGAATGAAATGGAATCAACCGGAATGGAATGGAATGGAATGGATTGGAATGGAATGCAATCAACCCAAATTCAATGGAATGGAAGGGAATGGAATGGAATGGAATGGATTGGAATGGAATGGAATGGAATCAACCTAAATGGAATGGAAAGGAATGGAATGGAATGGAATGGAATCAACCAGAATGGAATGGAATTTATTGGAGTCAAACCGAATGGCATTGAATGGAATGGAATCAACCCGAATGGAATGGAATGGAATGGAATGAAATGGAATGGAATGGTACGGAATGGAATGGAATGTTATCAACCTGAATGGAATGCTATGGAATGGAATGAAATGGAATGGAGGAGAATCAACCCGAATGGAATGGAATTGAAAGGAATGGAATGTAATGGAATGGAATGGAATCAACCAGAATGGATTGGAATGGAATGGAATGGAATGGAATGGAAACAACCGGAATGGAATGTAATGGAATTCAATGGAATGGAATGGAATCAACCAGAATGAAATGGAATGGAATGAAATAGAATGGAATGGAATGAAATGGAATGGAATGGAATGGAATGGAATCAACCGGAATGGAATGAAATGGAATGCAATGGAATGGAATGGAATCAACCCGAATGTAATGTAATGGAATGGAATGGAATGGAACGGAATGGAATGGAATGGAATCAACACGAATGGAATGGAATGGAATGGAATGAAAAGGAATGGAATGGAACCAACCCGAATGGAATGGAATGGAATGAAATCGAATGGAATATAATGGAATGGAATGGAATGGAATCCACTCGAATGGAAGGGATTGGAATGGAATGGACTGGAATGGAATCATCCCGAATGGCATGGAATGGAATGGAACGGAATGGAATGCAATGGAGTCAACAGGAATGGAATGGAATGGAATGGAATGGAACGGAATGGAATCAACCCGAATGGAATGGAATGGAATGGAATGGAATCAACGCGAATGGAATGGAATGGAATGGAATGGAATGGAATGGAATGGAATCAACCCGAATGGAATGCAATGGAATGGAATGGAATAGAATCAACCCGAATATAATGGAATGGAATGAAATTTAATGGAATCAACCCGAATGGAATGGAATGGAATGGGATGGAATGGAATGGAATGGAATCAACCCGAATGGAATGGAATGGAATGGAATGGAAGGGAACAGAATGGAATCAACACGATGGGAATGGAATGGAATGGAATGGAATGGAAGGGAATGGAATGGAATGGAAGGAATGGAATGGAACCTACCCGAATGGAATGGAATCGAATGGAATGGAATGAAACGGCATCAAACCGACTGGAATGGAATGGAATGGAATGGAATGAAATGGAATGGAATGGAATTGAATGGAATGGAATGGAATGGAATGAAATGGAATGGAATGGAATTGAATGGAATGGAATGGAATGAAATGGCATGGAATCAATCCGAATGGAATGGAATGGAATGGAATGGAATTGAATGGAATCAAGCCGAATGTAATGGAATGGAATGGAATGGAATGGAATGGAATGAAATGGCATGGAATCAACAGGAATGGAATGGAATGGAATGGAATGGAACGGAACGGAATGGAATCAACACGAATGGAATGGAATGGAAACGAAGGGAACGGAATGTAATGGAATGGAATCAACACGAATGGAATGGAATGGAATGGAATGGAATGGAACGGAATCAACCCGAATGGAATGAAATGGAATGGCATGGAATGGAATGAAATGGAATAGAATAAACCCGAATGGAATGGAACGTAATGGAATGGAATGGAATGGTACGGAATCAACCTGAATGGAATGTAATGGAATGGAATAGAATGGAATGCTATGGAATCAACCCGAAAGGAACGGAATGGAACGGGATGGAATGGAATGGAATGGAATAAACCCGAATGGAATGGAATGGAATGGAATGGAATGCAATGGAATCAACCCGAATGGAATGGAATGGAATGGAATGGAATGGAATGGAATGGATTCAACCCGAATGGAATGGAATGGAATGGAATGGAATGCAATGGAATCAACCAGAATGGAATGGATTGGAATGGAATGGAATGCAATGGAATCAACCCGAATGGAATGGAATGGAATAGAATGGATTCAACACAAATGGAATGGAATGGAATGGAATGAAATGGAATCAACCGGAATGGAATGGAATGGAATGGAAAGGAATGGAATCAACCTAAATGGAATGGAAAGGAATGGAATGGCATGGAATGGAATCAACCAGATTGGAATGGAATGGAATGGAGTCAAGCCGAATGGAATGGAATGGAATGGAATCAACGCGAATGGAATGGAATGGAATGGAATGGAATGGAATCAACCCGAATGGAATGCAATGGAATGGAATGGAGTAGAATCAACCCGAATATAATGGAATGGAATGAAATGGAATGGAATCAACCCGAATGGAATGGAATGGATTGGGATGGAATGGAATGGAATGGAATCAACCAGAATGGAATGGAACGGAATGGAATCAACACGATTGGAATGGAATGGAATGGAATGGAATGGAAGGGAATGGAATGGAATGGAAGGAATGGAATGGAACCTACCCGAATGGAATGGAATCGAATGGAATGGAATGAAACGGCATCAAACCGACTGGAATGGAATGGAATGGAATGGAATTGAATGGAAAGGAATGGAATGGAATTGAATGGAATCAAGCCGAATGGAATGGAATGGAATGGAATGGAATGGAATGGAATGGAATGGAATCAACCCGAGTGGAATGGAATGGAATGCAATGGAATGGAATGAAATGGCATGGAATCAACAGGAATGGAATGGAATGGAATGGAATGGAACGGAACGGAAAGGAATCAACCCGAATGGAATGGAATGGAATGGAACCGAAGGGAACGGAATGTAATGGAATGGAATCAACCCGAATTGAATGGAATGGAATGGAATTGAATGGAAAGGAATCAAGACGAATGGAATGAAATGGAATGGAATGGAATGGAATGAGATGGAATAGAATAAACCAGAATGGAATGGAACGTAATGGAATGGAATGAAATGGTATGGTATGGAATCAACCTGAATGGAATATAATGGAATGGAATAGAATGGAATGCTATGGAATCAACCCGAAAGGAACGGAATGGAACGGGATGGAATGGAATGGAATAGAATAAACCCGAATGGAATGGAATGGAATGGAATGGAATAGAATGGAATGCACTGGAATCAACCCGAATGGAATGGAATGGAATGGAATGGAATGGATTCAACCCGAATGGAATGGAATGGAATGAAATGGAATGGAGGAGAATCAACCCGAATGGAATGGAATTGAAAGGAATGGAATGTAATGGAATGGAATGGAATCAACCAGAATGGATTGGAATGGAATGGAAAGGAATGGAATGGAAACAACCGGAATGGAATGTAATGAAATTCAATGGAATGGAATGGAATCAACCAGAATGGAATGGAATGGAATGAAATAGAATGGAATGGAATGAAATGGAATGGAATGGAATGGAATGGAATGGAATTAACCGGAATGGAATGAAATGGAATGCAATGGAATGGAATGGAATCAACCCGAATGTAATGTAATGTAATGGAATGGAATGGAATGGAATGGAATCAACACGAATGGAATGGAATGGAATGGAATGAAAAGGAATGGAATGGAACCAACCCGAATGGAATGGAATGGAATGAAATCAAATGGAATATAATGGAATGGAATGGAATGGAATCCACTCGAATGGAATGGATTGGAATGGAATGGAATGGAATGGAATCATCCCGAATGGCATGGAATGGAATGGAACGGAATGGAATGCAATGGAGTCAACACGAATGGAATGGAATGGAATGGAATGGAACGGAATGGAATCAACCCGAATGGAATGGAATGGAATGGAATGGAATGGAATGGAATGGAATCAACGCGAATGGAATGGAATGGAATGGAATGGAATCGAATGGAATGGAATGGAATCAACCCGAATGGAATGCAATGGAATGGAATGGAATAGAATCAACCCGAATATAATGGAATGGAATGAAATTTAATGGAATCAACCCGAATGGAATGGAATGGAATGGAATGAGATGGAATGGAATGGAATGGAATCAACCCGAATGGAATGGAATGGAATGGAATGGAAGGGAACAGAATGGAATCAACACGATGGGAATGGAATGGAATGGAATGGAATGGAAGGGAATGGAATGGAATGGAAGGAATGGAATGGAACCTACCCGAATGGAATGGAATCGAATGGAATGGAATGAAACGGCATCAAACCGACTGGAATGGAATGGAATGGAATGGAATGAAATGGAATGGAATGGAATTGAATGGAATGGAATGGAATGAAATGGAATGGAATGGAATTGAATGGAATGGAATGGAATGGAATGAAATGGAATGGAATGGAATTGAATGGAATGGAATAGAATGAAATGGCATGGAATCAATCCGAATGGAATGGAATGGAATGGAATTGAATGGAATCAAGCCGAATATAATGGAATGGAATGGAATGGAATGGAATCAACCCGAGTGGAATGGAATGGAATGCAATGGAATGGAATGAAATGGCATGGAATCAACAGGAATGGAATGGAATGGAATGGAATGGAACGGAACGGAATGGAATCAACCCGAATGGAATGGAATGGAATGGAACCAAAGGGAACGGAATGTAATGGAATGGAATCAACACGAATGGAATGGAATGGAATGGAATGGAATGGAACGGAATCAACCCGAATGGAATGAAATGGAATGGCATGGAATGGAATGAAATGGAATAGAATAAACCCGAATGGAATGGAACGTAATGGAATGGAATGGAATGGTACGGAATCAACCTGAATGGAATGTAATGGAATGGAATAGAATGGAATGCTATGGAATCAACCCGAAAGGAACGGAATGGAACGGGATGGAATGGAATGGAATGGAATAAACCCGAATGGAATGGAATGGAATGGAATGGAATGCAATGGAATCAACCCGAATGGAATGGAATGGAATGGAATGGAATGGAATGGAATGGAATGGATTCAACCCGAATGGAATGGAATGGAATGGAATGGAATGCAATGGAATCAACCCGAATGGAATGGATTGGAATGGAATGGAATGCAATGGAATCAACCCGAATGGAATGGAATGGAATAGAATGGATTCAACACAAATGGAATGGAATGGAATGGAATGAAATGGAATCAACTGGAATGGAATGGAATGGAATGGAAAGGAATGGAATCAACCTAAATGGAATGGAAAGGAATGGAATGGAATGGAATGGAATCAACCAGATTGGAATGGAATGGAATGGAGTCAAGCCGAATGGAATGGAATGGAATGGAATCAACGCGAATGGAATGGAATGGAATGGAATGGAATGGAATGGAATGGAATGGAATGGAATGGAATGGAATCAACCCGAATGGAATGCAATGGAATGGAATGGAGTAGAATCAACCCGAATATAATGGAATGGAATGAAATGGAATGGAATCAACCCGAATGGAATGGAATGGATTGGGATGGAATGGAATGGAATGGAATCAACCAGAATGGAATGGAACGGAATGGAATCAACACGATTGGAATGGAATGGAATGGAATGGAATGGAAGGGAATGGAATGGAATGGAAGGAATGGAATGGAACCTACCCGAATGGCATGGAATCGAATGGAATGGAATGAAACGGCATCAAACCGACTGGAATGGAATGGAATGGAATGGAATTGAATGGAAAGGAATGGAATGGAATTGAATGGAATCAAGCCGAATGGAATGGAATGGAATGGAATGGAATGGAATGGAATCAACCCGAGTGGAATGGAATGGAATGCAATTGAATGGAATGAAATGGCATGGAATCAACAGGAATGGAATGGAATGGAATGGAATGGAACGGAACGGAAAGGAATCAACCCGAATGGAATGGAATGGAATGGAACCGAAGGGAACGGAATGTAATGGAATGGAATCAACCCGAATTGAATGGAATGGAATGGAATTGAATGGAACGGAATCAAGCCGAATGGAATGAAGTGGAATGGAATGGAATGGAATGAAATGGAATAGAATCAACCAGAATGGAATGGAACGTAATGGAATGGAATGAAATGGTATGGTATGGAATCAACCTGAATGGAATGTAATGGAATGGAATAGAATGGAATGCTATGGAATCAACCCGAAACGAACGGAATGGAACGGGATGGAATGGAATGGAATAGAATAAACCCGAATGGAATGGAATGGAATGGAATGGAATGGAATAGAATGGAATGCACTGGAATCAACCCGAATGGAATGGAATGGAATGGAATGGAATGGAATCAACCCGAATGGAATGGAATGGAATGGAATGGAATGGAATGGAATGGAATGGAATGGAATGCAATGGAATCAACCCGAATAGAATGGAATGGAATGGAATGCAATGGAATAGAATGGATTCAACCCAAATGGAATGGAATGGAATGGAATGAAATGGAATCAACCGGAATGGAATGGAATGGAATGGAATCAACCTAAATGGAATGGAAAGGAATGGAATGGAATGGAATGGAATCAACCAGAATGGAATGGAATGGAAAGGAGTCAAACCGAGAGGAATGGAGTGGAATGGAATGGAATGGAATGGAATGGAATCAACACAAATGGAATGGAATGGAATGCAATGGAATGGAATGAAATGGCATGGAATTAACCCGAATGGAATGGAATGGAAGGGAATCAACCAGAATGGAATGGAATGGAATGGAATGGAATGGAATGGAAAGGAATGGAATGGAATGGAATGGAATGGAATGGAAACAACCAGAATGGAATGGAATGGAATGGAATGGAATCAAACGGAATGGAATGGAATGGAATGGAATGGAATGGAATGGAATGGAATGGAATGGAACGGAATGGAATCAACCCGAACGGAATGGAATGGAATGGAATCGAATTGATAGGAATGGAATGGAACCAACCCGAATGGAATGGAATCGAAAGGAACGGAATGGAACGATATGAGACCGAATGCAATGGAATGGAATGGAATGGAATGCAATCAACACGAATGGAATGAAACGGAATGGAATGGAATCAACAAGAAAGGAATGGAATGGAATTGAATGGAATGGAATGGAATGGAATCAACCCGAAAGGAATGGAATGGAACGGAATGGAATGCATTGGAATGGTATCATCACGAATGGAATGGAATGGAAAGGAACAGAATCAACCCGAATGGAATGGAATGGAATGGAATGGAATAGAATCAACCCAAATGGAATGGAATGGAATGGAATGGAATGGAATGGAATCAACCCGAATGGAATAGAATGGAATGGGAAGGATGGGAATGCAAAGAAGTCAACACAAATGGAATGGAATGGAATGGAATGGAATGCAATGAAATGGAATGGCATGGAATCAACCGGAATGGAATGGAATGGAATGGAGTGGAACGGAATGGTATCAACCCGATTGGAATGGAATGGAATGGAATGGAATGAAATGGAATCAACCGGAATGGAATGGAATGGAATGGAACGGAATGCAATCAACACGAATGGAATGGAATGAAAGGGAATGGAATGAAATGGAATCAACAGGAATGGAATGGAATGGAATGGAATGGATTGGAATGGAATGCAATCAACCCAAATATAATGGAATGGAAGGGAATGGAAAGGAATGGAATGGACTGGAATAGAATGGAATGGAATCAACCTAAATGGAATGGAAAGGAATGGAATGGAATAGAATGGAATCAACCAGAATGGAATGGAATTTATTGGAGTCAAACCGATAGGCATTGAATGGAATGGAATCAACCCGAATGGAATGGAATGGAATGGAATGGAACGGAATGCAATCAACACGAATGGAATGGAATGAAAGGGAATGGAATGGAATGGAATCAACCCGAATGGAATGGAATGGATTGGAATGGAATGCAATCAACCCAAATATAATGGAATGGAAGGGAATGGAATGGAATGGAATGGATTGGAATGGAATGGAATGGAATCAACCTAAATGGAATGGAAAGGAATGGAATTGAATGGAATGGAATCAACCAGAATGGAATGGAATTTATTGGAGTCAAACCGAATGGCATTGAATGGAATGGAATCAACCCGAATGGAATGGAATGGAATGGAATGGAATGGAATGGAACGGAATGCAATCAACACGAATGGAATGGAATGAAAGGGAATGGAATGGAATGGAATCAACCCGAATGGAATGGAATGGAATGGAATGGAATGGAATGGAATGGAATGGAATGCAATAAACACGAATAGATTCGAATGGAATCAACACGAATAGAACGGAATGGAATGGAATGGATAGGAATGGAATGGAATGGAATGGAATGGAATGGAATCAACCGGAATGGAATGGAATGGAATGGAATGGAATGGAATGGAATGGAATCAACCCGAATGGAATGGAATTCAATGGAATGGAATGGAATGGAATCAACACGAATGGAATGGAATGGAATGAAATGGAATTTAATGAAATCAACCCGAATGGAATGGAATGTAATGGGATGGAATGGAATAGAATGGAATAAACCTGAATGGAATGGTACGGAATGGAATCAAGACGAATGGAATGGAATTGAATGGATTCAAACCGAATGGAATGGAATGGACTGGAATGGAATGGAATGGAATGGAATGGAATGGAATCAACCAGAATGGAATGGAATGGAATGGAATCAACACGAATGGAATGGAATGGAATGGAATGGAATGGAATGGAATGGTATCAACCCAAATGGAATGGAATGCAGTGGATTGGAATGGAAAGGAATCAACCGGAAAGGACTGGAATCGAATGGAATGGGATGGAATCAAACTGAATGGAATTGAATCGAATGGAATGGAATGTGATGGAATGGAATGGAATGGAATGGAATCAACCCGAATGGAATGGAATGGAATGGAATGCAGTCAACCGGAATGGAATGGAATGGAATTCAATGGAATGGAATGGAATGGAATGGAATCAACCCAAGTGGAATGGAATGGAATGGAATGGAATCAACCCGAATGGATTAGAATGCAATGAAATGGAATGGAATGGAATGGAAAGAACACGAATGGAATGGAATGGAATGGAATGGAATGGAATCAACGCGAATGGAATGGAATGTACTGGGATGGAATGGAATAGAATGTTATCAACCCGAATGGAATGGAATGGAATGGAATCAACCCAAATGGAATTGAAAGGAATGGAATCAACCCTAATGGAATGGAATGGAAAGGAATGGAATGGAATCAACCAGAATGGAATGGAATGGAATGAAATGGAATGGAATAGATTGGAATGGAATGGAGTCATCCCAAATGGAATGCAATGGAATGGAATGGAATAGAATCAACCCGAATGAAATGGAATGGAATGGAATGGAATGGAATGGAATGGGAAGGTATCAACACGAATGGAATGGAATGGAATGGAATGGAATGGAATTGAATGGAGTGGAATGGAATCAACCAGAATGGAATGGAATGCAATGAAATGGAATGGTATGGAATCAACCCGAATGGAATGGAATGTGATGGGATGGAATAGAATAGAATGTTATCGACCAAAATGGAATGGAATGGAATGGAATCAACCCGAATGGAATGGAATGGAATGGAATGGAATGGAATGGAATAGAATCAACCCGAATGGAACGGTATGGAATGGAATGGAATGGAATGGAATGGAATCTAATGGAATCAAACCTAATGAATGGAATGGAATGGAATGGAATGGAATGGAATGCAGTCAACCTAAACGGAATGGAAAGGAATGGAATGGAATGCAATCAACCTAAATGGAAAGGAAAGGAATGGAATGGAATCAACCGGAATGGAATTGAATGGAGTCAAACCGAGTGGAATGGAATGGAATGGAATCAACCCGAATGGAATGGAATGAAATGGAATGGAATCAACCAAAATGGAATGGAAAGGAATGCAATGGAATGGAATGAAAATGGAATGGAATCAATCCGAATGGAATGGAATGGAATGGAATGGAATGGAATGGAACAGAATGGAATCAACTCGAATGGAATGGAATGGAATGGAATGGAATGCAATGGAATGGAATGGAATGGAATGGAATCAACACAAATGGAATGGAATGGAATGGAATGGAATGGAATGGAATGGAATGGAATCAACCCGAATGGAATGGAATGGAATGGAATGGAATGGAATGGAATGGAATCAACCCAAATGGAATGGAATGGAGTGGATTGGAATGGAAAGGAATCAACTGGAAAGGACTGGAATCGAATGGAATGGGATGGAATCAAACTGAATGGAATTGAATCGAATGGAATGGAATGTTGTGGAATGGAATGGAATGGAATGGAATGGAATCAACCCGAATGGAATGGAATGGAATGGAATGCAGTCAACCGGAATGGAATGGAATGGAATTCAATGGAATGGAATGGAATGGAATGGAATCAACCCAAGTGGAATTGAATGGAATGGAATGGAATCAACCCGAATGGATTAGAATGCAATGGAATTGAATGGAATGGAATGGAAAGAACACGAATGGAATGGAATGGAATGGAATGGAATCAACCCGAATGGAATGGAATGTACTGGGATGGAATGGAATAGAATGTTATCAACCCGAATGGAATGGAATGGAATGGAATCAACCCAAATGGAATTGAATGGAATGGAATCAACCCTAATGGAATGGAATGGAAAGGAATGGAATGGAATCAACCAGAATGGAATGGAATGGAATGAAATGGAATGGAATAGATTGGAATGGAATGGAATCAACCCAAATGGAATGCAATGGAATGGAATTGAATAGAATCAACCCGAATGAAATGGAATGGAATGGAATGGAATGGAATGGGAAGGTATCAACCCGAATGGAATGGAATGGAATGGAATGGAATGGAATTGAATGGAGTGGAATGGAATCAACCAGAATGGAATGGAATGCAATGAAATGGAATGGTATGGAATCAACCCGAATGGAATGGAATGTAATGGGATGGAATGGAATAGAATGTTATCATCCAAAATGGAAAGGAATGGAATGGAATCAACCCGAATGGAATGGAATGGAATGGAATGGAAAGGAATAGAATCAACCCGAATGGAACGGTATGGAATGGAATGGAATGGAATGGAATGGAATCTAATGGAATCAACCCTAATGAATGGAATGGAATGGAATGGAATGGAATGGAATGGAATGGAATGGAATGGAATGGAATGGAGTCAACCTAAACGGAATGGAAAGGAATGGAATGGAATGGAATCAACCTAAATGGAATGGAAAGGAATGGAATGGAATCAACCGGAATGGAATTGAATGGAGTCAAACCGAGTGGAATGGAATGGAATGGAATCAACCCGAATGGAATGGAATGAAATGGAATGGAATCAACCAAAATGGAATGGAAAGGAATGCAATGGAATGGAATGAAAATGGAATGGAATCAATCCGAATGGAATGGAATGGAATAGAATGGAATGGAACAGAATGGAATCAACCCGAATGGAATGGAATGGAATGGAATGGAATGGAATGGAATGGAATGGAATCAACCCGAATGGAATGGAATGGAATGGAATGGAATGGAATGGAATGGAATGGAATCAACCCGAATGGAATGGAATGGATTGGAATGGAATGGAACGGAATGGAATGGAATCAAACCAAGTGGAATGGAATGGAGTGGATTGGAATGGAATGGAATCAACCGGAACGGAGTGGAATCGAATGGAATGGAATGTAATGGAATCGAACTGAATGGAATGGAATCTAATGGAATGGAATGTAGTGGAATCGAATGGAATGGAATGGAATCAACCCGAATGGAATGGAATGGAGTGAAATGGAATGGAATGCAGTGAACCGGAATGGAATGGAATGGAATTCAATGGAATGGAATGGAATGGGATGGAATCAAACCAAATGGCATGGAATGGAATGGAATGGAATCAACCCGAATGGAATGGAATGCAATGGAATGGAATGGAATAGAATGTTATCAACCCGAATGGAATGGAATGGAATAGAATGTTATCAACCCGAATGGAATGGAATGGAAAGGAATCAACGCGAATGGAATGGAATCAACACGAATGGAATGGAATGGAATGGAATGGAATGGAATGGAATGGAATGGAATCAACCCGAATGGAATGGAATGCAATGGAATGGAATGGAATGGAATGGAATCAACACGAATGGAATGGAATGGAATGGAATGAAATGGAATTTAATGAAATCAACCCGAATGGAATGGAATGTAATGGGATGGAATGGAATAGAATGGAATCAACGTGAATGGAATGGTACGGAACGGAATCAACACGAATGGAATGGAATTGAATGGATTCAACCCGAATGGAATGGAATGGACTGGAATGGAATGGAATGGAATGGAATGGAATGGAATCAACCAGAATGGAATGGAATGGAATTTAATCAACCCGAATGGAATGGAATGGAATGGAATGGAATGGAATGGAATGGAATCAACCCAAATGGAATGGAATGCAGTGGATTGGAATGGAAAGGAATCAACCGGAAAGGACTGGAATCGAATGGAATGGGATGGAATCAAACTGAATGGAATTGAATCGAATGGAATGGAATGTGATGGAATGGAATGGAATGGAATGGAATCAACCCGAATGGAATGGAATGGAATGGAATGCAGTCAACCGGAATGGAATGGAATGGAATTCAATGGAATGGAATGGAATGGAATGGAATCAACCCAAGTGGAATGGAATGGAATGGAATGGAATCAACCCGAATGGATTAGAATGCAATGAAATGGAATGGAATGGAATGGAAAGAACAAGAATGGAATGGAATGGAATGGAATGGAATCAACCCGAATGGAATGGAATGTACTGGGATGGAATGGAATAGAATGTTATCAACCCGAATGGAATGGAATGGAATGGAATCAACCCAAATGGAATTGAATGGAATGGAATCAACCCTAATGGAATGGAATGGAAAGGAATGGAATGGAATCAACCAGAATGGAATGGAATGGAATGAAATGGAATGGAATAGTTTGGAATGGAATGGAGTCAACCCAAATGGAATGCAATGGAATGGAATGGAATAGAATCAACCCGAATGGAATGGAATGGAATGGAATGGAATGGAATGGAATTGAATGGAGTGGAATGGAATCAACCAGAATGGAATGGAATGCAATGAAATGGAATGGTATGGAATCAACCCGAATGGAATGGAATGTAGTGGGATGGAATAGAATAGAATGTTATCATCCAAAATGGAAAGGAATGGAATGGAATCAACCCGAATGGAATGGAATGGAATGGAATGGAATGGAATGGAATGGAATAGAATCAACCTGAATGGAACGGTATGGAATGGAATGGAATGGAATGGAATGGAATCTAATGGAATCAACCCTAATGAATGGAATGGAATGGAATGGAATGGAATGGAATGGAGTCAACCTAAACGGAATGGAAAGGAATGGAATGGAATGGAATCAACCTAAATGGAATGGAAAGGAATGGAATGGAATCAACCGGAATGGAATTGAATGGAGTCAAACCGAGTGGAATGGAATGGAATGGAATCAACCCGAATGGAAAGGAATGAAATGGAATGGAGTCAACCAAAATGGAATGGAAAGGAATGCAATGGAATGGAATGAAAATGGAATGGAATCAATCCGAAAAGAATGGAATGGAATGGAATGGAATGGAACAGAATGGAATCAACCCGAATGGAATGGAATGGAATGGAATGGAATGGAATGGAATGGAATCAACCCAAATGGAATGGAATGGAATGGAATGGAATGGAATGGAATGGAATGGAATCAACCCGAATGGAATGGAATGGAATGGAATGGAATCAACCCGAATGGAATGGAATGGATTGGAATGGAATGGAACGGAATGGAATGGAATCAAACCAAATGGAATGGAATGGAGTGGATTGGAATGGAATGGAATCAACCGGAAAGGAGTGGAATCGAATGGAATGGAATGTAATGGAACCGAACTGAATGGAATGGAATCGAATGGAATGGAATGTAGTGGAATCGAATGGAATGGAATGGAATCAACCCGAATGGAATGGTATGGAATGGAATGAAATGGAATGCAGTGAACCGGAATGGAATGGAATGGAATTCAATGGAATGGAATGGGATGGAATCAAACCAAATGGCATGGAATGGAATGGAATGGAATCAACCCGAATGGAATAGAATGCAATGGAATGGAATGGAATGGAATCAACCCGAATGGAATGGAATGGAATGGGATGGAATGGAATAGAATGTTATCAACCCGAATGGAATGGAATGGAAAGGAATCAACACGAATGGAATGGAATGGAATGGAATCAACACGAATGGAATGGAATGGAATGGAATGGAATGGAATGGAATCAACCCAAATGGAATGGAATGGAATGGAATAGAATCAACCCGATTGGAACGGAATGGAATGGAATGGAATCAACCCGAATGAAATGGAATGGAATAGAATGGAACGGAGTCAACCTAAGTGGAATGGAAAGGAGTGGAATGGAATCAACCGGAATGGAGCGGAATGGAGTCAAACCGAATGGAATGGAATGGAATGGAATCAAGCGGAATGGAATGGAATGGAATGGAATGAAATGGAATGGAATGGAATGGACCGAAATGGAATAGAATATTATCAACCCGAATGGAATGTTTTGGAATGGAATGGAATGGAATGGAATGGAATGGAATGGAATGGAATGGAATGGAATGGAATCAACCCGAATGGAATGGAATGTAATGGGATGGAATGGAATAGAATGTTAACCTCCAAAATGGAAAGGAATGGAATGGAATCAACCCGAATGGAATGGAATGGAATGGAATGGAAAGGAATAGAATCAACCCGAATGGAACGGTATGGAATGGAATGGAATGGAATGGAATGGAATCTAATGGAATCAACCCTAATGAATGGAATGGAATGGAATGGAATGGAATGGAATGGAATGGAATGGAGTCAACCTAAACGGAATGGAAAGGAATGGAATGGAATGGAATCAACCTAAATGGAATGGAAAGGAATGGAATGGAATCAACCGGAATGGAATTGAATGGAGTCAAACCGAGTGGAATGGAATGGAATGGAATCAACCCGAATGGAATGGAATGAAATGGAATGGAATCAACCAAAATGGAATGGAAAGGAATGCAATGGAATGGAATGAAAATGGAATGGAATCAATCCGAATGGAATGGAATGGAATAGAATGGAATGGAAAAGAATGGAATCAACCCGAATGGAATGGAATGGAATGGAATGGAATGGAATGGAATGGAATGGAATCAACCCGAATGGAATGGAATGGAATGGAATGGAATGGAATGGAATCAACCCGAATGGAATGGAATGGATTGGAATGGAATGGAACGGAATGGAATGGAATCAAACCAAGTGGAATGGAATGGAGTGGATTGGAATGGAATGGAATCAACCGGAACGGAGTGGAATCGAATGGAATGGAATGTAATGGAATCGAACTGAATGGAATGGAATCTAATGGAATGGAATGTAGTGGAATCGAATGGAATGGAATGGAATCAACCCGAATGGAATGGAATGGAATGAAATGCAATGGAATGCAGTGAACCGGAATGGAATGGAATGGAATTCAATGGAATGGAATGGAATGGGATGGAATCAAACCAAATGGAATGGAATGGAATGGAATGGAATCAACCCAAATGGAATGGAATGCAATGGAATGGAATGGAATAGAATGTTATCAACCCGAATGGAATGGAATGGAAAGGAATCAACGCGAATGGAATGGAATCAACACGAATGGAATGGAATGGAATGGAATGGAATGGAATGGAATGGAATCAACCCGAATGGAATGGAATGCAATGGAATGGAATGGAATGGAATGGAATCAACACGAATGGAATGGAATGGAATGGAATGAAATGGAATTTAATGAAATCAACCCGAATGGAATGGAATGTAATGGGATGGAATGGAATAGAATGGAATCAACGTGAATGGAATGGTACGGAATGGAATCAACACGAATGGAATGGAATTGAATGGATTCAACCCGAATGGAATGGAATGGACTGGAATGGAATGGAATGGAATGGAATGGAATAAACCAGAATGGAATGGAATGGAATTTAATCAACCCGAATGGAATGGAATCGACTGGAATGGAATGGAATGAAATGGAATGGAATCAACCCAAATGGAATGGAATGCAGTGGATTGGAATGGAAAGGAATCAACCGGAAAGGACTGGAATCGAATGGAATGGGATGGAATCAAACTGAATGGAATTGAATCGAATGGAATGGAATGTGATGGAATGGAATGGAATGGAATGGAATCAACCCGAATGGAATGGAATGGAATGGAATGCAGTCAACCGGAATGGAATGGAATGGAATTCAATGGAATGGAATGGAATGGAATGGAATCAACCCAAGTGGAATGGAATGGAATGGAATGGAATCAACCCGAATGGATTAGAATGCAATGAAATGGAATGGAATGGAATGGAAAGAACAAGAATGGAATGGAATGGAATGGAATGGAATCAACCCGAATGGAATGGAATGTACTGGGATGGAATGGAATAGAATGTTATCAACCCGAATGGAATGGAATGGAATGGAATCAACCCAAATGGAATTGAATGGAATGGAATCAACCCTAATGGAATGGAATGGAAAGGAATGGAATGGAATCAACCAGAATGGAATGGAATGGAATGAAATGGAATGGAATAGTTTGGAATGGAATGGAGTCAACACAAATGGAATGCAATGGAATGGAATGGAATAGAATCAACCCGAATGGAATGGAATGGAATGGAATGGAATGGAATGGAATGGAATGGAATTGAATGGAGTGGAATGGAATCAACCAGAATGGAATGGAATGCAATGAAATGGAATGGTATGGAATCAACCCGAATGGAATGGAATGTAGTGGGATGGAATAGAATAGAATGTTATCATCCAAAATGGAAAGGAATGGAATGGAATCAACCCGAATGGAATGGAATGGAATGGAATGGAATGGAATGGAATAGAATCAACCTGAATGGAACGGTATGGAATGGAATGGAATGCAATGGAATGGAATCTAATGGAATCAACCCTAATGAATGGAATGGAATGGAATGGAATGGAATGGAGTCAACCTAAACGGAATGGAAAGGAATGGAATGGAATGGAATCAACCTAAATGGAATGGAAAGGAATGGACTGGAATCAACCGGAATGGAATTGAATGGAGTCAAACCGAGTGGAATGGAATGGAATGGAATCAACCCGAATGGAAAGGAATGAAATGGAATGGAGTCAACCAAAATGGAATGGAAAGGAATGCAATGGAATGGAATGAAAATGGAATGGAATCAATCCGAAAAGAATGGAATGGAATGGAATGGAATGGAACAGAATGGAATCAACCCGAATGGAATGGAATGGAATGGAATGGAATGGAATGGAATGGAATCAACCCAAATGGAATGGAATGGAATGGAATGGAATGGAATGGAATGGAATGGAATGGAATCAACCCGAATGGAATGGAATGGAATGGAATGGAATCAACCCGAATGGAATGGAATGGATTGGAATGGAATGGAACGGAATGGAATGGAATCAAACCAAATGGAATGGAATGGAGTGGATTGGAATGGAATGGAATCAACCGGAACGGAGTGGAATCGAATGGAATGGAATGTAATGGAACCGAACTGAATGGAATGGAATCGAATGGAATGGAATGTACTGGAATCGAATGGAATGGAATGGAATCAACCCGAATGGAATGGTATGGAATGGAATGAAATGGAATGCAGTTAACCGGAATGGAATGGAATGGAATTCAATGGAATGGAATGGGATGGAATCAAACCAAATGGCATGGAATGGAATGGAATGGAATCAACCCGAATGGAATAGAATGCAATGGAATGGAATGGAATGGAATCAACCCGAATGGAATGGAATGGAATGGGATGGAATGGAATAGAATGTTATCAACCCGAATGGAATGGAATGGAAAGGAATCAACACGAATGGAATGGAATGGAATGGAATCAACACGAATGGAATGGAATGGAATGGAATGGAATGGAATGGAATCAACCCAAATGGAATGGAATGGAATGGAATAGAATCAACCCGATTGGAACGGAATGGAATGGAATGGAATCAACCCGAATGAAATGGAATGGAATAGAATGGAACGGAGTCAACCTAAGTGGAATGGAAAGGAGTGGAATGGAATCAACCGGAATGGAGCGGAATGGAGTCAAACCGAATGGAATGGAATGGAATGGAATCAAGCGGAATGGAATGGAATGGAATGGAATGAAATGGAATGGAATGGAATGGACCGAAATGGAATAGAATATTATCAACCCGAATGGAATGTTTTGGAATGGAATGGAATGGAATGGAATGGAATGGAATGGAATGGAATGGAATGGAATCAACCCGAATGGAATGGAATGGAATGGAATGGAATAGAATGGGATGCAATGCAATCAACCAGAATGGAATGGAATGTAACGAAATGGAATATATTGGAATGGAATGGAGTTAACCCAAGTGGAATGGAGTGGAATGGAATGGAATGGAATGCAAAGGAATAGATTCACATCGATTGGAAAGGAACGGAATGGAATGTAATGCAATGCTATGGAATCAACCCGAATGGAATGGAATGGAATGGAATGGAATGGAATAGAATCAACCCGATTGGAACGGAATGGAATGGAATGGAATCAACCCGAATGAAATGGAATGGAATAGAATGGAACGGAGTCAACCTAAATGGAATGGAAAGGAGTGGAATGGAATCAACCGGAATGGAGCGGAATGGAGTCAAACCGAATGGAATGGAATGGAATAGAATCAACCGGAATGGAATGGAATGAACTGGAATGGAATGGAATGGAACGAAATGGAATAGAATATTATCAACCCGAATGGAATGGTTTGGAATGGAATGGAATGGAATGGAATGGAATGGAATGGAATGGAAAGTAATCAACCCGAATGGAATGGAATGGAATGGAATGGAATAGAATGGAATGCAATGCAATCAACCAGAATGGAATGGAATGTAACGGAATGGAATAGATTGGAATGGAATGGAGTTAACCCAAGTGGAATGGAGTGGAATGGAAAGGAATGGAATGCAAAGGAATAGATTCACATCGATTGGAAAGGAACGGAATGGAATGGAATGCAATGCTATGGAATCAACCCGAATGGAATGGAGTGCAATCGGATGGAATGGAATGGAATCGGATGGAATGGAATTGAATGGAATAAATCAGAATTGAAAGGAATGGAATGGAATGGAATTGAATGGAATCAACCCGAATGGAATGGAATGGAAAGGAATGGAGTCAACCTAAATGGAATGGAAAGGAATGGAAAGGAATGGAATCAACCAAAATGGAATGGAAAGGAATGGAATGGCATCAACCGGAATGGAATGGAAAGGAGTTAAACAGAATGGAATGGAATGGAATGGGATGGAATGGAATGGAATGGAATCAAAGTGAATGGAAGGGAATGCAATGGAACGGATTGGAATGGAATCAACCCGAATGGAATGGAATGGAATGGAATGCAATAAACACGAATAGATTCGAATGGAATCAACACGAATAGAACGGAATGGAATGGAATGGAATGGAATGGAATGGAATGGAATGGAATCAACCGGAATGGAAGGGAATGGAATGGAATGGAATGGAATGGAATGGAATCAACCCGAATGGAATGGAATGCAATGGAATGGAATGGAATGGAATCAACACGAATGGAATGTAATGGAATGGAATGAAATGGAATTTAATGAAATCAACCCGAATGGAATGGAATGTAATGGGATGGAATGGAATAGAATGGAATCAACCTGAATGGAATGGTACGGAATGGAATCAACACGAATGGAATGGAATTGAATGGATTCAACCCGAATGGAATGGAATGGACTGGAATGGAATGGAATGGAATGGAATGGAATCAACCAGAATGGAATGGAATGGAATGGAATCAACCCGAATGGAATGGAATGGAATGGAATGGAATGGAATCAACACAAATGGAATGGAATGGAGTGGATTGGAATGGAAAGGAATCAACTGGAAAGGACTGGAGTCGAATGGAATGGGATGGAATCAAACTGAATGGAATTGAATCGAATGGAATGGAATGTAGTGGAATGGAATGGAATGGAATGGAATCAACCCGAATGGAATGGAATGGAATGGAATGCAGTCAACCGGAATGGAATGGAATGGAATTCAATGGAATGGAATGGAATGGAATGGAATCAACCCAAGTGGAATGGAATGGAATGGAATGGAATCAACCCGAATGGATTAGAATGCAATGGAATGGAATGGAATGGAATGGAAAGAACACGAATGGAATGGAATTGAATGGAATGGAATCAACCCGAATGGAATGGAATGTACTGGGATGGAATGGAATAGAATGTTATCAACCCGAATGGAATGGAATGGAATGGAATCAACCCAAATGGAATTGAATGGAATGGAATCAACCCTAAAGGAATGGAATGGAAAGGAATGGAATGGAATCAACCAGAATGGAATGGAATGGAATGAAATGGAATGGAATAGATTGGAATGGAATGGAATCAACCCAAATGGAATGCAATGGAATGGAATGGAATAGAATCAACCCGAATGAAATGGAATGGAATGGAATGGAATGGAATGGGAAGGTATCAACCCGAATGGAACGGAATGGAATGGAATGGAATGGAATGGAATTGAATGGAGTGGAATGGAAACAACCAGAATGGAATGGAATGCAATGAAATGGAATGGTATGGAATCAACCCGAATGGAATGGAATGTAATGGGATGGAATAGAATAGAATGTTATCATCCAAAATGGAAAGGAATGGAATGGAATCAACCCGAATGGAATGGAATGGAATGGAATGGAATGGAATAGAATCAACCTGAATGGAACGGTATGGAATGGAATGGAATGGAATGGAATGGAATGGAATCTAATGGAATCAACCCTAATGAATGGAATGGAATGGAATGGAATGGAATGGAATGGAATGGAATGGAGTCAACCTAAACGGAATGGAAAGGAATGGAATGGAATGGAATCAACCTAAATGGAATGGAAAGGAATGGAATGGAATCAACCGGAATGGAATTGAATGGAGTCAAACCGAGTGGAATGGAATGGAATGGAATCAACCCGAATGGAATGGAATGAAATGGAATGGAATCAACCAAAATGGAATGGAAAGGAATGCAATGGAATGGAATGAAAATGGAATGGAATCAATCCGAATGGAATGGAATGGAATGGAACAGAATGGAATCAACCCGAATGGAATGGAATGGAATGGAATGGAATGGAATGGAATGGAATGGAATGGAATGGAATGGAATGGAATGGAATCAACCCGAATGGAATGGAATGGAATGGAATCAACCCGAATGGAATGGAATGGATTGGAATGGAATGGAACGGAATGGAATGGAATCAAACCAAATGGAATGGAATGGAGTGGATTGGAATGGAATGGAATCAACCGGAACGGAGTGGAATCGAATGGAATGGAATGTAATGGAATCGAACTGAATGGAATGGAATCTAATGGAATGGAATGTAGTGGAATCGAATGGAATGGAATGGAATCAACCCGAATGGAATGAAATGGAATGAAATGGAATGGAATGCAGTGAACCGGAATGGAATGGAATGGAATTCAATGGAATGGAATGGGATGGAATCAAACCAAATGGCATGGAATGGAATGGAATGGAATCAACCCGAATGGAATGGAATGCAATGGAATGGAATGGAATAGAATGTTATCAACCCGAATGGAATGGAATGGAAGGGAATCAACGCGAATGGAATGGAATGGAATGGAATCAACACGAATGGAATGGAATGGAATGGGATGGAATGGAATAGAATGTTATCAACCCGAATGGAATGGAATGGAAAGGAATCAACACGAATGGAATGGAATGGAATGGAATCAACACGAATGGAATGGAATGGAATGGAATGGAATGGAATGGAATCAACCCAAATGGAATGGAATGGAATGGAATAGAATCAACCCGATTGGAACGGAATGGAATGGAATGGAATCAACCCGAATGAAATGGAATGGAATAGAATGGAACGGAGTCAACCTAAGTGGAATGGAAAGGAGTGGAATGGAATCAACCGGAATGGAGCGGAATGGAGTCAAACCGAATGGAATGGAATGGAATGGAATCAAGCGGAATGGAATGGAATGGAATGGAATGAAATGGAATGGAATGGAATGGACCGAAATGGAATAGAATATTATCAACCCGAATGGAATGTTTTGGAATGGAATGGAATGGAATGGAATGGAATGGAATGGAATGGAATGGAATGGAATGGAATCAACCCGAATGGAATGGAATGGAATGGAATGGAATAGAATGGGATGCAATGCAATCAACCAGAATGGAATGGAATGTAACGAAATGGAATAGATTGGAATGGAATGGAGTTAACCCAAGTGGAATGGAGTGGAATGGAATGGAATGGAATGCAAAGGAATAGATTCACATCGATTGGAAAGGAACGGAATGGAATGTAATGCAATGCTATGGAATCAACCCGAATGGAATGGAATGGAATGGAATGGAATGGAATAGAATCAACCCGATTGGAACGGAATGGAATGGAATGGAATCAACCCGAATGAAATGGAATGGAATAGAATGGAACGGAGTCAACCTAAATGGAATGGAAAGGAGTGGAATGGAATCAACCGGAATGGAGCGGAATGGAGTCAAACCGAATGGAATGGAATGGAATAGAATCAACCGGAATGGAATGGAATGAACTGGAATGGAATGGAATGGAACGAAATGGAATAGAATATTATCAACCCGAATGGAATGGTTTGGAATGGAATGGAATGGAATGGAATGGAATGGAATGGAATGGAAAGTAATCAACCCGAATGGAATGGAATGGAATGGAATGGAATAGAATGGAATGCAATGCAATCAACCAGAATGGAATGGAATGTAACGGAATGGAATAGATTGGAATGGAATGGAGTTAACCCAAGTGGAATGGAGTGGAATGGAATGGAATGGAATGCAAAGGAATAGATTCACATCGATTGGAAAGGAACGGAATGGAATGGAATGCAATGCTATGGAATCAACCCGAATGGAATGGAATGCAATCGGATGGAATGGAATGGAATCGGATGGAATGGAATTGAATGGAATAAATCAGAATTGAAAGGAATGGAATGGAATGGAATTGAATGGAATCAACCCGAATGGAATGGAATGGAAAGGAATGGAGTCAACCTAAATGGAATGGAAAGGAATGGAAAGGAATGGAATCAACCAAAATGGAATGGAAAGGAATGGAATGGCATCAACCGGAATGGAATGGAAAGGAGTTAAACAGAATGGAATGGAATGGAATGGGATGGAATGGAATGGAATGGAATCAAAGTGAATGGAAGGGAATGCAATGGAACGGATTGGAATGGAATCAACCCGAATGGAATGGAATGGAATGGAATGCAATAAACACGAATAGATTCGAATGGAATCAACACGAATAGAACGGAATGGAATGGAATGGAATGGAATGGAATGGAATGGAATGGAATCAACCGGAATGGAAGGGAATGGAATGGAATGGAATGGAATGGAATGGAATCAACCCGAATGGAATGGAATGCAATGGAATGGAATGGAATGGAATCAACACGAATGGAATGTAATGGAATGGAATGAAATGGAATTTAATGAAATCAACCCGAATGGAATGGAATGTAATGGGATGGAATGGAATAGAATGGAATCAACCTGAATGGAATGGTACGGAATGGAATCAACACGAATGGAATGAAATTGAATGGATTCAACCCGAATGGAATGGAATGGACTGGAATGGAATGGAATGGAATGGAATGGAATCAACCAGAATGGAATGGAATGGAATGGAATGGAATGGAATCAACACAAATGGAATGGAATGGAGTGGATTGGAATGGAAAGGAATCAACTGGAAAGGACTGGAGTCGAATGGAATGGGATGGAATCAAACTGAATGGAATTGAATCGAATGGAATGGAATGTAGTGGAATGGAATGGAATGGAATGGAATCAACCCGAATGGAATGGAATGGAATGGAATGCAGTCAACCGGAATGGAATGGAATGGAATTCAATGGAATGGAATGGAATGGAATGGAATCAACCCAAGTGGAATGGAATGGAATGGAATGGAATCAACCCGAATGGATTAGAATGCAATGGAATGGAATGGAATGGAATGGAAAGAACACGAATGGAATGGAATTGAATGGAATGGAATCAACCCGAATGGAATGGAAAGTACTGGGATGGAATGGAATAGAATGTTATCAACCCGAATGGAATGGAAAGGAATGGAATCAACCCAAATGGAATTGAATGGAATGGAATCAACCCTAAAGGAATGGAATGGAAAGGAATGGAATGGAATCAACCAGAATGGAATGGAATGGAATGAAATGGAATGGAATAGATTGGAATGGAATGGAATCAACCCAAATGGAATGCAATGGAATGGAATGGAATAGAATCAACCCGAATGAAATGGAATGGAATGGAATGGAATGGAATGGGAAGGTATCAACCCGAATGGAACGGAATGGAATGGAATGGAATGGAATGGAATTGAATGGAGTGGAATGGAAACAACCAGAATGGAATGGAATGCAATGAAATGGAATGGTATGGAATCAACCCGAATGGAATGGAATGTAATGGGATGGAATAGAATAGAATGTTATCATCCAAAATGGAAAGGAATGGAATGGAATCAACCCGAATGGAATGGAATGGAATGGAATGGAATGGAATAGAATCAACCTGAATGGAACGGTATGGAATGGAATGGAATGGAATCTAATGGAATCAACCCTAATGAATGGAATGGAATGGAATGGAATGGAATGTAATGGAATGGAATGGAGTCAACCTAAACGGAATGGAAAGGAATGGAATGGAATGGAATCAACCTAAATGGAATGGAAAGGAATGGAATGGAATCAACCGGAATGGAATTGAATGGAGTCAAACCGAGTGGAATGGAATGGAATGGAATCAACCCGAATGGAATGGAATGAAATGGAATGGAATCAACCAAAATGGAATGGAAAGGAATGCAATGGAATGGAATGAAAATGGAATGGAATCAATCCGAATGGAATGGAATGGAATGGAACAGAATGGAATCAACCCGAATGGAATGGAATGGAATGGAATGGAATGGAATGGAATGGAATCAACCCGAATGGAATGGAATGGAATGGAATCAACCCGAATGGAATGGAATGGATTGGAATGGAATGGAACGGAATGGAATGGAATCAAACCAAATGGAATGGAATGGAGTGGATTGGAATGGAATGGAATCAACCGGAACGGAGTGGAATCGAATGGAATGGAATGTAATGGAATCGAACTGAATGGAATGGAATCTAATGGAATGGAATGTAGTGGAATCGAATGGAATGGAATGGAATCAACCCGAATGGAATGAAATGGAATGAAATGGAATGGAATGCAGTGAACCGGAATGGAATGGAATGGAATTCAATGGAATGGAATGGGATGGAATCAAACCAAATGGCATGGAATGGAATGGAATGGAATCAACCCGAATGGAATGGAATGCAATGGAATGGAATGGAATGGAATCAACCCGAATGGAATGGAATGGAATGGGATGGAATGGAATAGAATGTTATCAACCCGAATGGAATGGAATGGAAAGGAATCAACACGAATGGAATGGAATGGAATGGAATCAACACGAATGGAATGGAATGGAATGGAATGGAATGGAATGGAATCAACCCGAATGGAATGGAATGGAATGGAATGGAATGGAATGGAATCAACACAAATGGAATGGAATGGAATGGAATGGAATGGAATAGAATCAACCCGATTGGAACGGAATGGAATGGAATGGAATCAACCCGAATGAAATGGAATGGAATAGAATGGAACGGAGTCAACCTAAGTGGAATGGAAAGGAGTGGAATGGAATCAACCGGAATGGAGCGGAATGGAGTCAAACCGAATGGAATGGAATGGAGTGGAATCAAGCGGAATGGAATGGAATGAAATGGAATGGAATGGAATGGACCGAAATGGAATAGAATATTATCAACCCGAATGGAATGTTTTGGAATGGAATGGAATGGAATGGAATGGAATGGAATGGAATCAACCCGAATGGAATGGAATGGAATGGAATGGAATAGAATGGAATGCAATGCAATCAACCAGAATGGAATGGAATGTAACGGAATGGAATAGATTGGAATGGAATGGAGTTAACCCAAGTGGAATGGAGTGGAATGGAATGGAATGGAATGCAAAGGAATAGATTCACATCGATTGGAAAGGAACGGAATGGAATGGAATGCAATGCTATGGAATCAACCCGAATGGAATGGAATGGAATGGAATGGAAAAGAATCAACCCGATTGGAACGGAATGGAATGGAATGGAATCAACCCGAATGAAATGGAATGGAATAGAATGGAACGGAGTCAACCTAAATGGAATGGAAAGGAGTGGAATGGAATCAACCGGAATGGAGCGGAATGGAGTCAAACCGAATGGAATGGAATGGAATAGAATCAACCGGAATGGAATGGAATGAAATGGAATGGAATGGAATGGAACGAAATGGAATAGATTATTATCAACCCGAATGGAATGGTTTGGAATGGAGTGGAATGGAATGGAATGGAATGGAATGGAAAGTAATCAACCCGAATGGAATGGAATGGAATGGAATGGAATAGAATGGAATGAAATGCAATCAACCAGAATGGAATGGAATGTAACGGAATGGAATAGATTGGAATGGAATGGAGTTAACCCAAGTGGAATGGAGTGGAATGGAATGGAATGGAATGCAAAGGAATAGATTCACATCGATTGGAAAGGAACGGAATGGAATGGAATGCAATGCTATGGAATCAACCCCAATGGAATGGAATGCAATCGGATGGAATGGAATGGAATCGGATGGAATGGAATTGAATGGAATAAATCAGAATTGAAAGGAATGGAATGGAATGGAATTGAATGGAATCAACCCGAATGGAATGGAATGGAAAGGAATGGAGTCAACCTAAATGGAATGGAAAGGAATGGAAAGGAATGGAATCAACCAAAATGGAATGGAAAGGAATGGAATGGAATCAACCGGAATGGAATGGAATGGAGTTAAACAGAATGGAATAGAATGGAATGGGATGGAATGGAATGGAATGGAATCAAACTGAATGGAAAGGAATGGAATGGAACGGAATGGAATGGAATCAACCCGAATGGAATGGAATGGAATGGAATGGAATGGAATGGAATGGAATGCAATAAACACGAATAGATTCGAATGGAATCATCACGAATAGAATGGAATGGAATGGAATGGAATGGAATGGAATGGAATGGAATGGAATGGAATCAACCGGAATGGAATGGAATGGAATGCAATGGAATGGAATGGAATCAAAAAGAATGTAATGGAATGGAATGAAATGGAATGAAACGGAATGGAATGGAACCAACTCGAATGGAATGGAATGGAATGAAATCGAATGGAATGGAATGGAAAGGAATGGAATCAACTCGAATGGAATGGAAAGGAATGCAAAGGTATGGAATGAAAATGGAATGGAATCAATCCGAATGGAATGGAAAGGAATGGAATGGAATGGAACGGAATGGAATCAACCCGAATGGAATGGAATGGAATGGAATGGAATGGAATGGAATGGAATCAACCCGAATGGAATGGAATGGAATGGAATGGAATGGAATGGAATGGAATAGAATGGAATGGATTGGAATCAACCCGAATGGAATAGAATGGAATGGAATGGAATCAACCCGAATGCAATAGAATGGAATGGAATGGAATGGAATGGAATCAAACCAAATGGATTGGAATGGACTGGATTGGAATGGAATGGAATCAACTGGAACGGAGTGGAATCGAATGGAATGGAATGGAAAGGAATCGAACTGAATGGAATGGAATCGAATGGAATGGAATGTAGTGGAATCGAATGGAATGGAGTGGAATCAACCCGAGTGGAATGGAGTGGAATGGAATGGAATGCAGTCAACAGGAATGGAATGGAATGGAGTTCAATGGAATGTAATGGGATGGAATCAAACCAAATGGCATGGACTGGAATGGAATGGAATCAACAGGAATGGAATGGAATGCAATGGAATGGAATGGAATGGAATCAAACCGAATGGAATGGAATGGAATGGGATGGAATTGAATAGAATGTTATCAACCCGAATGGAATGGAATGCAATGGAATGGATTCAACCAGAATGGAATGGAAAGGAATGCAAAGGAATGGAATGAAAATGGAATGGAATCAAAACGAATGGAATGGAATGGAATGGAATGGAATGGAGCGGAATGGAGTGGAATGTTATCAACCGGAATGGAATGGTATGGAATAGAATGCAATGGAATGGAAGGGAATCAAACTGAATGGAATGGAATGGAAAGGAATGGAAAGGAATGGAATGGAATGGAATGGAATGGAATCAACACGAATGGAATGGAATGGAAAGGAATGGAATGGAATGGAATGGAATGGAATCCACACGAAGGGAATGGAAAGGAATGGAATGGAATCAACCGGAATGGAATGGAATGAAATGGAATGCAATGGCATGGAATGGATCCAACAGGAATGGAATGGAATGGAATGGAATGGAATCGAATGGAATGGAATGGAATATAATCAACTCGAATGGAATGGAATGGAATGGAATCAAACCAAATGGAATGGAATGGAATGGAATCAACCCGAATGGAATGGAATGCAATGGAATGGAATGGAATGGAATGGAATGGAATGGAATGGAATGGAATGGAATCAACCAGAATGGAATGGAATGGAATGGAAAGAATGCAATAGATTAGAATGGAATGGAATAAACACAAATATGGAATGGAATGGAATGGAATGGAATGGAATAGAATCAACCCAAATGGAATGGAATGGCATGGAATTGAATGGAATGCAATCAACCCGAATGAAAGGGAATGGAATGCAATGAAATGGAATGGAATGGAGTCAACCTAAGTGGAATGGAACGGAATGGAATGGAATGGAATGGAATGGAATGGAATCAACACGAATGGAATGGAATGTAATCAACACGAATGGAATGGAATGGAATGGAATCAACTGGAATGGAATGGAATGGAATGGAATGCAATGGAATGGAATGGAATCAACCCGAATGTAATGGAATGGAATGAAATGGACTGAAACGAAATGGAATGGAATGAAATCGAATGGAATGGAAATGAATGGAATGGAATCAACTCGAATGGAATGGAATGGAATGGAATGGAATGGAATGGAATGGAATCATCCCAAATGTAATGGAATGGAATGGAAAGAATCAACACCAATGGAATGGAAAGGAATGCAACGGAATGTAATGAAATGGAATGGAATCAACCCGAATGGAATGGAATGGAATGGAATGGAATGGAATGGAATGGAATGGAATGGAATGGAATCAATCCGAATGTAATGGAATGGAATGGAATGGAATCAACCCGAATGGAATGGAATGGAATGGAATGCAATGGAATGGAATCAACCCGAATGGAATGACATGGAATGGAATGGAATGGAATGGAATGAAATGGATTGGAACGAATCCGAATGGAATGGAATGGAATGGAATGCAATGGAATGGAACGGAATGGAATCAACCCAAATGGAATGGAATTGAGTGGATTGGAATGGAAAGGAATCATCCGGAACAGAATGGAATCGAATGGAATGCAATGGAATGGAATCAAACTGAATGGAATGGAATCAAATGGAATGGAGTGGAATGGAAGGGAATCAACACGAATCGAATGGAATGGAATGGAATCGAATGCTGTCAACCGGAATGGAATGGAATGGAATTCAATGGAGTGGAATGGAATGCAATCAACCCAAATGGAATGGAATGGAATGGAATGAAATGGAATGGAATGGAATGGAATGAAATGGAATGGAATGGAATGGAATGGAATCAACACGAATGGAATGGAATGGAATGGAATGGAATGGAATCAAACGGAATGGAATGGCATGGAATGGAATGCAATGGAATGGAGTGGAATCAACCGGAATGGAATGCAATGGAATGGAATCAACTCGAATGAAATGGAATGGAATGGAATGGAATCAACCCGAATGAAATGTAATGTAATGGAATGGAATGGAATGGAATGGAATCAACCTTAATGGAATGGAATGGAATGCAATGGAGTGGAATGAAATGGCATAGAATCAACCCGAATGGATTGGAATGGAATGCAATGGAATGGAATGGAATGGAATGGAACGGAATGGAATCAACCCGAATGGAACGGAATGGAATGGACTGGAATGGAATGGAATGAACGCGAATGGAATGGAATGGAATGGAATGGAATCAACCCCAATGGAATGGAATGGAATGGAATGGAATGGAATGGAATGGAATCAACCCCAATGGAATGGAATGGAATGGAATGGAATGGAATGGAATGGAATGGAATGGAATGGAATGAAATGGAATCAACCCGATTGGAATGCACTGGAGTGGAATGGAATGGAGTGGAATGGAATGGAATGGAATGGAATTGAGTCAACACGAATGGAATGGAAAGGAATGGAATGAACCTGTACGGAATGGAATGGAATGGAATGCAATGCAATGGAAAGGTACGGAATGGAATGGAATGGAATCAACCAGAGTGGAATGGAATGGAATGGAATGGAATCAAACGGAATGGAATGGAATGGAATGGAATGAAATGGAATGGAGTCAACACGAATGGAATGGAATGGAATGGAATGGAATCAACCCGAATGGAACGGAATGCAATGGAATGGAATGGAATGGAATCAACACGAATGGAATGAAATGGAATGGAATGGAATGGAATCAACCCGAATGGAGTGGAATGTAATGGGATGGAATATAATAGAATGGAATCAACCCGAATGGAATGGTATGGATTCGAATGGAATGGAATGGAATCAACCCGAATGGAATGGCATGGAATGGAATCAAACCGAATGGAATGGTATGGAATGGAATGGAATGGAATCCACCAGAATGGAATGGAATGGAATAGATTGGAATGGAATGGAATGAACCAAAATGGAATGGAATGGATCAGAAAGGAATGGAATGGAGTAGAATCAACCCGAATGGAATTGAATGGAATGGGATGGAATGGAATGGAATGGAATGGAATGGAAACAACCCGAATGGAAAGAATTGAATGGAATGCAATGGAATGTAATCAACACGAATGGAATGGAATGGAATGGAATGGAATTGAATGAAATGGAATCAACACGAATGGAATGGAATGGAATAGAATGGAATGGAATGGAATGGAATCAACCCGAATGGAAGGGAATGGAGTGGGATGGAATGGAGTAGAATGTAATCAACCCGAACGGAATGGAATGGAATGGAATGGAATGGAATGGAATCAACCTGAATGGAATGGAATGGAATGGAATGGCATGGAATGGAATGGAATCATCCAGAATGGAATGGAATGGAATAGATTGGAATGGAATGGAATCAAACCAAATGGAATGGAATGGAATGGAATGGAATAGAATCAACCCGAATGGAATGGAATGGAATGGAATGGAATGGAATAGATTGGAATGGAATGGAATCAACACAAATGGAATGGAATGGAATGGAATGAAATGGAATGGAATGGAATGGAATGGAATGGAATGGAATGGAATGGAATAGAATCAACCCGAATGGAATGGAATGGAATGGGAGGGAATGGAATGGAATGGAATCAACCCGAATGGAATGGAATGGAATGGAACGCAATGGAATGGAATCAACCCGAATGAAATGTAATGTAATGGAATGGAATGGAATGGAGTCAACCCGAATGGAATGGAATGCAATGGAATGGAATAGAATGGAATGGAATCGAATGGAATCAATCGGAATGGAATGGAATAGAACGGATTGGAATGGAATGGAATGGAATCAACCTTAATGGAATGGAAAGAATGGAATGGAATGAAATCAACCGGAATGGAATGGAATGGAGTCAAATCGAATGGAATGGAATGGAATGGAATAAACCTGAATGGAATGGAATGGAATGGAGTCAAACCGAATGGAATGGAATGGAATGGAATAAACCCGAATGGAATGGAATGAAATGGAATGGAATGGAATGGAAAGGAATGGAATGAAATTTTATCAACCCGAATGTATTGGTATGGAATAGAATGGAAAGGGATGGAAGGCAATAAACCTGAAAGGAATGGAATGGAATGGAATGGAAAGGAATAGAATGGAGTGGAATGGAATGGAATCAACCCGAGTGGAATGGAATGGAATGGAACGGAATCAACGCGAATGGAATAGAATAAAATGGAATGGAATCAACACGAATGGAATGGAATGGAGTGGAATGGAATGGAATAGAATGGAATCAACACGAATGCAATGGAATGGAATGGAATGGAATGGAATGGAATGAAATGGAATGGAATGGAATCAACCAGAATGGAATGGAATGGAATGGAATGGAATGGAATTGAATGCAATGGAATAAGCAGGAATGGAATGGAATGGAATGGAATGGAATAGAATGGAATGGAATGGAATCAACTCGAATTGAATGGAATGGAATGGAATGGAATCAACCCGAATGGAATGGAATGGAATGGAATGGAATGGAATGGAATGGAATGGAATTAAAAGGAATGCAATGGAATCGAACGGAATGGAATCAACCCGAATGGAATGGAATGGAATGGAGGGGAATGGATTGGAATGGAATGGAATGAACGCGAATGGAATGGAATGGAATGGAATGGAATGGAATGGAATGGAATGGAATGGAATGGAATAGAATCAACCCGAATTGATTCGAATGGAATGGAATGGAAAGCAATGAACCCGAATGGAAAGAATTGAACGGAATGGAATGGAGTGGAATCATCCTAAATGCATTGGAAAGGAATGGAATTGAATCAAACGGAGTGGAATGGAATGGAGGCAAACCGAATGGAATGGATTGGAATGGAATCAACCTGAATGGAATGGAACGGAATGGAATGGAATGTTATCAACCATAAAGGAATGGTATGGAATAGAATGGAATGGAAGGGAAGGGAATCAACCTGAATGGAATGGAATGGAATGGAGTGGAAAGGAATGGAATGGAAAGGAATGGAATGGAATCAAACCGAATGGAATGGAATGGAATGCAATGGAATCAACCGGAATGGAATGGAATGGAATGGAATGGAATGGAATGGAATCAACACGAATGGAATGGAATGGAATTGAATGGAATGGAATGGAATGGAATAGAATCAACTGAATGGAATGGAATGGGAGGGAATGGAATGGAATGGAATCAACCCGAATGGAAAAGAATGTAATGGAATTCAATGGAATGGAATCAACCCGAATGGAATGGAATGGAATGGAATGGAATCGAATGGAATGGAATGGAGTCAACCCGAATGGAATGGAATGGAATGGAATGGAATGGAATCAACCGGAATGGAATGGAATGGAATGGGATGGAATGGAATGGAATGGAATGGAATGGAATCAACCCGAATTGAATGGAATGGAATGGAATGGAATGGAATCAACCAGAATGGAATGGAATGGAATAGATTGGAATGGAATGGAATCAACACAAATGGAATGGAATGGAATGGAACGGAATGGAATGGAATGGAATAGAATAAACCAGAATTGAATGGAATGCAATGGAATGGAATCAACCCGAATGGAATGGAATGGAATCGAAAGGAATGGAATGGAGTCAACCCGAATGGAATGGATGGGAATGGAATGGAATGGAATGGAATGGAATCAACCGGAATGGAATGGAATGGAATGGGATGGAATGGAATGGAATGGAATGGAATAGAATCAACCCGAATGGAACAGAATGGAATGGAATGGAATGGATTGGAATCAACCAGAATGGAGTGGAATGGAATGCAATGGAATGGAATGGAATGGAATGGAGTCAACACGAATGGAATGGAATGGAATTGAATGGAGTGGAATGTAATGCAATAGAATCAACCAGAATGGAATGGAATGGAATAGATTGGAATGGAATGGAATCAGACCAAATGGAATCGAATGGAATGGAATGGAATAGAATCAACCCGAATGGAATGGAAAGGAATGGAATGGAATGGAATGGAATGGAATGGAATGGAATGGAATGGAATGGAATGGAATGGAATGGAATCTACCGGAATAGAATGGAATGGAACGGAATGGAATAGATTGGAATGGAATGGAATCAACAAAAATGGAATGGAATGGAATGGAATTGGAGGGAATGGAATGGAATGAAATCAACCCGAATGGAATGGAATGGAATGGAATCAACCCGAATAGAATGGTATGGAATGGAACGGAATGGAATAGATTGGGATGGAATGGAATCAACAAAAATGGAATGGAATGGAATGGAATTGGAGGGAATGGAATGGAATGAAATCAACCCGAATGGAATGGAATGGAATGGAATCAACCCGAATAGAATGGCATGGAATGGAATGGAATGGAATCAACCAGAATGGAATGGAATGGAATGGAATGGAATAGATTGGAGTGGAATTGAATCAACCAAAATGGAATGGAATGGAATGGATCGGAATGGAATGGAATGGAATAGAATCAACCCGAATGGAATGGAATGGAATGGGATGGAATGGAATGGAATGGAATCAACCCGAATGCAAAGGAATTGAATGGAATGCAATGGAATGGAATCAACCAGAATGGAATGGAATGGAATGGAATGGAATGGAATGGAATCAACCCGAATGGAATTGAATGGAATGGGATGGAATGGAATAGAATGGAATCAACCCAAATGGAATGAATGGAATGGAATGGAATGGAATGGCATGGAATCAACCGGAATGGAATGGAATGGAATGGAATGGAATGGAAGGGAATCAACCAGAATGGAATGGAATGGAATGGAAAAGATTGAAATGGAATGGAATCAAACCAAATGCAATGGAATGGAATGGAATGGAATGGAATGGAATAGAATCAACACGCATGGAATGGAATGGAATGGAATAGAATGGAATGGAATGGAATGGAATCAACCAGAATGGAATGGAATGGAATGGAATGGAATAGATTGGAATGGAATGGAATCAACACAAATGGAATGGAATGGAATAGAATGGAATGCAATGGAATGGAACAGAATCAACCCGAATGGAATGGAATGGAATGGGAGGGAATGGAATGGAATGGAATCAACCCGAATGGAAAGGAATGCAATGGAATGCAATGGAATGGAATCAACCCGAAGGGAATGGAATGGCATGGAATGGAATGGAGTCAAACCGAATGGAATGGAATGTAATGGAATGGAATCAACCGGACTGGAATGCAATAGAATGGAATGGAATGGAATGGTATCAACCTTAATGGAATGGAAAGAATGGAATGGAATGGAATGGAATCAACCGAAATAGAATGGAATGGAGTCAAACCGAATGGAATGGAATGGAATGGAATCAACTCGAATGGAATGGAATGAAATGGATTGGAATTGAATGGAACGGAATGGAAAGGAATTTTATCAACCCGAATGGAATGGTATGGAATAGAATGGAATGGAATGGAAGGGAATAAACCTGAAAGGAATGGAATGGAATGGAATGGAAAGGAGTGGAATGGAGTGGAATGGAATGGAGTCACCCGAATGGAATGGAATGGAATGGAATCATCACGAATGGAATGGAATGGAACGGAATGGAATGGAACGGAATGGATTGGAATCAACCAGAATGGAATGGAATGGAATGGAATGGAATAGATTGGAATGGAATGGAATCAACCAAAATGGAATGGAATGGAATGGATCGGAATGGAATGGAATGGAATAGAATGAACCCTAATGGAAGGGAATGGAATGGGATGGAATGGAATGGAATGGAATCAACCAGAATGGAATGGAATGGAATAGATTGGAATGGAATGGAATCAAACCAAATGGAATGGAATGGAATGGAATGGAATGGAATAGAATCAACCCAAATGGAATGGAATTGAATGGAATGGAATCTACCAGAATGGAATGCATTGGAATGGAATAGATTGGAATGGAATGGAATCAACACAAATGGAATGGAATGGAATGGAATGGGAGGGAATGGAATGGAATGGAATCAACCCGAATGGAAAGGAATGGAATGGAATGGAATGGAATGCAATCAACCTGAATGGAATGGAATGGAATGGAGTCAACCCGAATGGAATGGTATGGAATGGAATGGAATGGCATCAACCAGAATGGAATGGAATGGAATGGAATGGAATAGATTGGAATTGAATGGAATCAACCAAAATGGAATGGAATGGAATCGATCGGAATGGAACGGAATTGAATAGAATCAACCTGAATGGAATGGAATAGAATGGGATGGAATGGAATGGAATGGCATCAACCCGAATGCAAAGGAATTGAATGGAACGCAATGGAATGGAATCAACCCGAATGGAATGGAATGGAATGGAATGGAATCAACCCGAATGGAATGGAATGGAATGGGATAGAATGGAATAGAAAGGAATCAACCCGAATGGAATGGAATGGAAAGGAATGGAATCAACCTGAATGGAATGGAATGGAATGGAATCGAATGGAATGGAATGGAATGGAATGGGATGGAATGGAATGAAATCAATAAGAATGGAATGGAATGGAATGGAATGGAATAGATTGGAATGGAATGGAAACAAACCAAATGGAATGGAATGGAATGGAATGGAATGGAATGGGAGGGAATGGAATGGAATGGAATCAACCCGAATGGAATGGAATGGAATGGAATGGAATGGAATGAAATGGAATGGAGTCAAACTGAATGGAATGGAATGGAATGGAATGGAATGGAATGGAATGGAATCGAATGGAATGGAATCAACCGGAATGGAATGGAATAGAATGGAATGGAATGGAATGGAATCAACCCTAATGGAATGGAAAGAATGGAATGGAATGGAATGTTATCAACCGGAATGGAATGGAATGGAGTCAAACCGAATGGAATGGAATGGAACGGAATCAACCAGAATGGAATGGAATGCAATGGAATGGAATGGAATGGAGAGGAATGGAATGGAATTTTATCAACCCGAATGGAATGGTATGGAATAGAATGGAGTGGAATGGAATGGAATCAACCCGAGTGGAATGGAATGGAATGGAATGGAATGGAATGGAATGGAATGGAATAGAATCAACTGAATGGAATGGAATGGGAGGGAATGGAATGGAATGGAATCAACCCGAATGGAAAAGAATGTAATGGAATTCAATGGAATGGAATCAACCCGAATGGAATGGAATGGAATGGAACGGAATCGAATGGAATGGAATGGAGTCAACCCGAATGGAATGGAATGGAATGGAATGGAATGGAATGGAATGGAATGGAATCAACCGGAATGGAATGGAATGGAATGGGATGGAATGGAATGGAATGGAATGGAATAGAATCAACCCGAATGGAATGGAATGGAATGGAATGGAATGGAATCAACCAGAATGGAATGGAATGGAATAGATTGGAATGGAATGGAATCAACACAAATGGAATGGAATGGAATGGAACGGAATGGAATGGAATGGAGTAGAATAAACCAGAATTGAATGGAATGCAATGGAATGGAATCAACCCGAATGGAATGGAATTTAATCGAAAGGAATGGAATGGAGTCAACCTGAATGGAATGGAATGGAATAGAATGGAATGGAATGGAATGGAATCAACCGGAATGGAATGGAATGGAATGGGATGGAATGGAATGGAATGGAATGGAATAGAATCAACCCGAATGGAACGGAATGGAATGGAATGGAATGGATTGGAATCAACCAGAATGGAATGGAATGGAATGGAATGGAATAGATTGGAATGGAATGGAATCAACCAAAATGGATTGGAATGGAATGGATCGGAATGGAATGGAATGGAATAGAATGAACCCTAATGGAATGGAATGGAATGGGATGGAATGGAAAGGAATGGAATCAACCCGAATTGAAAGGAATGGAATTGAATGGAATGGAATGGAATGCAATGGAATCAACCAGAATGGAATGGAATGGAATAGATTGGAATGGAATGGAATCAAACCAAATGGAATGGAATGGAATGGGATGGAATAGAATCAACACAAATGGAATGGAATGGAATAGAATGGAATCTACCAGAATGGAATGCATTGGAATGGAATAGATTGGAATGGAATGGAATCAACACAAATGGAATGGAATGGAATGGAATGGGAGGGAATGGAATGGAATGGAATCAACCCGAATGGAAAGGAATGGAAAGGAATGGAATGGAATGCAATCAACCCGAATGGAATGGAATGGAATGGAATCAACCCGAATGGAATGGTATGGAATGGAATGGAATGGAATCAACAAGAATGGAATGGAATGGAATGGAATGGAATAGATTGGAATGGAATGGAATCAACCAAAATGGAATGGAATGGAATCGATCGGAATGGAACGGAATTGAATAGAATCAACCTGAATGGAATGGAATGGAATGGGATGGAATGGAATGGAATGGCATCAACCCGAATGCAAAGGAATTGAATGGAACGCAATGGAATGGAATCAACCCGAATGGAATGGAATGGAATGGAATGGAATGGAATGGAATAAACCCGAATGGAATGGAATGGAATGGGATAGAATGGAATAGAAAGGAATCAACCCGAAAGGAATGGAATGGAATGGAATGGAAAGGAATGGAATCAACCTGAATGGAATGGAATGGAATGGAATGGAATGGAATGGGATGGAATGGAATGAAATCAACCAGAATGGAATGGAAAGGAATGGAATGGAATAGATTGGAATGGAATGGAATCAAACCAAATGGAATGGAATGGAATGGAATGGAATGGAATAGAATCAACACGAATGGAATGGAATGGAATGGAATGGAATGGAATGGAATGGAATGGAATGGAATGGAATGGAATGCAATGCAATGGAATGGAATCAACCAGAATGGAATGGAATGGAATGGAATAGATTGGAATGGAATGGAATCAACACAAATGGAATGGAATGGAATAGAATGGAATGGAATGGAATGGAATAGAGTCCACCGAATGGAATGGAATGGGAGGGAATGGAATGGAATGGAATGAACCCGAATGGAATGGAATGGAATGCAGTGGAATCAACAAGAATGGAATGGAATGGAGTGGAATGGAATGGAATGGAATCAACCGGAATGGAATGGAATGGAATGGGATGGAATGGAATGGAATGGAATGGAATAGAATCAACCCGAATGGAATGGAATGGAATGGAATGGAATGGAATCAACCAGAATGGAATGGAATGGAATAGATTGGAATGGAATGGAATCAACACAAATGGAATGGAATGGAATGGAATGGAATGGAATGGAATGGAATGGAATAGAATAAACCAGAATTGAATGGAATGGAATGGGAGGGAATGGAATGGAATGGAATCAACCCGAATGGAAAGGAATGGAATGGAATGCAATGGAATGGAATCAACCCGAATGGAATGGAATGGAATGGAATGGAATGGAATGGAATGGAATGAAATGGAATGGAGTCAACCCGAATGGAATGGAATGGAATGGAATGGAATGAAATGGAATGGAATGGAATCGAATGGAATGGAATCAACCGGAATGGAATGGAATAGAATGGAATGGAATGGAATGGAATGGAATCAACCCTAATGGAATGGAAAGAATGGAATGGAATGGAATGGTATCAACCGGAATGGAATGGAATGGAGTCAAACCGAATGGAATGGAATGGAACGGAATCAACCCGAATGGAATGGAATGCAATGGAATGGAATGGAATGGAATGGAATGGAATGGAATTTTATCAACCCGAATGGAATCTTATGGAATAGAATGGAGTGGAATGGAATGGAATCAACCCGAGTGGAATGGAATGGAATGGAATGGAATGGAATGGAATGGAATAAACCCGAATGGAATGGAATGGAATGCAGTGGAATCAACAAGAATGTAATGGAATGGAGTGGAATGGAATGGAATGGAGTGGAATGGAATGGATTGGAATAAACACGAATGGAATGGAATGGAATGGAATGGAATCAACCGGATTGGAATGGAATGTAATGGAATGCAATGGAATGGAATGGAATCAACAGGAATGGAATGGAATGGAATGGAATGGGATGGAATGTAATGGAATCAACCCGAATGGAATGGAATGGAATGGAATGAAATTGAATGGAATGGAATCATCCGGAATGGAATGGAATGGAAGGGAATGCAAAGGAATTGAATGGAAACAGCCGGAATGGAATAGAATGGAATGGAATGGAATCAACTCAAATGGAATGGAATTGAATGGATTGGAATCAACCCGAATGGAATGGAATGGAAAGGAATGGAAGGAACCGAATGGAATCAACCTGAATGGAATGGAATTGAACGGAATGGAATGGACTGGACTAGAATGGAATGAACGCGAATGGAATGGAATGGAATGGAAGGGAATGGAAAGGAATGAAATAGAATCAACCCGAATGTATTGGAATGGAATAGAATGGAAACGAATGAACCCGAATGGAATGGAATGGAATGGAATGGAATCAACCCGAATGGAAAGGAATGCAATGGAATGGAATGGAATGGAATGGAATGGTATCAACCTTAATGGAATGGAAAGAATGGAATGGAATGGAATGGAATCAACCGGAATAGAATGGAATGGAGTCAAACCGAATGGAATGGAATGGAATGGATTCAACCCGATTGGAAAGGAATGAAATGGATTGGAATTGAATGGAACGGAATGGAATGGAATTTTATCAACCCGAATGGAATGGTATGGAATAGAATGGAATGGAATGGAAGGGAATCAACCTGAAAGGAATGGAATGGAATGGAAAGGAGTGGAATGGAGTGGAATGGAATGGAGTCAACCCGAATGGAATGGAACGGAATGGAATCATCCCGAATGGAATGGAATGGAACGGAATGGAATGGAATGGAATGGATTGGAATCAACCAGAATGGAATGGAATGGAATAGATTGGAATGGAATGGAATCAATCAAAATGGAATGGAATGTAATGGATCGGAATGGAATGGAATGGAATAGAATGAACCCTAAAGAATGGAATGGAATTGGATGGAATGGAATGGAATGGAATCAACCCGAATTGAAAGGAATGGAATTGAATGGAATGGAATGGAATGCAATGGAAACAACCAGAATGGAATGGAATGGAATAGATTGGAATGGAATGGAATCAAACCAAATGGAATGGAATGGAATGGAATGGAATAGAATCAACCAAAATGGAGTGGAATGGAATGGAATGGAATCTACCAGAATGGAATGCATTGGAATGGAATAGATTGGAATGGAATTGAATCAACCCGAATGGAAAGCAATGGAATGGAATGCAATCAACCCGAATGGAATGGAATGGAATGGAATCAACCCGAATGGAATGGTATGGAATGGAATGGAATGGAATCAAACAGAATGGAATGGAATGGAATGGAATGGAATAGATTGGAATGGAATGGAATCAACCAAAATGGAATGGAATGGAATCGATCGGAATGGAACGGAATTGAATAGAATCAAACTGAATGGAATGGAATGGAATGGGATGGAATGGAATGGAATGGCATCAACCCGAATGCAAAGGAATTGAATGGAATGCAATGGAATGGAATCAACCCGAATGGAATGGAATGGAATGGAATGGAATGGAATGGAATGGAATCAACCTGAATGGAATGGAATGGAATGGAATGGAATGGAATGGAATGGAATGGAATGGGATGGAATGGAATGAAATCAACCAGAATGGAATGGAATGGAATGGAATGGAATACATTGGAATGGAATGGAATCAAACCAAATGGAATGGAATGGAATGGAATGGAATAGAATCAACACGAATGGAATGGAATGGAATGGAATGGAATGGAATGGAATGGAATGGAATGGAATGCAATGCAATGGAATGGAATCAACCAGAATGGAATGGAATGGAATGGAATGGAATAGATTGGAAAGGAATGGAATGGAATAGATTCACCACGAATGGAATGGAATGGACTGGAATGGAATGGAATGGAATGGAATGCAATGCAATGGAATGGAATCAACCAGAATGGAATGGAATGGAATGGAATGGAATAGATTGGAAAGGAATGGAATGGAATAGAATCACCACGAATGGAATGGAATGGAATGGAATGGAATGGAATGGAATGCAATGCAGTGGAATGGAATCAACCAGAATGGAATGGAATGGAATGGAATGGAATAGATTGGAATGGAATGGAGTCAACACAAATGGAATGGAATGGAATAGAATGGAATGGAATGGAATGGAATAGAGTCCTCCGAATGGAATGGAATGGGAGGGAATGGAATGGAATGGAATCAACCCGAACGGAAAAGAATGTAATGGAATGCAATGGAATGGAATTAACCCGAATGGAATGGAATGGAATCGAAAGGAATGGAATGGAGTCAATCCGAATGGAACGGAATGGAATGGAATGGAATGGAATGGAATGGAATCAACCGGAATGGAATGGAATGGAATGGGATGGAATGGAACGGAATGGAATGGAATAGAATCAACCCGAATGGAACGGAATGGAATGGAATGGAATGGATTGGAATCAACCAGAATGGAATGGAATGGAATGGAATGGAATAGATTGGAATGGAATGGAATCAACAAAAATGGAATGGAATGGAATGGATCGGAAAGGAATGGAATGGAATAGAATGAACCGTAATGGAATGGAATGCAATGGGATGGAATGGAATGGAATGGAATCAATCCGAATTGAAAGGAATGGAATTGAATGGAATGGAATGGAATGCAATGGAATCAACCAGAATGGAATGGAATGGAATAGATTGGAATGGAATGGAATCAAACCAAATGGAATGGAATGGAATGGGATGGAATAGAATCAACCCAAATGGAATGGAATGGAATGGAATGGAATCTACCAGAATGGAATGCATTGGAATGGAATAGATTGGAATGGAATGGAATCAACACAGATGGAATGGAATGGAATGGAATGGGAGGGAATGGAATGGAATGTAATCAACCCGAATGGAAACGAATGGAATGGAATGGAATGGAATGCAATCAACCCGAATGGAATGGAATGGAATGGAATCAACCCGAATGGAATGGTATGGAATGGAATGGAATGGAATCAACCAGAATGGAATGGAATGGAATGGAATGGAATAGATTGGAATGGAATGGAATCAACCAAAATGGAATGGAATGGAATCGATCGGAATGGAACGGAATTCAATAGAATCAACCTGAATGGAATTGAATGGAATGGGATGGAATGGAATGGAATGGCATCAACCCGAATGCAAAGGAATTGAATGGAACGCAATGGAATGGAATCAACCCGAATGGAATGGAATGGAATGGAATGGAATCAACCCGAATGGAATGGAATGGAATGGGATAGAATGGAATAGAAAGGAATCAACCCGAATGGAATGGAATGGAATGGAATGGAAATGAATGGAATCAACCTGAATGGAATGGAATGGAATGGAATGGAATGGAATGGAATGGGATGGAATGGAATGAAGTCAACCAGAATGGAATGGAATGGAATGGAATGGAATAGATTGGAATGGAATGGAATCAAACCAAATGGAATGGAATGGAATGGAATGGAATGGAATAGAATCAACACGAATGGAATGGAATGGAATGGAATGGAATGGAATGGAATGCAATGCAATGGAATGGAATCAACCAGAATGGAATGGAATGGAATGGAATGGAATAGATTGGAATGGAATGGAATCAACACAAATGGAATGGAATGGAATAGAATGGAATGGAATAGAATGGAATAGAGTCCACCGAATGGAATGGAATGGGAGGGAATGGAATGGAATGGAATCAACCCGAATGGAAAAGAATGTAATGGAATGCAATGGAATGGAATCAACCAGAATGGAATGGAATGGAATCGAAAGGAATGGAATGGAGTCAACCCGAATGGAATGGAATGGAATGGAATGGAATGGAATGGAATGGAATGGAATGGAATGGAATGGAATGGAATCAACCAGAATGGAATGGAATGGAATGGGATGGAATGGAATGGAATGGAATGGAATAGAATCAACCCGAATGGAATGGAATGGAATGGAATGGAATGGAATGGAATGGAATGGAATCAACCAGAATGGAATGGAATGGAATAGATTGGAATGGAATGGAATCAACACAAATGGAATGGAATGGAATGGAAAGGAATGGAATGGAATGGAATAGAATAAACCAGAATTGAATGGAATGGAATGGGAGGGAATGGAATGGAATGGAATCAACCCGAATGGAAAGGAATGGAATGGAATGCAATGGAATGGAATCAACCCGAATGGAATGGAATGGAATGGAATGGAATGGAATGAAATGGAATGGAGTCAACCCGAATGGAAAGGAATGGAATGGAATGGAATGGAATGGAATGGAATGGAATGGAATCAACCGGAATGGAATGGAATAGAATGGAATTGAATGGAATGGAATGGAATCAACACTAATGGAATGGAAAGAATGGAATGGAATGGAATGGTATCAACCGGAATGGAATGGAATGGAGTCAAACCGAATGGAATGGAATGGAACGGAATCAACCCGAATGGAATGGAATGCAATGGAATGGAATGGAATGGAAAGGAATGGAATGGAATTTTATCAACCCGAATGGAATGGTATGGAATAGAATGGAGTGGAATGGAATGGAATCAACCCGAGTGGAATGGAATGGAATGGAATGGAATGGAATGGAATGGAATGGAGTAAACCCGAATGGAATGGAATGGAATGCAGTGGAATCAACACGAATGGAATGGAATGGAGTGGAATGGAATGGAATGGAGTGGAATGGAATGGAATGGAATGGAATGGAGTGGAATGGAATGGAATGGAATAAACACGAATGGAATGGAATGGAATGGAATGGAATGAACCGGAATGGAATGGAATGTAATGGAATGCAATGGAATGGAATGGAATCAACAGGAATGGAATGGAATGGAATGGAATGGGATGGAATGTAATGGAATCAACCCGAATGGAATGGAATGGAATGGAATGAAATTGAATGGAATGGAATCATCCGGAATGGAATGGAATGGAATGGAATGCAAAGGAATGGAATGGAATCAACCGGAATGGAATAGAATGGAATGGAATGGAATCAACTCAAATGGAATGGAATGGAATGGATTGGAATCAACCCGAATGGAATGGAATGGAATGGAATGGAAAGGAACGGAATGGAATCAACCTGAATGGAATGGAATTGAATGGAATGGAATGGACTGGCCTGGAATGGAATGAACGCGAATGGAATGGAATGGAATGGAAGGGAATGGAAAGGAATGAAATAGAATCAACCCGAATGTATTGGAATGGAATGGAATGGAAACGAATGAACCCGAATGGAATGGAATGGAATGGAATGGAATGGAATGGAATGGAATCAACCAGAATGGAATGGAATGGAATGGAATGGAATAGATTGGAATGGAATGGAATCAACACAAATGGAATGGAATGGAATAGAATGGAATAGATTGGAATGGAATGGAATCAACACAAATAGAATGGAATGGAATAGAATGGAATGCAATGGAATGGAATAGAATCAACCCGAATGGAATGGACTGGAATGGGAGGGAATGGAATGGAATGGAATCAACCCGAATGGAAAGGAATGCAATGGAATGCAATGGAATGGAATCAACCCGAATGGAATGGAATGGCATGGAATGGAATGGAGTCAATCCGAATGGAATGGAATGGAATGGAATGGAATGGAATGGAATCAACCGGAATGGAATGCAATAGAATGGAATGGAATGGAATGGAATGGTATCAACCTTAATGGAATGGAAAGACTGGAATGGAATGGAATGGAATCAACCGGAATAGAATGGAATGGAGTCAAACCGAATGGAATGGAATGGAATGGAATCAACCCGAATGGAATGGAATGAAATGGATTGGAATTGAATGGAACGGAATGGAATGGAATTTTATCAACCCGAATGGAATGGTATGGAATAGAATGGAATGGAATGGAAGGGAATCAACCTGAAAGGAATGGAATGGAATGGAATGGAAAGGAGTGGAATGGAGTGGAATGGAATGGAGTCAACCCGAATGGAATGGAACGGAATGGAATCATCCCGAATGGAATGGAATGGAACGGAATGGAATGGAATGGAATGGATTGGAATCAACCAGAATGGAATGGAATGGAATAGATTGGAACGGAATGGAATCAACCAAAATGAAATGGAATGGAATGGATCGGAATGGAATGGAATGGAATAGAATGAACCCTAAAGAATGGAATGGAATGGGATGGAATGGAATGGAATGGAATCAACACGAATTGAAAGGAATGGAATTGAATGGAATGGAATGGAATGCAATGGAAACAACCAGAATGGAATGGAATGGAAGAGATTGGAATGGAATGGAATAAAACCAAATGGAATGGAATGGAATGGAATGGAATAGAATCAACCCAAACGGAATGGAATAGAATGGAATGGAATCTACCAGAATGGAATGCATTGGAATGGAATAGATTGGAATGGAATTGAATCAACCTGAATGGAAAGGAATGGAATGGAATGGAATGGAATGCAATCAACCCGAATGGAATGGAATGGAATGGAATCAACCCGAATGGAATGGTATGGAATGGAATGGAATGGAATCAACCACTATGCAATGGAATGGAATGGAATGGAATAGATTGGAATGGAATGGAATCAACCAAAATGGAATGGAATGGAATCGATCGGAATGGAACGGAATTGAATAGAATCAAACTGAATGGAATGGAATGGAATGGGATGGAATGGAATGGAATGGCATCAACCCGAATGCAAAGGAATTGAATGGAATGCAATGGAATGGAATCAACCCGAATGGAATGGAGTGGAATGGAATGGAATGGAATGGAATCAACCCGAATGGAATGGAATGGAATGGGATAGAATGGAATAGAAAGGAATCAACCCGAATAGAATGGAATGGAATGGAATGGAAAGGAATGGAATCAACCTGAATGGAATGGAATGGAATGGAATGGAATGGAATGGAATGGAATGGAATGGAATGGAATTGGATGGAATGGAATGAAATCAACCAGAATGGAATGGAATGGAATGGAATGGAATACATTGGAATGGAATGGAATCAAACCAAATGGAATGGAATGGAATGGAATGGAATGGAATAGAATCAACACGAATGGAATGGAATGGAATGGAATGGAATGGAATGGAATGGAATGGAATGGAATGGAGTGGAATGCAATGCAATGGAGTGGAATCAACCAGAATGGAATGGAATGGAATGGAATGGAATAGATTGGAATGGAATGGAATCAACACAAATGGTATGGAATGGAATAGAATGGAATGGAATGGAATGGAATAGAATCAACCGAATGGAATGGAATGGGAGGGAATGGAATGGAATGGAATCAACCCGAATGGAAAGGAATTGAATGGAATGCAATGGAATGGAATAAATCCGAATGGAATTCAATGCAATGGAATGGAAGGCAATGGAATGGAACAAACACGAATGCAATGGAATGGAATGGAATGGAATGGAATGGAATCAACCAGAATGGAATGGAATGGAATGGAATAGATTGGAATGGAATGGAATCAAACCAAATGGAATGGAATGGAATGGAATGGAATGGAATGGAATAGAATCAACCCGAATGGAATGGAATGGAATGGAATGGAATGGAATGGAATGGAATGGAATGGAATGGAATCAACAGGAATGGAATGGAATGGAATGGAATAGATTGGAAAGGAATGGAATCAACACAAATGGAATGGAATGGAATGGAATGGGAGGGAATGAAATGGAATGGAATCAACTCGAATGGAAAGGAATGGAATGGAATGGAATGGAATGGAATCAACCCGAATGGAATGGAATGGAATGGAATCAACCCGAATGGAATGGTATGGAATGGAATGGAATGGAATCAACCAGAATGGAATGGAATGGAATGGAATGGAATAGATTGGAATGGAATGGAATCAACCAAAATGGAATGTAATGGAATGGATCGGAATGGAATGGAATGGATTAGAATCAACCCGAATGGAATGGAATGGAATGGAATCAACCCGAATGGAATGGAATGGAATGGGATGGTAGAGAATCGAATGGAATGGAATCAACCCTAATGGAAAGGAATGGAGTGGAATGCAATGGAATGGAATCAACCTGAATGGAATGGAATGGTATTGAATGGAATGGAATGGAATGGAATCAACCCTAATGGAATGGAAAGTATGGAATGGAATGGAATGGAAAGGAATGGAATGGAATTTTATCAACCCGAATGGAATGGTATGGAATATAATGGAGTGGAATGGAATGGAAACAACCCGAGTGGAATGGAATGGAATGGAATGGAATGGAATGGAATGGAATGGAGGCCACCCGAATGGAATCGAATGGAATGCAATGGAATGGAATGGAATGGAGTCATCCCGAATGGAATGGAATGGAATGGAATGGAATCAAAGTGAATGGAATGGAAAACAATGCAATGCAATGTAGTGGAATCGAATGGAAAGGAATGGAATCAACCCGAATGAAATGGAATGGAATGGAATGGAATGGAATGCAGTCAACCGGAATGGAATGGAATGGAATTCAATGCAATGGAATGGAATGGAATCAACCCAAATGGAATGGAATGGAATGGAATGGAATGGAATGGAAACAACACGAATGTAATGGAATGGAATGGAATGGAATCAACCCGAATGAAATGGAATGTAATGGGATGGAATGGAATAGAATGATATCAACCCGAATGGAATGGAATGGAATGGAATCAACCCGAATGTAATGGAATGGAATGGAATCAACCCTAATGGAATGAAATGGAATTGAATGGAATGCAATGGAACGGAACGCATTGGAATGGAATGTTATCAAACAGAATGGAATGATATGGAATAGAATGGAATGGAATGTAAGGGAATCAACCCGAATGGAATGGAAAGGAATGGATTGGAATCATCCGGAATGGAATAGAATTGAAAGGAATGGAATGGAATGGAGTCAACCCGAATGGAATGGAATGGAATGGAATGGAATGGAATGGAATGGAATGGAATCAACACGAATGGAATGGAATGGAATGGAATGCAATGGAATGGAATGCAATCAACCGGAATGGAATGGATTGGAATGAAATGCAATGGAATGGAATGGAATCAACCCGAATGGAATGGAATGGAATGGAATCAACTCGAATGGTATGGAATGGAATCAACCCAAATGGAATGGAATGGAATGGAATGGAATCAACCCGAATGGAATGTAAAGGAATGCAATGGAATGGAATGAAATGCAATGGAATCAACCCGAATGGAGTGGAATGGAATGGAATGGAATGGAACGGAATGGAATCAACCCGAATGGAATGGAATGGAATGGAATGGAATGGAATGGAATGGAATGGAATGGAATGGAATGGAATCAACGCGAATGTAATGGAATGGAATGGAATGGAATGGAATGGAATGGAATGGCATGGAATGGAATCAACCCAAATGGAATGGAATGGAGTGTATTGGAATGGAATGGAATCAACCGGAAAGGAATGGAATCGAATGGAATGGAATGTAGTGGAATGGAATGTAGTGGAATGGAATCAACCCGAATGGAATGGAATGGAATGCAGTCAACTGGAATGGAAAGGAATGGAATTCAATGGAATGGAATGGAATGGAATCAACCCAAATTAAATGGAATGGAATGGAATGGAATGGAATCAACCCGAATGGAATGGCATGCAATGGATAGGAATGGAATGTAATCAACAGGAATGGAATGGAATGGATTGGAATCAACCCGAATTGAGTGGAATGTAATGGGATGGAATGGAATAGAATGTTATCAACACTAATGGAATGGAATGGAATGGAATCAACCGGAATGGAATGGAATGGAGTCAAACCGAATGGAATGGAATGGAATGGAATCAACACGAATGGAATGGAATGAAATGGAATGGAATGGAATGGAATGGAATGGCATGGAAATTTATCAACCCGAATGGAATGGTATGGAATAGAATGGAATGGAATGGAAGGTAATCAACCTGAAAGGAATGGAATGGAATGGAATGGAAAGGAATGAAATGGAGTGGAATGGAATGGAATCAACCTGAATGGAATGGAATGGAGTGGAATGGAATGGCATGGAATCAACACGAATGGAATGGAATGGAGGGGAATGGAATGGAATAGAATGGAATCAACCGGAATGGAATGGAATGTAATGCAATGCAATGGAATGGAATGGAATCAAGCGGAATGGAATGGAATGGAATGGAATGGAATGGAATCAACTCGAATGGAATGGAATGGAATGCAATGGAATGGAAAGGAATGCAATCAACCGAATGGAGTGGAATGGAAAGCAATGGAGTTTAACGAAATGGAAAGAGTCACCCCGAATGGAAAGGAATGGAATGGAATGGAATGGAATGGAATGGAATGCTATGGAATCAAACCGAATGGAATGGAATGGAATCGGATAGAATGGAATGGAATGGAATCAGTCCGAATGGAAAGGAATGGAATGGAATAGAATGGAATGGAATCAACCGGAATGGAATTGAATGGAATGCAATGGAATGGAGTCAATACAAATGGAATGGAAAGGAATGGAATGGAATGGAATCAACCTAAATGGAATGGAAGTGAATGGAATGGAATCAACCGGAATGGAAGGGAATGGAGTCAAACCAAATGGAATGGAATGGAATTGGATGGAATGGAATGGAATGGAATCAACCTGAAAGGAATGGAATGGAATGGAATGGAAAGGAATGGAATGGAATGGAATGGAATGGAATGGAATCAACCCGAATGGAATGGAATGGAGTGGAATGGAATGCAATCAACTCGAATGGAATGGAATGGAATGGAATGGAATGCAATCAACCGAATTGAATGGAATGGAATGCAATGGAGTTTAATGAAATGGAAAGGAATCAACCCGAATGGAATGGAATGGAATGAAATCGAATGGAATTAATGGAAAGGAATGGAATCAACCCGAATTGAATGGAAAGGAATGCAATGGAATGGAATGAAATGGAATGGAATTTACCCGAATGGGATGGAATGGAATGGAATGAAATGGATTGGAATCAACCCGAATGGAATGGAATGGAATTTAATGGAATGGAATGTAATCAATCCAAATGCAATGGAATGGAGTGGATTGAAATAGTATGGAATCAACCCGAATGGAATGGGATGGAATGGAAAGGTATGGAATCAACCCGAATGGAATGGAATGGAATTTAATGGAATGGAATGGAATCAAACCAAATGGAATGGAATGGAGTGGATTGAAATGGTATAAAATCAACCGGAACGGAATGGAATGGAATGGAATGGAATGGAATGGAATGGAATGGAATCAAACTGAATGGAATGGAATCGAATGGAATGGAATGTAGTGGAATGGAATGGAATGGAATGGAATCAACCCGAAAGGAATGGAATGGAATGGAATGGAATGGAATGGAATGCAGTCAACTGGAATGGAATGGAATGGAATTCAATGGTATGGAATGGAATGGAATCAACCCAAATGGAATGGAATGGAATTCTATGGAATGGAATGGAATCAACCCGAATGGAATGGAATGAAATGGAATGGAATGGAACGAAATCAACGTAAATGGAATGGAAAGGAATGGAATGGAATGGAATCAACCCGAATGGAATGGAATGAAATGGAATGGAATGGAATGGAACGGAATGGAATAGAATGGAATGCTATGGAATGAACCCGAATGGAATGGAATGGAATCGGATGGAATGGAATGGAATGGAATCAACCCGAATGGAAAGGAATGGAATGGAATGGAATGGAATGCAATGGAATGGAGTCAACCGGAATGGAGTCAACACGAAAGGAATGGAATGGAATAGAAAGGAATGGAATCAACACAAATGGAATGGAATGGAATGGAATCACCCAAATGGATTGGAATGGAATTTAATGGAATGGAGTGGAATGGAATGGAATGGAATGGAATTAACACGAATGGAATGTAATGGAATGGAATGGAATCAACTGAATTGAATGGAACGGAGTGGAACGGAATGGAATGGAATCAAGCGGAATGGAATGGAATGGAATGGAATGGAATGGAATCAAACTGAATGGAATGGAATCAAATGGAATGGAATGTAATGGAAACGGATGGAATGGAATGGCATCAACCCGAATGGAATGGAATGGAATGGAATGGAATTTAATCAACCGGAATGGAATGGAATGGAATTGAATGGAATGGAATGGCATCAAGTCAAATGGAATGGAACGGAATGGAATGGAATGGAATGGAATGGAATGGAATGGAATGAAATGGAATCAACACGAATGCAATGGATTGCAATGGAATGGAGTGGAATGGAATCAACACGAATGGAATGGAACGGAATGGAATGAAATGGAATGGAATGGAATCAATCCGAATGGAATGGAATGGAATGGGATGGAATGGAGTACAATAGAATCAGGCCGAATGGAATGGAACGGAATGGAAACAACCCGAATGGAATGGAATTGAATGGATTCAACCCGAATGGAATGGAATTGAATAGAATGGAATGGAATGGAATGGAATCAACCAGAATGGAATGGAATGGAATGGAGTGGAATCAAACCGAATGGAATGGAATGGAATGGAATGGAATGGAATCAACCCAAATGGAATGGAATTGAATAGAATGGAATGGAATGGAATGGAATCAACCAGAATGGAATGGAATGGAATGGAGTGGAATCAAACCGAATGGAATGGAATGGAATGGAATGGAATGGAATCAACCCAAATGGAATGGAATGGAGTGGATTGGAATAAAATGTAATCAACCGGAACGGAATGGAATCGAATGGAATGGAATGGAATGGAATCAAAGTGAATGGAATGGAAAAAAATGGAATGCAATCTAGTGGAATCGAATGGAAAGGAATGGAATCAACCTGAATGAAATGGAATGGAATGGAGTGGAATGGAATGCAGTCAACCGGAATGGAATGGAATGGAATTCAATGCAATGGAATGGAATGGAATCAACCCAAATGGAATGGAATGGAATGGAATGGAAACAACACGAATGTAATGGAATGGAATGGAATGGAATCAACCCAAATGAAATGTAATGTAATGGGATGGAATGGAATAGAATGATATCAACCCGAATGGAATGGAATGGAATGGAATCAAACCGAATGGAATGGAATGGAATGGAATCAACCCTAATGGAATGAAATGGATTTGTATGGAATGAAATGGAACGGAACACATTGGAATGGAATGTTATCAAACAGAATGGAATGATATGGTATAGAATGGAATGGAATGTAAGGGAATCAACCCGAATGGAATGGAAAGGAATGGAATGGAATCATCCGGAATGGAATAGAATGGAATTGAAAGGAATGGAATGGAATGGAGTCAACCCGAATGGGATGGAATGGAATGTAATGGAATGGAATGGAATGGAATGGAATCAACACGAATGGAATGGAATGGAATGGAATGCAATGGAATGGAATGCAATCAACCGGAATGGAATGGATTGGAATGAAATGCAATGGAATGGAATGGAATCAACCCCAATGGAATGGAATGGAATGGAATCAACTCGAATGGTATGGAATGGAATCAACCCAAATGGAATGGAATGGAATGGAATGGAAGCAACCCGAATGGAATGGAAAGGAATGCAATGGAATGGAATGAAATGGAATGGGATCAACCCGAATGGAGTGGAATGGAATGGAATGGAATGGAACGGAATGGAATCAACCCGAATGGAATGGAATGGAATGGAATGGAATGGAATGGAATGGAATCAACCCGAATGTAATGGAATGGAATGGAATGGAATGGAATGGCATGGAATGGAATCAACCCAAATGGAATGGAATGGAGTGTATTGGAATGGAATGGAATCAACCGGAAAGGAATGGAATCGAATGGAATGGAATGTAGTGGAATGGAATGTAGTGGAATGGAATCAACCCGAATGGAATGGAATGGAATGCAGTCAACTGGAATGGAATGGAATGGAATTCAATGGAATGGAATGGAATGGAATCAACACAAATTAAATGGAATGGAATGGAATGGAATGGAATCAACCCGAATGGAATTGCATGCAATGGATAGGAATGGAATGGAATCAACAGGAATGGAATGGAATGGATTGGAATCAACCCGAATTGAGTGGAATGTAATGGGATGGAATGGAATAGAATATTATCAACACGAATGGAATGGAATGGAATTTAATCAACCGGAATGGAATGGAATGGAATTGAATGGAATGGAATGGCATCAAGTCAAATGGAATGGAACGGAATGGAATGGAATGGAATGGAATGGAATGGAATGGAATGAAATGGAATCAACACGAATGCAATGGATTGCAATGGAATGGAGTGGAATGGAATCAACACGAATGGAATGGAACGGAATGGAATGAAATGGAATGGAATGGAATCAATCCGAATGGAATGGAATGGAATGGGATGGAATGGAGTACAATAGAATCAGGCCGAATGGAATGGAACGGAATGGAAACAACCCGAATGGAATGGAATTGAATGGATTCAACCCGAATGGAATGGAATTGAATAGAATGGAATGGAATGGAATGGAATCAACCAGAATGGAATGGAATGGAATGGAGTGGAATCAACCCGAATGGAATGGAATGGAATGGAATGGAATGGAATCAACCCAAATGGAATGGAATGGATTGGATTGGAATAAAATGTAATCAACCCGAACGGAATGGAATCGAATGCAATGGAATGGAATGGAATCAAAGTGAATGGAATGGAAAACAATGGAATGCAATGTAGTGGAATCGAATGGAAAGGAATGGAATCAACCCGAATGAAATGGAATGGAATGGAATGGAATGGAATGCAGTCAACCGGAATGGAATGGAATGGAATTCAATGCAATGGAATGGAATGGAATCAACCCAAATGGAATGGAATGGAATGGAATGGAAACAACACGAATGTAATGGAATGGAATGGAATGGAATCAACCCAAATGAAATGTAATGTAATGGGATGGAATGGAATAGAATGATATCAACCCGAATGGAATGGAATGGAATGGAATCAACCCGAATGGAATGGAATGGAATGGAATCAACCCTAATGGAATGAAATGGAATTGAATTGAATGGAATGGAACGGAACGCATTGGAATGGAATGTTATCAAACAGAATGGAATGATATGGAATAGAATGGAATGGAATGTAAGGGAATCAACCCGAATGGAATGGAAAGGAATGGAATGGAATCTTCCGGAATGGAATAGAATGGAATTGAAAGGAATGGAATGGAATGGAGTCAACCCGAATGGGATGGAATGGAATGAAATGGAATGGAATGGAATGGAATGGAATCAACACGAATGGAATGGAATGGAATGGAATGCAATGGAATGGAATGCAATCAACCGGAATGGAATGGATTGGAATGAAATGCAATGGAATGGAATGGAATCAACCCCAATGGAATGGAATGGAATGGAATCAACTCGAATGGTATGGAATGGAATCAACCCAAATGGAATGGAAAGGAATGGAATGGAAGCAACCCGAATGGAATGGAAAGGAATGCAATGGAATGGAATGAAATGGAATGGGATCAACTCGAATGGAGTGGAATGGAATGGAATGGAATGGAACGGAATGGAATCAACCCGAATGGAATGGAATGGAATGGAATGGAATGGAATGGAATGGAATGGAATGGAATGGAATCAACCCGAATGTAATGTAATGGAATGGAATGGAATGGAATGGCATGGAATGGAATCAACCCAAATGGAATGGAATGGAGTGTATTGGAATGGAATGGAATCAACCGGAAAGGAATGGAATCGAATGGAATGGAATGTAGTGGAATGGAATCAACCCGAATGGAATGGAATGGAATGCAGTCAACTGGAATGGAATGGAATGGAATTCAATGGAATGGAATGGAATGGAATCAACACAAATTAAATGGAATGGAATGGAATGGAATGGAATGGAATCAACCCGAATGGAATGGCATGCAATGGATAGGAATGGAATGGAATCAACAGGAATGGAATGGAATGGATTGGAATCAACCCGAATTGAGTGGAATGTAATGGGATGGAATGGAATAGAATATTATCAACACGAATGGAATGGAATGGAATGGAATCAACCGGAATGAAATGGAAAGGAGTCAAACCGAATGGAATGGAATGGAATGGAATCAACACGAATGGAATGGAATGAAATGGAATGGAATGGAATGGAACGGAATGGCATGGAATTTTATCAACCCGAATGGAATGGTATGGAATAGAATGGAATGGACTGGAAGGGAATCAACCTGAAAGGAATGGAATGGAATGGAATGGAAAGGAATGAAATGGAGTGGAATGGAATGGAATCAACCTGAATGGAATGGAATGGAGTGGAATGGAATGGCATGGAATCAACACGAATGGAATGGAATGAAGTGGAATGGAATGGAATAGAATGGAATCAACCGGAATGGAATGGAATGGAATGCAATGCAATGGAATGGAATGGAATCAAGCGGAATGGAATGGAATGGAATGGAATGGAATGGAATGGAATGGAATGGAATCAACACGAATGCAATGGAATGGAATGGAATGGAATGGAATGGAATGGAATGCAATCAACCGAATGGAGTGGAATGGAAAGCAATGGAGTTTAACGAAATGGAAAGAATCACCCCGAATGGAATGGAATGGAATGCAACGGAATGTAATGAAATGGAATGGAATCAACCCGAATGGAATGGAATGGAATGGAATGGAATGGAATGGAATGGAATGGAATGGAATGGAATCAATCCGAATGTAATGGAATGGAATGGAATGGAATCAACCCGAATGGAATGGAATGGAATGGAATGCAATGGAATGGAATCAACCCGAATGGAATGACATGGAATGGAATGGAATGGAATGGAATGAAATGGATTGGAACGAATCCGAATGGAATGGAATGGAATGGAATGCAATGGAATGGAACGGAATGGAATCAACCCAAATGGAATGGAATTGAGTGGATTGGAATGGAAAGGAATCATCCGGAACAGAATGGAATCGAATGGAATGCAATGGAATGGAATCAAACTGAATGGAATGGAATCAAATGGAATGGAGTGGAATGGAAGGGAATCAACACGAATCGAATGGAATGGAATGGAATCGAATGCTGTCAACCGGAATGGAATGGAATGGAATTCAATGGAGTGGAATGGAATGCAATCAACCCAAATGGAATGGAATGGAATGGAATGAAATGGAATGGAATGGAATGGAATGAAATGGAATGGAATGGAATGGAATGGAATCAACACGAATGGAATGGAATGGAATGGAATGGAATGGAATCAAACGGAATGGAATGGCATGGAATGGAATGCAATGGAATGGAGTGGAATCAACCGGAATGGAATGCAATGGAATGGAATCAACTCGAATGAAATGGAATGGAATGGAATGGAATCAACCCGAATGAAATGTAATGTAATGGAATGGAATGGAATGGAATGGAATCAACCTTAATGGAATGGAATGGAATGCAATGGAGTGGAATGAAATGGCATAGAATCAACCCGAATGGATTGGAATGGAATGCAATGGAATGGAATGGAATGGAATGGAACGGAATGGAATCAACCCGAATGGAACGGAATGGAATGGACTGGAATGGAATGGAATGAACGCGAATGGAATGGAATGGAATGGAATGGAATCAACCCCAATGGAATGGAATGGAATGGAATGGAATGGAATGGAATGGAATCAACCCCAATGGAATGGAATGGAATGGAATGGAATGGAATGGAATGGAATGGAATGGAATGGAATGAAATGGAATCAACCCGATTGGAATGCACTGGAGTGGAATGGAATGGAGTGGAATGGAATGGAATGGAATGGAATTGAGTCAACACGAATGGAATGGAAAGGAATGGAATGAACCTGTACGGAATGGAATGGAATGGAATGCAATGCAATGGAAAGGTACGGAATGGAATGGAATGGAATCAACCAGAGTGGAATGGAATGGAATGGAATGGAATCAAACGGAATGGAATGGAATGGAATGGAATGAAATGGAATGGAGTCAACACGAATGGAATGGAATGGAATGGAATGGAATCAACCCGAATGGAACGGAATGCAATGGAATGGAATGGAATGGAATCAACACGAATGGAATGAAATGGAATGGAATGGAATGGAATCAACCCGAATGGAGTGGAATGTAATGGGATGGAATATAATAGAATGGAATCAACCCGAATGGAATGGTATGGATTCGAATGGAATGGAATGGAATCAACCCGAATGGAATGGCATGGAATGGAATCAAACCGAATGGAATGGTATGGAATGGAATGGAATGGAATCCACCAGAATGGAATGGAATGGAATAGATTGGAATGGAATGGAATGAACCAAAATGGAATGGAATGGATCAGAAAGGAATGGAATGGAGTAGAATCAACCCGAATGGAATTGAATGGAATGGGATGGAATGGAATGGAATGGAATGGAATGGAAACAACCCGAATGGAAAGAATTGAATGGAATGCAATGGAATGTAATCAACACGAATGGAATGGAATGGAATGGAATGGAATTGAATGAAATGGAATCAACACGAATGGAATGGAATGGAATAGAATGGAATGGAATGGAATGGAATCAACCCGAATGGAAGGGAATGGAGTGGGATGGAATGGAGTAGAATGTAATCAACCCGAACGGAATGGAATGGAATGGAATGGAATGGAATGGAATCAACCTGAATGGAATGGAATGGAATGGAATGGCATGGAATGGAATGGAATCATCCAGAATGGAATGGAATGGAATAGATTGGAATGGAATGGAATCAAACCAAATGGAATGGAATGGAATGGAATGGAATAGAATCAACCCGAATGGAATGGAATGGAATGGAATGGAATGGAATAGATTGGAATGGAATGGAATCAACACAAATGGAATGGAATGGAATGGAATGAAATGGAATGGAATGGAATGGAATGGAATGGAATGGAATGGAATGGAATAGAATCAACCCGAATGGAATGGAATGGAATGGGAGGGAATGGAATGGAATGGAATCAACCCGAATGGAATGGAATGGAATGGAACGCAATGGAATGGAATCAACCCGAATGAAATGTAATGTAATGGAATGGAATGGAATGGAGTCAACCCGAATGGAATGGAATGCAATGGAATGGAATAGAATGGAATGGAATCGAATGGAATCAATCGGAATGGAATGGAATAGAACGGATTGGAATGGAATGGAATGGAATCAACCTTAATGGAATGGAAAGAATGGAATGGAATGAAATCAACCGGAATGGAATGGAATGGAGTCAAATCGAATGGAATGGAATGGAATGGAATAAACCTGAATGGAATGGAATGGAATGGAGTCAAACCGAATGGAATGGAATGGAATGGAATAAACCCGAATGGAATGGAATGAAATGGAATGGAATGGAATGGAAAGGAATGGAATGAAATTTTATCAACCCGAATGTATTGGTATGGAATAGAATGGAAAGGGATGGAAGGCAATAAACCTGAAAGGAATGGAATGGAATGGAATGGAAAGGAATAGAATGGAGTGGAATGGAATGGAATCAACCCGAGTGGAATGGAATGGAATGGAACGGAATCAACGCGAATGGAATAGAATAAAATGGAATGGAATCAACACGAATGGAATGGAATGGAGTGGAATGGAATGGAATAGAATGGAATCAACACGAATGCAATGGAATGGAATGGAATGGAATGGAATGGAATGAAATGGAATGGAATGGAATCAACCAGAATGGAATGGAATGGAATGGAATGGAATGGAATTGAATGCAATGGAATAAGCAGGAATGGAATGGAATGGAATGGAATGGAATAGAATGGAATGGAATGGAATCAACTCGAATTGAATGGAATGGAATGGAATGGAATCAACCCGAATGGAATGGAATGGAATGGAATGGAATGGAATGGAATGGAATGGAATTAAAAGGAATGCAATGGAATCGAACGGAATGGAATCAACCCGAATGGAATGGAATGGAATGGAGGGGAATGGATTGGAATGGAATGGAATGAACGCGAATGGAATGGAATGGAATGGAATGGAATGGAATGGAATGGAATGGAATGGAATGGAATAGAATCAACCCGAATTGATTCGAATGGAATGGAATGGAAAGCAATGAACCCGAATGGAAAGAATTGAACGGAATGGAATGGAGTGGAATCATCCTAAATGCATTGGAAAGGAATGGAATTGAATCAAACGGAGTGGAATGGAATGGAGGCAAACCGAATGGAATGGATTGGAATGGAATCAACCTGAATGGAATGGAACGGAATGGAATGGAATGTTATCAACCATAAAGGAATGGTATGGAATAGAATGGAATGGAAGGGAAGGGAATCAACCTGAATGGAATGGAATGGAATGGAGTGGAAAGGAATGGAATGGAAAGGAATGGAATGGAATCAAACCGAATGGAATGGAATGGAATGCAATGGAATCAACCGGAATGGAATGGAATGGAATGGAATGGAATGGAATGGAATCAACACGAATGGAATGGAATGGAATTGAATGGAATGGAATGGAATGGAATAGAATCAACTGAATGGAATGGAATGGGAGGGAATGGAATGGAATGGAATCAACCCGAATGGAAAAGAATGTAATGGAATTCAATGGAATGGAATCAACCCGAATGGAATGGAATGGAATGGAATGGAATCGAATGGAATGGAATGGAGTCAACCCGAATGGAATGGAATGGAATGGAATGGAATGGAATCAACCGGAATGGAATGGAATGGAATGGGATGGAATGGAATGGAATGGAATGGAATGGAATCAACCCGAATTGAATGGAATGGAATGGAATGGAATGGAATCAACCAGAATGGAATGGAATGGAATAGATTGGAATGGAATGGAATCAACACAAATGGAATGGAATGGAATGGAACGGAATGGAATGGAATGGAATAGAATAAACCAGAATTGAATGGAATGCAATGGAATGGAATCAACCCGAATGGAATGGAATGGAATCGAAAGGAATGGAATGGAGTCAACCCGAATGGAATGGATGGGAATGGAATGGAATGGAATGGAATGGAATCAACCGGAATGGAATGGAATGGAATGGGATGGAATGGAATGGAATGGAATGGAATAGAATCAACCCGAATGGAACAGAATGGAATGGAATGGAATGGATTGGAATCAACCAGAATGGAGTGGAATGGAATGCAATGGAATGGAATGGAATGGAATGGAGTCAACACGAATGGAATGGAATGGAATTGAATGGAGTGGAATGTAATGCAATAGAATCAACCAGAATGGAATGGAATGGAATAGATTGGAATGGAATGGAATCAGACCAAATGGAATCGAATGGAATGGAATGGAATAGAATCAACCCGAATGGAATGGAAAGGAATGGAATGGAATGGAATGGAATGGAATGGAATGGAATGGAATGGAATGGAATGGAATGGAATGGAATCTACCGGAATAGAATGGAATGGAACGGAATGGAATAGATTGGAATGGAATGGAATCAACAAAAATGGAATGGAATGGAATGGAATTGGAGGGAATGGAATGGAATGAAATCAACCCGAATGGAATGGAATGGAATGGAATCAACCCGAATAGAATGGTATGGAATGGAACGGAATGGAATAGATTGGGATGGAATGGAATCAACAAAAATGGAATGGAATGGAATGGAATTGGAGGGAATGGAATGGAATGAAATCAACCCGAATGGAATGGAATGGAATGGAATCAACCCGAATAGAATGGCATGGAATGGAATGGAATGGAATCAACCAGAATGGAATGGAATGGAATGGAATGGAATAGATTGGAGTGGAATTGAATCAACCAAAATGGAATGGAATGGAATGGATCGGAATGGAATGGAATGGAATAGAATCAACCCGAATGGAATGGAATGGAATGGGATGGAATGGAATGGAATGGAATCAACCCGAATGCAAAGGAATTGAATGGAATGCAATGGAATGGAATCAACCAGAATGGAATGGAATGGAATGGAATGGAATGGAATGGAATCAACCCGAATGGAATTGAATGGAATGGGATGGAATGGAATAGAATGGAATCAACCCAAATGGAATGAATGGAATGGAATGGAATGGAATGGCATGGAATCAACCGGAATGGAATGGAATGGAATGGAATGGAATGGAAGGGAATCAACCAGAATGGAATGGAATGGAATGGAAAAGATTGAAATGGAATGGAATCAAACCAAATGCAATGGAATGGAATGGAATGGAATGGAATGGAATAGAATCAACACGCATGGAATGGAATGGAATGGAATAGAATGGAATGGAATGGAATGGAATCAACCAGAATGGAATGGAATGGAATGGAATGGAATAGATTGGAATGGAATGGAATCAACACAAATGGAATGGAATGGAATAGAATGGAATGCAATGGAATGGAACAGAATCAACCCGAATGGAATGGAATGGAATGGGAGGGAATGGAATGGAATGGAATCAACCCGAATGGAAAGGAATGCAATGGAATGCAATGGAATGGAATCAACCCGAAGGGAATGGAATGGCATGGAATGGAATGGAGTCAAACCGAATGGAATGGAATGTAATGGAATGGAATCAACCGGACTGGAATGCAATAGAATGGAATGGAATGGAATGGTATCAACCTTAATGGAATGGAAAGAATGGAATGGAATGGAATGGAATCAACCGAAATAGAATGGAATGGAGTCAAACCGAATGGAATGGAATGGAATGGAATCAACTCGAATGGAATGGAATGAAATGGATTGGAATTGAATGGAACGGAATGGAAAGGAATTTTATCAACCCGAATGGAATGGTATGGAATAGAATGGAATGGAATGGAAGGGAATAAACCTGAAAGGAATGGAATGGAATGGAATGGAAAGGAGTGGAATGGAGTGGAATGGAATGGAGTCACCCGAATGGAATGGAATGGAATGGAATCATCACGAATGGAATGGAATGGAACGGAATGGAATGGAACGGAATGGATTGGAATCAACCAGAATGGAATGGAATGGAATGGAATGGAATAGATTGGAATGGAATGGAATCAACCAAAATGGAATGGAATGGAATGGATCGGAATGGAATGGAATGGAATAGAATGAACCCTAATGGAAGGGAATGGAATGGGATGGAATGGAATGGAATGGAATCAACCAGAATGGAATGGAATGGAATAGATTGGAATGGAATGGAATCAAACCAAATGGAATGGAATGGAATGGAATGGAATGGAATAGAATCAACCCAAATGGAATGGAATTGAATGGAATGGAATCTACCAGAATGGAATGCATTGGAATGGAATAGATTGGAATGGAATGGAATCAACACAAATGGAATGGAATGGAATGGAATGGGAGGGAATGGAATGGAATGGAATCAACCCGAATGGAAAGGAATGGAATGGAATGGAATGGAATGCAATCAACCTGAATGGAATGGAATGGAATGGAGTCAACCCGAATGGAATGGTATGGAATGGAATGGAATGGCATCAACCAGAATGGAATGGAATGGAATGGAATGGAATAGATTGGAATTGAATGGAATCAACCAAAATGGAATGGAATGGAATCGATCGGAATGGAACGGAATTGAATAGAATCAACCTGAATGGAATGGAATAGAATGGGATGGAATGGAATGGAATGGCATCAACCCGAATGCAAAGGAATTGAATGGAACGCAATGGAATGGAATCAACCCGAATGGAATGGAATGGAATGGAATGGAATCAACCCGAATGGAATGGAATGGAATGGGATAGAATGGAATAGAAAGGAATCAACCCGAATGGAATGGAATGGAAAGGAATGGAATCAACCTGAATGGAATGGAATGGAATGGAATCGAATGGAATGGAATGGAATGGAATGGGATGGAATGGAATGAAATCAATAAGAATGGAATGGAATGGAATGGAATGGAATAGATTGGAATGGAATGGAAACAAACCAAATGGAATGGAATGGAATGGAATGGAATGGAATGGGAGGGAATGGAATGGAATGGAATCAACCCGAATGGAATGGAATGGAATGGAATGGAATGGAATGAAATGGAATGGAGTCAAACTGAATGGAATGGAATGGAATGGAATGGAATGGAATGGAATGGAATCGAATGGAATGGAATCAACCGGAATGGAATGGAATAGAATGGAATGGAATGGAATGGAATCAACCCTAATGGAATGGAAAGAATGGAATGGAATGGAATGTTATCAACCGGAATGGAATGGAATGGAGTCAAACCGAATGGAATGGAATGGAACGGAATCAACCAGAATGGAATGGAATGCAATGGAATGGAATGGAATGGAGAGGAATGGAATGGAATTTTATCAACCCGAATGGAATGGTATGGAATAGAATGGAGTGGAATGGAATGGAATCAACCCGAGTGGAATGGAATGGAATGGAAAGGAATGGAATGGAATGGAATGGAATAGAATCAACTGAATGGAATGGAATGGGAGGGAATGGAATGGAATGGAATCAACCCGAATGGAAAAGAATGTAATGGAATTCAATGGAATGGAATCAACCCGAATGGAATGGAATGGAATGGAACGGAATCGAATGGAATGGAATGGAGTCAACCCGAATGGAATGGAATGGAATGGAATGGAATGGAATGGAATGGAATGGAATCAACCGGAATGGAATGGAATGGAATGGGATGGAATGGAATGGAATGGAATGGAATAGAATCAACCCGAATGGAATGGAATGGAATGGAATGGAATGGAATCAACCAGAATGGAATGGAATGGAATAGATTGGAATGGAATGGAATCAACACAAATGGAATGGAATGGAATGGAACGGAATGGAATGGAATGGAGTAGAATAAACCAGAATTGAATGGAATGCAATGGAATGGAATCAACCCGAATGGAATGGAATTTAATCGAAAGGAATGGAATGGAGTCAACCTGAATGGAATGGAATGGAATAGAATGGAATGGAATGGAATGGAATCAACCGGAATGGAATGGAATGGAATGGGATGGAATGGAATGGAATGGAATGGAATAGAATCAACCCGAATGGAACGGAATGGAATGGAATGGAATGGATTGGAATCAACCAGAATGGAATGGAATGGAATGGAATGGAATAGATTGGAATGGAATGGAATCAACCAAAATGGATTGGAATGGAATGGATCGGAATGGAATGGAATGGAATAGAATGAACCCTAATGGAATGGAATGGAATGGGATGGAATGGAAAGGAATGGAATCAACCCGAATTGAAAGGAATGGAATTGAATGGAATGGAATGGAATGCAATGGAATCAACCAGAATGGAATGGAATGGAATAGATTGGAATGGAATGGAATCAAACCAAATGGAATGGAATGGAATGGGATGGAATAGAATCAACACAAATGGAATGGAATGGAATAGAATGGAATCTACCAGAATGGAATGCATTGGAATGGAATAGATTGGAATGGAATGGAATCAACACAAATGGAATGGAATGGAATGGAATGGGAGGGAATGGAATGGAATGGAATCAACCCGAATGGAAAGGAATGGAAAGGAATGGAATGGAATGCAATCAACCCGAATGGAATGGAATGGAATGGAATCAACCCGAATGGAATGGTATGGAATGGAATGGAATGGAATCAACAAGAATGGAATGGAATGGAATGGAATGGAATAGATTGGAATGGAATGGAATCAACCAAAATGGAATGGAATGGAATCGATCGGAATGGAACGGAATTGAATAGAATCAACCTGAATGGAATGGAATGGAATGGGATGGAATGGAATGGAATGGCATCAACCCGAATGCAAAGGAATTGAATGGAACGCAATGGAATGGAATCAACCCGAATGGAATGGAATGGAATGGAATGGAATGGAATGGAATAAACCCGAATGGAATGGAATGGAATGGGATAGAATGGAATAGAAAGGAATCAACCCGAAAGGAATGGAATGGAATGGAATGGAAAGGAATGGAATCAACCTGAATGGAATGGAATGGAATGGAATGGAATGGAATGGGATGGAATGGAATGAAATCAACCAGAATGGAATGGAAAGGAATGGAATGGAATAGATTGGAATGGAATGGAATCAAACCAAATGGAATGGAATGGAATGGAATGGAATGGAATAGAATCAACACGAATGGAATGGAATGGAATGGAATGGAATGGAATGGAATGGAATGGAATGGAATGGAATGGAATGCAATGCAATGGAATGGAATCAACCAGAATGGAATGGAATGGAATGGAATAGATTGGAATGGAATGGAATCAACACAAATGGAATGGAATGGAATAGAATGGAATGGAATGGAATGGAATAGAGTCCACCGAATGGAATGGAATGGGAGGGAATGGAATGGAATGGAATGAACCCGAATGGAATGGAATGGAATGCAGTGGAATCAACAAGAATGGAATGGAATGGAGTGGAATGGAATGGAATGGAATCAACCGGAATGGAATGGAATGGAATGGGATGGAATGGAATGGAATGGAATGGAATAGAATCAACCCGAATGGAATGGAATGGAATGGAATGGAATGGAATCAACCAGAATGGAATGGAATGGAATAGATTGGAATGGAATGGAATCAACACAAATGGAATGGAATGGAATGGAATGGAATGGAATGGAATGGAATGGAATAGAATAAACCAGAATTGAATGGAATGGAATGGGAGGGAATGGAATGGAATGGAATCAACCCGAATGGAAAGGAATGGAATGGAATGCAATGGAATGGAATCAACCCGAATGGAATGGAATGGAATGGAATGGAATGGAATGGAATGGAATGAAATGGAATGGAGTCAACCCGAATGGAATGGAATGGAATGGAATGGAATGAAATGGAATGGAATGGAATCGAATGGAATGGAATCAACCGGAATGGAATGGAATAGAATGGAATGGAATGGAATGGAATGGAATCAACCCTAATGGAATGGAAAGAATGGAATGGAATGGAATGGTATCAACCGGAATGGAATGGAATGGAGTCAAACCGAATGGAATGGAATGGAACGGAATCAACCCGAATGGAATGGAATGCAATGGAATGGAATGGAATGGAATGGAATGGAATGGAATTTTATCAACCCGAATGGAATCTTATGGAATAGAATGGAGTGGAATGGAATGGAATCAACCCGAGTGGAATGGAATGGAATGGAATGGAATGGAATGGAATGGAATAAACCCGAATGGAATGGAATGGAATGCAGTGGAATCAACAAGAATGTAATGGAATGGAGTGGAATGGAATGGAATGGAGTGGAATGGAATGGATTGGAATAAACACGAATGGAATGGAATGGAATGGAATGGAATCAACCGGATTGGAATGGAATGTAATGGAATGCAATGGAATGGAATGGAATCAACAGGAATGGAATGGAATGGAATGGAATGGGATGGAATGTAATGGAATCAACCCGAATGGAATGGAATGGAATGGAATGAAATTGAATGGAATGGAATCATCCGGAATGGAATGGAATGGAAGGGAATGCAAAGGAATTGAATGGAAACAGCCGGAATGGAATAGAATGGAATGGAATGGAATCAACTCAAATGGAATGGAATTGAATGGATTGGAATCAACCCGAATGGAATGGAATGGAAAGGAATGGAAGGAACCGAATGGAATCAACCTGAATGGAATGGAATTGAACGGAATGGAATGGACTGGACTAGAATGGAATGAACGCGAATGGAATGGAATGGAATGGAAGGGAATGGAAAGGAATGAAATAGAATCAACCCGAATGTATTGGAATGGAATAGAATGGAAACGAATGAACCCGAATGGAATGGAATGGAATGGAATGGAATCAACCCGAATGGAAAGGAATGCAATGGAATGGAATGGAATGGAATGGAATGGTATCAACCTTAATGGAATGGAAAGAATGGAATGGAATGGAATGGAATCAACCGGAATAGAATGGAATGGAGTCAAACCGAATGGAATGGAATGGAATGGATTCAACCCGATTGGAAAGGAATGAAATGGATTGGAATTGAATGGAACGGAATGGAATGGAATTTTATCAACCCGAATGGAATGGTATGGAATAGAATGGAATGGAATGGAAGGGAATCAACCTGAAAGGAATGGAATGGAATGGAAAGGAGTGGAATGGAGTGGAATGGAATGGAGTCAACCCGAATGGAATGGAACGGAATGGAATCATCCCGAATGGAATGGAATGGAACGGAATGGAATGGAATGGAATGGATTGGAATCAACCAGAATGGAATGGAATGGAATAGATTGGAATGGAATGGAATCAATCAAAATGGAATGGAATGTAATGGATCGGAATGGAATGGAATGGAATAGAATGAACCCTAAAGAATGGAATGGAATTGGATGGAATGGAATGGAATGGAATCAACCCGAATTGAAAGGAATGGAATTGAATGGAATGGAATGGAATGCAATGGAAACAACCAGAATGGAATGGAATGGAATAGATTGGAATGGAATGGAATCAAACCAAATGGAATGGAATGGAATGGAATGGAATAGAATCAACCAAAATGGAGTGGAATGGAATGGAATGGAATCTACCAGAATGGAATGCATTGGAATGGAATAGATTGGAATGGAATTGAATCAACCCGAATGGAAAGCAATGGAATGGAATGCAATCAACCCGAATGGAATGGAATGGAATGGAATCAACCCGAATGGAATGGTATGGAATGGAATGGAATGGAATCAAACAGAATGGAATGGAATGGAATGGAATGGAATAGATTGGAATGGAATGGAATCAACCAAAATGGAATGGAATGGAATCGATCGGAATGGAACGGAATTGAATAGAATCAAACTGAATGGAATGGAATGGAATGGGATGGAATGGAATGGAATGGCATCAACCCGAATGCAAAGGAATTGAATGGAATGCAATGGAATGGAATCAACCCGAATGGAATGGAATGGAATGGAATGGAATGGAATGGAATGGAATCAACCTGAATGGAATGGAATGGAATGGAATGGAATGGAATGGAATGGAATGGAATGGGATGGAATGGAATGAAATCAACCAGAATGGAATGGAATGGAATGGAATGGAATACATTGGAATGGAATGGAATCAAACCAAATGGAATGGAATGGAATGGAATGGAATAGAATCAACACGAATGGAATGGAATGGAATGGAATGGAATGGAATGGAATGGAATGGAATGGAATGCAATGCAATGGAATGGAATCAACCAGAATGGAATGGAATGGAATGGAATGGAATAGATTGGAAAGGAATGGAATGGAATAGATTCACCACGAATGGAATGGAATGGACTGGAATGGAATGGAATGGAATGGAATGCAATGCAATGGAATGGAATCAACCAGAATGGAATGGAATGGAATGGAATGGAATAGATTGGAAAGGAATGGAATGGAATAGAATCACCACGAATGGAATGGAATGGAATGGAATGGAATGGAATGGAATGCAATGCAGTGGAATGGAATCAACCAGAATGGAATGGAATGGAATGGAATGGAATAGATTGGAATGGAATGGAGTCAACACAAATGGAATGGAATGGAATAGAATGGAATGGAATGGAATGGAATAGAGTCCTCCGAATGGAATGGAATGGGAGGGAATGGAATGGAATGGAATCAACCCGAACGGAAAAGAATGTAATGGAATGCAATGGAATGGAATTAACCCGAATGGAATGGAATGGAATCGAAAGGAATGGAATGGAGTCAATCCGAATGGAACGGAATGGAATGGAATGGAATGGAATGGAATGGAATCAACCGGAATGGAATGGAATGGAATGGGATGGAATGGAACGGAATGGAATGGAATAGAATCAACCCGAATGGAACGGAATGGAATGGAATGGAATGGATTGGAATCAACCAGAATGGAATGGAATGGAATGGAATGGAATAGATTGGAATGGAATGGAATCAACAAAAATGGAATGGAATGGAATGGATCGGAAAGGAATGGAATGGAATAGAATGAACCGTAATGGAATGGAATGCAATGGGATGGAATGGAATGGAATGGAATCAATCCGAATTGAAAGGAATGGAATTGAATGGAATGGAATGGAATGCAATGGAATCAACCAGAATGGAATGGAATGGAATAGATTGGAATGGAATGGAATCAAACCAAATGGAATGGAATGGAATGGGATGGAATAGAATCAACCCAAATGGAATGGAATGGAATGGAATGGAATCTACCAGAATGGAATGCATTGGAATGGAATAGATTGGAATGGAATGGAATCAACACAGATGGAATGGAATGGAATGGAATGGGAGGGAATGGAATGGAATGTAATCAACCCGAATGGAAACGAATGGAATGGAATGGAATGGAATGCAATCAACCCGAATGGAATGGAATGGAATGGAATCAACCCGAATGGAATGGTATGGAATGGAATGGAATGGAATCAACCAGAATGGAATGGAATGGAATGGAATGGAATAGATTGGAATGGAATGGAATCAACCAAAATGGAATGGAATGGAATCGATCGGAATGGAACGGAATTCAATAGAATCAACCTGAATGGAATTGAATGGAATGGGATGGAATGGAATGGAATGGCATCAACCCGAATGCAAAGGAATTGAATGGAACGCAATGGAATGGAATCAACCCGAATGGAATGGAATGGAATGGAATGGAATCAACCCGAATGGAATGGAATGGAATGGGATAGAATGGAATAGAAAGGAATCAACCCGAATGGAATGGAATGGAATGGAATGGAAATGAATGGAATCAACCTGAATGGAATGGAATGGAATGGAATGGAATGGAATGGAATGGGATGGAATGGAATGAAGTCAACCAGAATGGAATGGAATGGAATGGAATGGAATAGATTGGAATGGAATGGAATCAAACCAAATGGAATGGAATGGAATGGAATGGAATGGAATAGAATCAACACGAATGGAATGGAATGGAATGGAATGGAATGGAATGGAATGCAATGCAATGGAATGGAATCAACCAGAATGGAATGGAATGGAATGGAATGGAATAGATTGGAATGGAATGGAATCAACACAAATGGAATGGAATGGAATAGAATGGAATGGAATGGAATGGAATAGAGTCCACCGAATGGAATGGAATGGGAGGGAATGGAATGGAATGGAATCAACCCGAATGGAAAAGAATGTAATGGAATGCAATGGAATGGAATCAACCAGAATGGAATGGAATGGAATCGAAAGGAATGGAATGGAGTCAACCCGAATGGAATGGAATGGAATGGAATGGAATGGAATGGAATGGAATGGAATGGAATGGAATGGAATGGAATCAACCAGAATGGAATGGAATGGAATGGGATGGAATGGAATGGAATGGAATGGAATAGAATCAACCCGAATGGAATGGAATGGAATGGAATGGAATGGAATGGAATGGAATGGAATCAACCAGAATGGAATGGAATGGAATAGATTGGAATGGAATGGAATCAACACAAATGGAATGGAATGGAATGGAAAGGAATGGAATGGAATGGAATAGAATAAACCAGAATTGAATGGAATGGAATGGGAGGGAATGGAATGGAATGGAATCAACCCGAATGGAAAGGAATGGAATGGAATGCAATGGAATGGAATCAACCCGAATGGAATGGAATGGAATGGAATGGAATGGAATGAAATGGAATGGAGTCAACCCGAATGGAAAGGAATGGAATGGAATGGAATGGAATGGAATGGAATGGAATGGAATCAACCGGAATGGAATGGAATAGAATGGAATTGAATGGAATGGAATGGAATCAACACTAATGGAATGGAAAGAATGGAATGGAATGGAATGGTATCAACCGGAATGGAATGGAATGGAGTCAAACCGAATGGAATGGAATGGAACGGAATCAACCCGAATGGAATGGAATGCAATGGAATGGAATGGAATGGAAAGGAATGGAATGGAATTTTATCAACCCGAATGGAATGGTATGGAATAGAATGGAGTGGAATGGAATGGAATCAACCCGAGTGGAATGGAATGGAATGGAATGGAATGGAATGGAATGGAATGGAATGGAGTAAACCCGAATGGAATGGAATGGAATGCAGTGGAATCAACACGAATGGAATGGAATGGAGTGGAATGGAATGGAATGGAGTGGAATGGAATGGAATGGAATGGAATGGAGTGGAATGGAATGGAATGGAATAAACACGAATGGAATGGAATGGAATGGAATGGAATGAACCGGAATGGAATGGAATGTAATGGAATGCAATGGAATGGAATGGAATCAACAGGAATGGAATGGAATGGAATGGAATGGGATGGAATGTAATGGAATCAACCCGAATGGAATGGAATGGAATGGAATGAAATTGAATGGAATGGAATCATCCGGAATGGAATGGAATGGAATGGAATGCAAAGGAATGGAATGGAATCAACCGGAATGGAATAGAATGGAATGGAATGGAATCAACTCAAATGGAATGGAATGGAATGGATTGGAATCAACCCGAATGGAATGGAATGGAATGGAATGGAAAGGAACGGAATGGAATCAACCTGAATGGAATGGAATTGAATGGAATGGAATGGACTGGCCTGGAATGGAATGAACGCGAATGGAATGGAATGGAATGGAAGGGAATGGAAAGGAATGAAATAGAATCAACCCGAATGTATTGGAATGGAATGGAATGGAAACGAATGAACCCGAATGGAATGGAATGGAATGGAATGGAATGGAATGGAATGGAATCAACCAGAATGGAATGGAATGGAATGGAATGGAATAGATTGGAATGGAATGGAATCAACACAAATGGAATGGAATGGAATAGAATGGAATAGATTGGAATGGAATGGAATCAACACAAATAGAATGGAATGGAATAGAATGGAATGCAATGGAATGGAATAGAATCAACCCGAATGGAATGGACTGGAATGGGAGGGAATGGAATGGAATGGAATCAACCCGAATGGAAAGGAATGCAATGGAATGCAATGGAATGGAATCAACCCGAATGGAATGGAATGGCATGGAATGGAATGGAGTCAATCCGAATGGAATGGAATGGAATGGAATGGAATGGAATGGAATCAACCGGAATGGAATGCAATAGAATGGAATGGAATGGAATGGAATGGTATCAACCTTAATGGAATGGAAAGACTGGAATGGAATGGAATGGAATCAACCGGAATAGAATGGAATGGAGTCAAACCGAATGGAATGGAATGGAATGGAATCAACCCGAATGGAATGGAATGAAATGGATTGGAATTGAATGGAACGGAATGGAATGGAATTTTATCAACCCGAATGGAATGGTATGGAATAGAATGGAATGGAATGGAAGGGAATCAACCTGAAAGGAATGGAATGGAATGGAATGGAAAGGAGTGGAATGGAGTGGAATGGAATGGAGTCAACCCGAATGGAATGGAACGGAATGGAATCATCCCGAATGGAATGGAATGGAACGGAATGGAATGGAATGGAATGGATTGGAATCAACCAGAATGGAATGGAATGGAATAGATTGGAACGGAATGGAATCAACCAAAATGAAATGGAATGGAATGGATCGGAATGGAATGGAATGGAATAGAATGAACCCTAAAGAATGGAATGGAATGGGATGGAATGGAATGGAATGGAATCAACACGAATTGAAAGGAATGGAATTGAATGGAATGGAATGGAATGCAATGGAAACAACCAGAATGGAATGGAATGGAAGAGATTGGAATGGAATGGAATAAAACCAAATGGAATGGAATGGAATGGAATGGAATAGAATCAACCCAAACGGAATGGAATAGAATGGAATGGAATCTACCAGAATGGAATGCATTGGAATGGAATAGATTGGAATGGAATTGAATCAACCTGAATGGAAAGGAATGGAATGGAATGGAATGGAATGCAATCAACCCGAATGGAATGGAATGGAATGGAATCAACCCGAATGGAATGGTATGGAATGGAATGGAATGGAATCAACCACTATGCAATGGAATGGAATGGAATGGAATAGATTGGAATGGAATGGAATCAACCAAAATGGAATGGAATGGAATCGATCGGAATGGAACGGAATTGAATAGAATCAAACTGAATGGAATGGAATGGAATGGGATGGAATGGAATGGAATGGCATCAACCCGAATGCAAAGGAATTGAATGGAATGCAATGGAATGGAATCAACCCGAATGGAATGGAGTGGAATGGAATGGAATGGAATGGAATCAACCCGAATGGAATGGAATGGAATGGGATAGAATGGAATAGAAAGGAATCAACCCGAATAGAATGGAATGGAATGGAATGGAAAGGAATGGAATCAACCTGAATGGAATGGAATGGAATGGAATGGAATGGAATGGAATGGAATGGAATGGAATGGAATTGGATGGAATGGAATGAAATCAACCAGAATGGAATGGAATGGAATGGAATGGAATACATTGGAATGGAATGGAATCAAACCAAATGGAATGGAATGGAATGGAATGGAATGGAATAGAATCAACACGAATGGAATGGAATGGAATGGAATGGAATGGAATGGAATGGAATGGAATGGAATGGAGTGGAATGCAATGCAATGGAGTGGAATCAACCAGAATGGAATGGAATGGAATGGAATGGAATAGATTGGAATGGAATGGAATCAACACAAATGGTATGGAATGGAATAGAATGGAATGGAATGGAATGGAATAGAATCAACCGAATGGAATGGAATGGGAGGGAATGGAATGGAATGGAATCAACCCGAATGGAAAGGAATTGAATGGAATGCAATGGAATGGAATAAATCCGAATGGAATTCAATGCAATGGAATGGAAGGCAATGGAATGGAACAAACACGAATGCAATGGAATGGAATGGAATGGAATGGAATGGAATCAACCAGAATGGAATGGAATGGAATGGAATAGATTGGAATGGAATGGAATCAAACCAAATGGAATGGAATGGAATGGAATGGAATGGAATGGAATAGAATCAACCCGAATGGAATGGAATGGAATGGAATGGAATGGAATGGAATGGAATGGAATGGAATGGAATCAACAGGAATGGAATGGAATGGAATGGAATAGATTGGAAAGGAATGGAATCAACACAAATGGAATGGAATGGAATGGAATGGGAGGGAATGAAATGGAATGGAATCAACTCGAATGGAAAGGAATGGAATGGAATGGAATGGAATGGAATCAACCCGAATGGAATGGAATGGAATGGAATCAACCCGAATGGAATGGTATGGAATGGAATGGAATGGAATCAACCAGAATGGAATGGAATGGAATGGAATGGAATAGATTGGAATGGAATGGAATCAACCAAAATGGAATGTAATGGAATGGATCGGAATGGAATGGAATGGATTAGAATCAACCCGAATGGAATGGAATGGAATGGAATCAACCCGAATGGAATGGAATGGAATGGGATGGTAGAGAATCGAATGGAATGGAATCAACCCTAATGGAAAGGAATGGAGTGGAATGCAATGGAATGGAATCAACCTGAATGGAATGGAATGGTATTGAATGGAATGGAATGGAATGGAATCAACCCTAATGGAATGGAAAGTATGGAATGGAATGGAATGGAAAGGAATGGAATGGAATTTTATCAACCCGAATGGAATGGTATGGAATATAATGGAGTGGAATGGAATGGAAACAACCCGAGTGGAATGGAATGGAATGGAATGGAATGGAATGGAATGGAATGGAGGCCACCCGAATGGAATCGAATGGAATGCAATGGAATGGAATGGAATGGAGTCATCCCGAATGGAATGGAATGGAATGGAATGGAATCAAAGTGAATGGAATGGAAAACAATGCAATGCAATGTAGTGGAATCGAATGGAAAGGAATGGAATCAACCCGAATGAAATGGAATGGAATGGAATGGAATGGAATGCAGTCAACCGGAATGGAATGGAATGGAATTCAATGCAATGGAATGGAATGGAATCAACCCAAATGGAATGGAATGGAATGGAATGGAATGGAATGGAAACAACACGAATGTAATGGAATGGAATGGAATGGAATCAACCCGAATGAAATGGAATGTAATGGGATGGAATGGAATAGAATGATATCAACCCGAATGGAATGGAATGGAATGGAATCAACCCGAATGTAATGGAATGGAATGGAATCAACCCTAATGGAATGAAATGGAATTGAATGGAATGCAATGGAACGGAACGCATTGGAATGGAATGTTATCAAACAGAATGGAATGATATGGAATAGAATGGAATGGAATGTAAGGGAATCAACCCGAATGGAATGGAAAGGAATGGATTGGAATCATCCGGAATGGAATAGAATTGAAAGGAATGGAATGGAATGGAGTCAACCCGAATGGAATGGAATGGAATGGAATGGAATGGAATGGAATGGAATGGAATCAACACGAATGGAATGGAATGGAATGGAATGCAATGGAATGGAATGCAATCAACCGGAATGGAATGGATTGGAATGAAATGCAATGGAATGGAATGGAATCAACCCGAATGGAATGGAATGGAATGGAATCAACTCGAATGGTATGGAATGGAATCAACCCAAATGGAATGGAATGGAATGGAATGGAATCAACCCGAATGGAATGTAAAGGAATGCAATGGAATGGAATGAAATGCAATGGAATCAACCCGAATGGAGTGGAATGGAATGGAATGGAATGGAACGGAATGGAATCAACCCGAATGGAATGGAATGGAATGGAATGGAATGGAATGGAATGGAATGGAATGGAATGGAATGGAATCAACGCGAATGTAATGGAATGGAATGGAATGGAATGGAATGGAATGGAATGGCATGGAATGGAATCAACCCAAATGGAATGGAATGGAGTGTATTGGAATGGAATGGAATCAACCGGAAAGGAATGGAATCGAATGGAATGGAATGTAGTGGAATGGAATGTAGTGGAATGGAATCAACCCGAATGGAATGGAATGGAATGCAGTCAACTGGAATGGAAAGGAATGGAATTCAATGGAATGGAATGGAATGGAATCAACCCAAATTAAATGGAATGGAATGGAATGGAATGGAATCAACCCGAATGGAATGGCATGCAATGGATAGGAATGGAATGTAATCAACAGGAATGGAATGGAATGGATTGGAATCAACCCGAATTGAGTGGAATGTAATGGGATGGAATGGAATAGAATGTTATCAACACTAATGGAATGGAATGGAATGGAATCAACCGGAATGGAATGGAATGGAGTCAAACCGAATGGAATGGAATGGAATGGAATCAACACGAATGGAATGGAATGAAATGGAATGGAATGGAATGGAATGGAATGGCATGGAAATTTATCAACCCGAATGGAATGGTATGGAATAGAATGGAATGGAATGGAAGGTAATCAACCTGAAAGGAATGGAATGGAATGGAATGGAAAGGAATGAAATGGAGTGGAATGGAATGGAATCAACCTGAATGGAATGGAATGGAGTGGAATGGAATGGCATGGAATCAACACGAATGGAATGGAATGGAGGGGAATGGAATGGAATAGAATGGAATCAACCGGAATGGAATGGAATGTAATGCAATGCAATGGAATGGAATGGAATCAAGCGGAATGGAATGGAATGGAATGGAATGGAATGGAATCAACTCGAATGGAATGGAATGGAATGCAATGGAATGGAAAGGAATGCAATCAACCGAATGGAGTGGAATGGAAAGCAATGGAGTTTAACGAAATGGAAAGAGTCACCCCGAATGGAAAGGAATGGAATGGAATGGAATGGAATGGAATGGAATGCTATGGAATCAAACCGAATGGAATGGAATGGAATCGGATAGAATGGAATGGAATGGAATCAGTCCGAATGGAAAGGAATGGAATGGAATAGAATGGAATGGAATCAACCGGAATGGAATTGAATGGAATGCAATGGAATGGAGTCAATACAAATGGAATGGAAAGGAATGGAATGGAATGGAATCAACCTAAATGGAATGGAAGTGAATGGAATGGAATCAACCGGAATGGAAGGGAATGGAGTCAAACCAAATGGAATGGAATGGAATTGGATGGAATGGAATGGAATGGAATCAACCTGAAAGGAATGGAATGGAATGGAATGGAAAGGAATGGAATGGAATGGAATGGAATGGAATGGAATCAACCCGAATGGAATGGAATGGAGTGGAATGGAATGCAATCAACTCGAATGGAATGGAATGGAATGGAATGGAATGCAATCAACCGAATTGAATGGAATGGAATGCAATGGAGTTTAATGAAATGGAAAGGAATCAACCCGAATGGAATGGAATGGAATGAAATCGAATGGAATTAATGGAAAGGAATGGAATCAACCCGAATTGAATGGAAAGGAATGCAATGGAATGGAATGAAATGGAATGGAATTTACCCGAATGGGATGGAATGGAATGGAATGAAATGGATTGGAATCAACCCGAATGGAATGGAATGGAATTTAATGGAATGGAATGTAATCAATCCAAATGCAATGGAATGGAGTGGATTGAAATAGTATGGAATCAACCCGAATGGAATGGGATGGAATGGAAAGGTATGGAATCAACCCGAATGGAATGGAATGGAATTTAATGGAATGGAATGGAATCAAACCAAATGGAATGGAATGGAGTGGATTGAAATGGTATAAAATCAACCGGAACGGAATGGAATGGAATGGAATGGAATGGAATGGAATGGAATGGAATCAAACTGAATGGAATGGAATCGAATGGAATGGAATGTAGTGGAATGGAATGGAATGGAATGGAATCAACCCGAAAGGAATGGAATGGAATGGAATGGAATGGAATGGAATGCAGTCAACTGGAATGGAATGGAATGGAATTCAATGGTATGGAATGGAATGGAATCAACCCAAATGGAATGGAATGGAATTCTATGGAATGGAATGGAATCAACCCGAATGGAATGGAATGAAATGGAATGGAATGGAACGAAATCAACGTAAATGGAATGGAAAGGAATGGAATGGAATGGAATCAACCCGAATGGAATGGAATGAAATGGAATGGAATGGAATGGAACGGAATGGAATAGAATGGAATGCTATGGAATGAACCCGAATGGAATGGAATGGAATCGGATGGAATGGAATGGAATGGAATCAACCCGAATGGAAAGGAATGGAATGGAATGGAATGGAATGCAATGGAATGGAGTCAACCGGAATGGAGTCAACACGAAAGGAATGGAATGGAATAGAAAGGAATGGAATCAACACAAATGGAATGGAATGGAATGGAATCACCCAAATGGATTGGAATGGAATTTAATGGAATGGAGTGGAATGGAATGGAATGGAATGGAATTAACACGAATGGAATGTAATGGAATGGAATGGAATCAACTGAATTGAATGGAACGGAGTGGAACGGAATGGAATGGAATCAAGCGGAATGGAATGGAATGGAATGGAATGGAATGGAATCAAACTGAATGGAATGGAATCAAATGGAATGGAATGTAATGGAAACGGATGGAATGGAATGGCATCAACCCGAATGGAATGGAATGGAATGGAATGGAATTTAATCAACCGGAATGGAATGGAATGGAATTGAATGGAATGGAATGGCATCAAGTCAAATGGAATGGAACGGAATGGAATGGAATGGAATGGAATGGAATGGAATGGAATGAAATGGAATCAACACGAATGCAATGGATTGCAATGGAATGGAGTGGAATGGAATCAACACGAATGGAATGGAACGGAATGGAATGAAATGGAATGGAATGGAATCAATCCGAATGGAATGGAATGGAATGGGATGGAATGGAGTACAATAGAATCAGGCCGAATGGAATGGAACGGAATGGAAACAACCCGAATGGAATGGAATTGAATGGATTCAACCCGAATGGAATGGAATTGAATAGAATGGAATGGAATGGAATGGAATCAACCAGAATGGAATGGAATGGAATGGAGTGGAATCAAACCGAATGGAATGGAATGGAATGGAATGGAATGGAATCAACCCAAATGGAATGGAATTGAATAGAATGGAATGGAATGGAATGGAATCAACCAGAATGGAATGGAATGGAATGGAGTGGAATCAAACCGAATGGAATGGAATGGAATGGAATGGAATGGAATCAACCCAAATGGAATGGAATGGAGTGGATTGGAATAAAATGTAATCAACCGGAACGGAATGGAATCGAATGGAATGGAATGGAATGGAATCAAAGTGAATGGAATGGAAAAAAATGGAATGCAATCTAGTGGAATCGAATGGAAAGGAATGGAATCAACCTGAATGAAATGGAATGGAATGGAGTGGAATGGAATGCAGTCAACCGGAATGGAATGGAATGGAATTCAATGCAATGGAATGGAATGGAATCAACCCAAATGGAATGGAATGGAATGGAATGGAAACAACACGAATGTAATGGAATGGAATGGAATGGAATCAACCCAAATGAAATGTAATGTAATGGGATGGAATGGAATAGAATGATATCAACCCGAATGGAATGGAATGGAATGGAATCAAACCGAATGGAATGGAATGGAATGGAATCAACCCTAATGGAATGAAATGGATTTGTATGGAATGAAATGGAACGGAACACATTGGAATGGAATGTTATCAAACAGAATGGAATGATATGGTATAGAATGGAATGGAATGTAAGGGAATCAACCCGAATGGAATGGAAAGGAATGGAATGGAATCATCCGGAATGGAATAGAATGGAATTGAAAGGAATGGAATGGAATGGAGTCAACCCGAATGGGATGGAATGGAATGTAATGGAATGGAATGGAATGGAATGGAATCAACACGAATGGAATGGAATGGAATGGAATGCAATGGAATGGAATGCAATCAACCGGAATGGAATGGATTGGAATGAAATGCAATGGAATGGAATGGAATCAACCCCAATGGAATGGAATGGAATGGAATCAACTCGAATGGTATGGAATGGAATCAACCCAAATGGAATGGAATGGAATGGAATGGAAGCAACCCGAATGGAATGGAAAGGAATGCAATGGAATGGAATGAAATGGAATGGGATCAACCCGAATGGAGTGGAATGGAATGGAATGGAATGGAACGGAATGGAATCAACCCGAATGGAATGGAATGGAATGGAATGGAATGGAATGGAATGGAATCAACCCGAATGTAATGGAATGGAATGGAATGGAATGGAATGGCATGGAATGGAATCAACCCAAATGGAATGGAATGGAGTGTATTGGAATGGAATGGAATCAACCGGAAAGGAATGGAATCGAATGGAATGGAATGTAGTGGAATGGAATGTAGTGGAATGGAATCAACCCGAATGGAATGGAATGGAATGCAGTCAACTGGAATGGAATGGAATGGAATTCAATGGAATGGAATGGAATGGAATCAACACAAATTAAATGGAATGGAATGGAATGGAATGGAATCAACCCGAATGGAATTGCATGCAATGGATAGGAATGGAATGGAATCAACAGGAATGGAATGGAATGGATTGGAATCAACCCGAATTGAGTGGAATGTAATGGGATGGAATGGAATAGAATATTATCAACACGAATGGAATGGAATGGAATTTAATCAACCGGAATGGAATGGAATGGAATTGAATGGAATGGAATGGCATCAAGTCAAATGGAATGGAACGGAATGGAATGGAATGGAATGGAATGGAATGGAATGGAATGAAATGGAATCAACACGAATGCAATGGATTGCAATGGAATGGAGTGGAATGGAATCAACACGAATGGAATGGAACGGAATGGAATGAAATGGAATGGAATGGAATCAATCCGAATGGAATGGAATGGAATGGGATGGAATGGAGTACAATAGAATCAGGCCGAATGGAATGGAACGGAATGGAAACAACCCGAATGGAATGGAATTGAATGGATTCAACCCGAATGGAATGGAATTGAATAGAATGGAATGGAATGGAATGGAATCAACCAGAATGGAATGGAATGGAATGGAGTGGAATCAACCCGAATGGAATGGAATGGAATGGAATGGAATGGAATCAACCCAAATGGAATGGAATGGATTGGATTGGAATAAAATGTAATCAACCCGAACGGAATGGAATCGAATGCAATGGAATGGAATGGAATCAAAGTGAATGGAATGGAAAACAATGGAATGCAATGTAGTGGAATCGAATGGAAAGGAATGGAATCAACCCGAATGAAATGGAATGGAATGGAATGGAATGGAATGCAGTCAACCGGAATGGAATGGAATGGAATTCAATGCAATGGAATGGAATGGAATCAACCCAAATGGAATGGAATGGAATGGAATGGAAACAACACGAATGTAATGGAATGGAATGGAATGGAATCAACCCAAATGAAATGTAATGTAATGGGATGGAATGGAATAGAATGATATCAACCCGAATGGAATGGAATGGAATGGAATCAACCCGAATGGAATGGAATGGAATGGAATCAACCCTAATGGAATGAAATGGAATTGAATTGAATGGAATGGAACGGAACGCATTGGAATGGAATGTTATCAAACAGAATGGAATGATATGGAATAGAATGGAATGGAATGTAAGGGAATCAACCCGAATGGAATGGAAAGGAATGGAATGGAATCTTCCGGAATGGAATAGAATGGAATTGAAAGGAATGGAATGGAATGGAGTCAACCCGAATGGGATGGAATGGAATGAAATGGAATGGAATGGAATGGAATGGAATCAACACGAATGGAATGGAATGGAATGGAATGCAATGGAATGGAATGCAATCAACCGGAATGGAATGGATTGGAATGAAATGCAATGGAATGGAATGGAATCAACCCCAATGGAATGGAATGGAATGGAATCAACTCGAATGGTATGGAATGGAATCAACCCAAATGGAATGGAAAGGAATGGAATGGAAGCAACCCGAATGGAATGGAAAGGAATGCAATGGAATGGAATGAAATGGAATGGGATCAACTCGAATGGAGTGGAATGGAATGGAATGGAATGGAACGGAATGGAATCAACCCGAATGGAATGGAATGGAATGGAATGGAATGGAATGGAATGGAATGGAATGGAATGGAATCAACCCGAATGTAATGTAATGGAATGGAATGGAATGGAATGGCATGGAATGGAATCAACCCAAATGGAATGGAATGGAGTGTATTGGAATGGAATGGAATCAACCGGAAAGGAATGGAATCGAATGGAATGGAATGTAGTGGAATGGAATCAACCCGAATGGAATGGAATGGAATGCAGTCAACTGGAATGGAATGGAATGGAATTCAATGGAATGGAATGGAATGGAATCAACACAAATTAAATGGAATGGAATGGAATGGAATGGAATGGAATCAACCCGAATGGAATGGCATGCAATGGATAGGAATGGAATGGAATCAACAGGAATGGAATGGAATGGATTGGAATCAACCCGAATTGAGTGGAATGTAATGGGATGGAATGGAATAGAATATTATCAACACGAATGGAATGGAATGGAATGGAATCAACCGGAATGAAATGGAAAGGAGTCAAACCGAATGGAATGGAATGGAATGGAATCAACACGAATGGAATGGAATGAAATGGAATGGAATGGAATGGAACGGAATGGCATGGAATTTTATCAACCCGAATGGAATGGTATGGAATAGAATGGAATGGACTGGAAGGGAATCAACCTGAAAGGAATGGAATGGAATGGAATGGAAAGGAATGAAATGGAGTGGAATGGAATGGAATCAACCTGAATGGAATGGAATGGAGTGGAATGGAATGGCATGGAATCAACACGAATGGAATGGAATGAAGTGGAATGGAATGGAATAGAATGGAATCAACCGGAATGGAATGGAATGGAATGCAATGCAATGGAATGGAATGGAATCAAGCGGAATGGAATGGAATGGAATGGAATGGAATGGAATGGAATGGAATGGAATCAACACGAATGCAATGGAATGGAATGGAATGGAATGGAATGGAATGGAATGCAATCAACCGAATGGAGTGGAATGGAAAGCAATGGAGTTTAACGAAATGGAAAGAATCACCCCGAATGGAATGGAATGGAATGGAATGGAATGGAATGGAATGGAATGGAATCAACCCGAATGGAATGGAATGAAATGGAATGGAATGGAATGGAATGGATTGGAATGGAATGTTATCAACCCGAATTGAATGGTATGGAATATAATGCAATGGAATGGACGGGAATCAACCCGAATGGAAAGGAGTGGAATGGAATGGGAAGGAATAGAATGGAATGGAATGGAATGGAATGGAATGGAACGGAATAAACCCGAATGGAACGGAATGGAATGGAATGGAAAGGAATCAACACGAATGGAATGGAATGGAATCAACACGAATGGAATGGAATGGAATGGAATGGAATGGAATGGAATGGAATCAACCCAAATGGAATGGAATGGAATGCAATGGAACGGAATGGAATCAACCCGAATGGAATGGAATGCAATGGAATGGAATCAACACGAATGGAATGGAATGCAATGTGATGGTATGGAATGGAATCAACCCGAATGGAAAGGAGTGGAATGGAATGGGAAGGAATAGAATGGAATGGAATGGAATGGAATGGAATGGAACGGAATAAACCCGAATGGAACGGAATGGAATGGAATGGAAAGGAATCAACACGAATGGAATGGAATGGAATCAACACGAATGGAATGGAATGGAATGGAATGGAATGGAATGGAATGGAATGGAATCAACCCAAATGGAATGGAATGGAATGCAATGGAACGGAATGGAATCAACCCGAATGGAATGGAATGCAATGGAATGGAATCAACACGAATGGAATGGAATGCAATGTGATGGTATGGAATGGAATCAACCCGAATGGAATGGAATGGAATGGAATGGAATAGAATCGAATGGAATGGAATCATCCTAAATGGAATGGAAAGGAATGGAATGGATTCAACCGGAATGGAAAGGAATGGAGGTAAACTGAATGGAATGGAATGGAATGGAATCAACCCGAATGGAATGTAATGGAATGGAATGGAACGTTATCAAACCGAATGGAATGGTATGCAATAGAATGGAATGGAATGGAAGGGAATCAACCCGAATGGAATGTAATGGAATGGAATGGAATGGAATGGAATGGAATAAACCAGAATGGAATGGAATGGAATGGAAAGAATGGAATAGATTGGAGTGGAATGGAATCAACTCAAATGGAATGGAATGGAATGGAATGGAATCGAATGGAATAGAATCAAACCGAATGGAACGGAATGGAATGGAATGGAATCAACCGGAATGAAATGGAATGGAATGGAATGGAATGGAATGAAGTCAACCTAAATGGAATGGAAAGGAATGGAATGGAGTGGAATCAACCTAAATGGAATGGAAAGTATTGGAATGGAATCAACTGGAATGGAATGGAATGAAGTCAAACCGAATGGAATGGAATGGAATGGAAACAATCGGAATGGAATGAAATGAAATGGAATGGAATTGAATGGAACGGTCTGGAATAGAATATTTTCAACCCGAATGGAATGGTCTGGAATGGAATGGAATGGAATGGAAAGTAATCAACCCGAATGGAATGGAATGGAATGGAATGGAATTGAATGGAATCAACCGGAATGGAATGCAATGGAATGGAATGGAGTCAACCTAAATGCATTGGAAAGGAATGGAATGGAATGGAATCAACCTAAATGGAATGGAAATGAATGGAATGGAATCAACCGGAATGGAATGGAATGGAATCAACCGGAATGGAATTGAATGGAATCAAACCGAATGGAATGGAATGGAATGGAATGGAATTAACCGGAATGGAATGGAATGGAATTGAAAGGAACGGAATGGAATGGTATCAACCCGAATGGAATGGAATCGAATGGAATGGAATGGAATCAACACGAATGGAATGGAATGGAATCATCACGAGTAGAATGCAATGGAATGGAATGGAATGGAATGGAATGGAATCAACCGGAATGGAATGGAATGAAATGGAATGAAACGGAATGGAATGGAACCAACCCGAGTGGAATGGAATGGAATGATATCGAATGAAAAGGAATGGAATGTAATGGAATCAACTCGAATGGAATGGAATGGAATGAAATGGAATCAACACGTATGGAATGGAATGGAATGGAATGGAATGGAATCAACCTAAATGTTAAGGAAAGAATGGAATGGAGTGGAATGGAATCAACCCGAAAGGAATGGAATGAAATGCAATGGAATGGAATGGAACGGATTGGAATGGAATGTTATCAAACCGAATGGAATCGTATGGAAAAGAATGGAATGGAATGGAAGGGAATCAACCCGAAAGGAATGGAATGGAATGGAATGGAAAGAAATGGAATGCTATGGAATGGAATGGAATCAACCCGAAATGAATGGAATGGACTGGAATGGAATTAACCGGAATGGAATGGAATGGAATTGAAAGGAATGGAATGGAATGGAATCAACCCGAATGGAATGGAATGGAATGGAATGGAATGGAATCAACACGAAAAGAATGGAGTGGAATGGAATGGAATGGAATCAAGTGGAATGGAATGGAATGGAATGGAAAGCAATGGAATGGAATGGAATCAACCCGAATGTAATGGAATGGAATGAAAAAAAATGAAATGGAATGGAATGGAACCAACACGATTGGAATGGAATGAAATGAAATCGAATGGAATGGAATTGAAGGAAATCGAATGGAATGGAATGGGATGGAATCAACTCGTATGGAATGGAATGGAATGGAATGGAATCAACCCAAATGGAATGGAATGGAATGGAATGGAATCAACCCGAATGGAATGGAATGGAATGGAATGGAATCAAACCAAATGGAATGGAATGGAGTGGATTGGAATGGAATGGAATCAACCGTAACGGACTGGAATGGAATGGAATGGAATGGAATGGAATCAAACTGAATGGAATGGAATCGAATGGAATGGAATGTAGTGGGATCGAAAGGAATGGAATGGAATCAACCCGAATGGAATGGAATGGAACGGAATGGAATAGAATATTATCACCCCGAATGGAATGGTTTGGAATGGAATGGAATGGAATGGAATGGAATGGAATGGAAAGTAATCAACCCGAATGGAATGGAATGGAATGGAATGGATTGGAATGGAATGGAATGGAATGGAATGGAATGAAGTGGAATGGAATCAACCAGAATGGAATGGAATGGAATGGAATGGAATAGATTGGATTGGGATGGAGTCAACCCAGGTCGAATGGAATGGAATGGGATGGAATGGAACGCAATGGAATAGAATCAACTCGATTGGAACGGAATGGAATGGAATGGAATGGAATGCTATGGAATTAAACGAATGGAATAGAATGGAATCAGATAGAATGGAATGGAATGGAATCAATCCGAATGGAAAGGAATGGAATGGAATAGAACGGAATGGAATCAACCGGAATGGAATTGAATGGAATGGAATGGAATGGAGTCAATACAAATGGAATGGAAAGGAATGGAATGGAATGGAATCAACCTAAATGGAATGGAAATGAATGGAATGGAATCAACTGGAATGGAAGGGAATGGAGTCAAACCGACTGGAATGGAATGGAATTGGATGGAATGGAATGGAATGGAATCAACCTAAATAGAAAGGAATGGAATGGAATGGAATGGAATGGATTCAACCTGAATGGAATGGAATGGAATGCAATGGAATGCAATGGAATGGAGTCATCCCGAATGGAATGGAATGGAATGGAATGGAATGGAATGGAATGGAATGGAATCAACCGGAATTGAATGGAATGGAAAGGAATGGAATCAACAGGAATGGAATGGAATGGAATGGAATGGAACCAACCTAAATGGAAAGGAAAGGAATGGAATGGAGTGGAATGGAATCAACCCGAATGGAATGGAATGAAATGGCATGGAATGGAATGGAACGGATTGGAATGGAAAGTTATCAATCCGAATGGAATTGTATGGAATAGAATGGAATGGAATGGAAGGGAATCAACCCGAATGGAATGGAATGGAATGGAATGGAAAGGAATGCAATGGAATGGAATGGAATGGAATGGAATGGAATCAGCACGAATTGAATGGAATGGAATGGAATGGAATCAACCGGAATGGAATGGAATGGAATGGAATGGAATGGAATGGAATGGAATCAACCTAAATGGAAAGGAAAGGAATGGAATGGAGTGGAATGGAATCAACCCGAATGGAATGGAATGAAATGGAATGGAATGGAATGGAACGGATTGGAATGGAATGTTATCAACCCGAATGGAATGGTATGGAATAGAATGGAATGGAATGGAATGGAAGGGAATCAACCCGAATGGAATGGAATGGAATGGAATGGAGTGGAATGGAATGGAATGGAATGGAATGGAATCAATCCGAGTGGAATGGAATGGAATGGAATGGAATGGAATGGAATTAACCGGAATGGAATGGAATGGAATTCAAAGGAACGGAATGGAAAGGAATCAACCCGAATGGAATGGAATGGAATGGAATGGAATGGAATGGAATGGAATGGAATCGATTCAACCCGAATGGAATGGAATGGAATGCAATGGAATTGAATGGATTGGAATCAACCTAAATGGAAAGGAAAGGAATGGAGTGGAGTGGAATGGAATCAACCCGAATGGAATGGAATGAAATGGAATGGAATGGAATGGAACGGATTGGAATGGAATGTTATCAATCCGAATGGAATGGTATGGAATAGAATGGAATGGAATGGAAGGGAATCAACCCGAATGGAATGGAATGGAATGGAATGGAATGGAAAGGAATGGAATGGAATGGAATGGAATGGAATGGAATGGAATGGAATCAGAAAGAATGGAATGGAATGGAATGGAATGGAATCAACCGGAATGGAATGGATTGGAATGGAATGGAATCAACCTAAATGGAAAGGAAAGGAATGGAATGGAGGGGAATGGAATCAACCCGAATGGAATGGAATGAAATGGAATGGAATGGAATGGCACGGATTGGAATGGAATGTTATCAACCCGAATGGAATGGTATGGAATAGAAAGGAATGGAATGGAAGGGAATCAACCGGAATGGAATGGAATGGAATGGAATGGAGTGGAATGGAATGGAATGGAATGCAATGGAATCAAACCGAATGGAATGGAATGGAATGGAAAGGAATGGAATTAACCGGAATGGAATGGAATGGAATTGAAAGGAACGGAATGGAATGGAATCAACCCGAATGGAATGGAATGGAATGGAATGGAATGGAATGGCATGGATTCAACCCAAATGGAATGGAATGGAATGGAATGGAATGGAATGGAATGGAATGGAATCAACCAGAATGGAATGGAATGGAATGGAAAGAATGGAATAGTTTGGAATGGAATGGAATCAACCCAATTGTAATGGAATGGAATGGAAGGGAATAGAACCAACCCGAATGGAACGGAATGGAATGGAATGGAATGAACACGAATGAAATGGAAAGGAATGGAATGGAATGGAATGGAATGGAATGGAGTCAACCTAAATGGAATGGAAAGGAATGGAATGGAATGGAATCAACCTAAATGGAATGGAAAGGAATGGAATTGAATCAACCGGAATGGAATGGAATGGAGTCAAACCGAATGGAATGGAATGGAATGGCATCAACCGGAATGGAATGGAATGAAATGGAATGCAATGGAATGGAACGGAATGGAATAGAATATTATCAACCCGAATGGAATGATTTGGAATGGAATGGAATGGAATCAACCCGAATGGAATGGAATGGAATGGAATTGAATGGAATAAACCCGAATGGAATGGAATGGAATCAACCCGAATGGAATGGAATGGAATGGAATGGAAGCAACCCAAGTGGAATGGAATGGAATGGAATGCAATGGAATGGAATGGAAGCAACCCGAATGGAATGGAATGGAATGTAATTGAATGGAATGGAATCAACCGGAATGGAATGGAATGGAATGGAATGGAACCAACGTAAATGGAAATGAAAGGAATGGAATGGAGTGGCATTCAATCAACCAGAATGGAATGGAATGAAATGGAATGGAATGGAATGGAACGGATTGGAATGGAAAGTTATCAATCCGAATGGAATTGTATGGAATAGAATGGAATGGAATGGAAGGGAATCAACCCGTATGGAATGGAATGGAATGGAATGGAATGGAATGGAATGGAATGGAATGGAATCAGCACTAATGGAATGGAATGGAATGGAATGGAATCAACCGGAATGGAATGGAATGGAATGGAATGGAATGGAATGGAATGGAATGGAATCAACCTAAATGGAAAGGAATGGAATGGAATGAAGTGGAATGGAATCAACCCGAATGGAATGGAATGAAATGGAATGGAATGGAATGGAACGGATTGGAATGGAATGTTATCAACCCGAATGGAATGTTATGGAATAGAATGGAATGGAATGGAAGGGAATCAACCCGAATGGAATGGAATGGAGTGGAATGGAAAGGAATGGAATGGAATGGAATGGAATGGAATGGAATCAGCACGAATGGAATGGAATGGAATGGAATGGAAACAACCAGAATGGAATGGAATGGAATGGAATGGAATGGAATGGAATGGAATCAACCTAAATGGAAAGGAAAGGAATGGAATGGATTGGAATGGAATCAACCCGAATGGAATGGAATGAAATTGAATGGAATGGAATGGAACCGATTGGAATGGAATGTTATCAACCCGAATGGAATGGAATGGAATATAATGGAATTGAATGGAAGGGAATCAACCCGAATGGAATGGAGTGGAATGGAATGGGAAGGAATAGAATGGAATGGAATGGAATGGAATGGAATGGAATGGAGTCAACCTAAATGGAATGGAAAGGAATGGAATGGAATGGAATCAACCTAAATGGAATGGAAAGGAATGGAATTGAATCAACCGGAATGGAATGGAATGGAGTCAAACCGAATGGAATGGAATGGAATGGCATCAACCGGAATGGAATGGAATGAAATGGAATGGAATGGAATGGAACGGAATGGAACAGAATATTTTCAACCCGAATGGAATGGTCTGGAATGGAATGGAATGGAATGGAAAGTAATCAACCCGAATGGAATGGAATGGAATGGAATGCAATGGAATGGAATGGAGTGGAATGGAATCAACGAAAATGGAATGGAATGGAATGGAATGGAATCGAATGGAATGGCATGGAGTCAACCCAGGTGCAAAGGAATGGAATGGAATGGAATGGAATGCAATGGAATAGAATCAACCCGATTGGAACGGAACGGAATGGAATGGAATGGAATGCTATAGAATCAACAAGAATGGTATGGAATGGAATCGGATTGAATGGAATGGAATGGAATCAATCCGAATCGAAAGGAATGGAACGGAACGGAATGGAATGGAATGGAATCAACCGGAATGGAATGCAATGGAATGGAATGGAGTCAACCTAAATGCATTGGAAAGGAATGGAATGGAATGGAATGGAATCAACCTAAATGGAATGGAAATGAATAGAATGGAATCAACCGGAATGGAATGGAATGGAATCAAACCGAATGGAATGGAATGGAATGGAATGGAATTAACCGGAATGGAATGGAATGGAATTGAAAGGAATGGAATGGAATGGAATCAACCCGAATGGAATGGAATCGAATGGAATGGAGTGGAATCAACACGAATGGAATGGAATGGAATCAACACGAGTAGAATGCAATGGAATGGAATGGAATGGAATGGAATGGAATGGAATGGAATCAACCGGAATGGAATGGAATGAAATGGAATGAAACGGAATGGAATGGAACCAACCCGAGTGGAATGGAAAGAAATGAAATCGAATGGAAAGGAATGAAATGTAATGGAATCAACTCGAATGGAATGGAATGGAATGAAATGGAATCAACACGTATGGAATGGAATGGAATGGAATGGAATGGATTGGAATGGAATGTTATCAAACCGAATGGAATCGTATGGAAAAGAATGGGATGGCATGGAAGGGAATCAACCCGAATGGAATGGAATGGAATGGAATGGAAAGGAATGGAATGCAATGGAATGGAATGGAATCAACCCGAATGGAATGGAATGGAATGGAATGGAATCAACACGAATGGAATGGAATGGAATCAACACGAATAGAATGGAGTGGAATGGAATGGAATGGAAGCAAGTGGAATGGAATGGAATGGAAAGCAATGGAATGGAATGGAATCAACCCGAATGTAATGGAATGGAAGGAAAAAAAATGAAATGGAATGGAATGGAACCAACACGAATGGAATGGAATGGAATCGCATGGAATGGAATTGAATGAAATCGAATGGAATGGAATGGAATGGAATGGAATCAACTCGAATGGAATGGAATGGAATGGAATGGAATGGAATGGAATCAACTTGAATGGAATGGAATGGAATGCAATGGAATGGAACAGAATGGAGTCATCCCGAATGGAATGGAATGGAATGGAATGGAATGGAATCAACCGGAATGGAATGGAATGGAACGGAATGGAATGGAATGGAATCTACCGGAATGGAATGGAATGGAATGGTATGGAATGGAACCAACATAAATGGAAAGGAAAGGAATGGAATGGAGTGGAATGGAATCAACCCGAATGGAATGGAATGAAATGTAATGGAATGGAATGGAACGGATTGGAATGGAAAGTTATCAATCCGAATGGAATTGTATGGAATAGAATGGAATGCAATGGAAGGGAATCAACCCGAATGGAATGGAATGGAAAGGAATGGAATGGAATGGAATGGAATGGAATGGAATGGAATGGAATGGAATGGAATCAGCACGAATGGAATGGAATGGAATGGAATGGAATCAACCGGAATGGAATGGAATGGAATGGAATGGTATCAACCTAAATGGAAAGGAAAGGAATGGAATGGAGTGGAATGGAATCAACCCGAATGGAATGGAATGAAATGCAATGGAATGGAATGGAACGGATTGGAATGGAATGTTATCAAACCGAATGGAATCGTATGGAAAAGAATGGAATGGAATGGAAGGGAATCAACCCGAATGGAATGGAATGGAAAGGAATGGAATGGAATGGAATGGAATGTAATCAAACCGAATTGAATGGAATGGACTGGAATGGAATTAACCGGAATGGAATGGAATGGAGTGGAATGGAATCAACCCGAATGGAATGGAATGGAATGGAATCAACACGAATGGAATGGAATGGAACCAACACGAATAGAATGGAGTGGAATGGAATGGAATGGAATCCATTGGAATGGAATGGAATGGAATGGAAAGCAATGGAATGGAATGGAATCAACCCGAATGTAATGGAATGGAATGAAAAAAAATGAAATGGAACGGAATGGAACCAACACGAATGGAATGGAATGGAATGAAATCGAATGGAATGGAATGAAATCGCATGGAATGGAATTGAATGAAATCGAATGGAATGGAATGGAATGGAATGGAATCAACTCGAATGGAATGGAATGGAATGGAATGGAATCAACCCAAATGGAATGGAATGGAATGGAATGGAATGGAATGGAATGGAATGGAATCAACCCGAATGGAATGGAATGGAATGGAATGGAATCAACCTGAATGGATTGGAATGGAGTGGAATGGAGTGGAATGGAATGGAATGGAATGGAATCAAACCAAATGGAATGGAATGGAGTGGATTGGAATGGAATGGAATCAACCGTAACGGAGTGGAATGGAATGGAATGGAATCAAACTGAATGGAATGGAATCGAATGGAATGGAATGTAGTGGGATCGAAATGAATGGAATGGAATCAACCCGAATGGAATGGAATGGAACGGAATGGAATAGATTATTATTACCCCGAATGGAATGGTTTCGAATGGAATGGAATGGAAAGTAATCAACCCGAATGGAATGGAATGGAATGGAATGGATTGGAATGGAATGGAATGGAATGGAATGGAATGAAGTGGAATGGAATCAACCAGAATGGAATGGAATGGAATGGAATGGAATGGAATAGATTGGATTGGAATGGAGTGAACCCAAGTCGAATGGAATGGAATGGGATGGAATGGAACGCAATGGAATAGAATCAACTCGATTGGAACGGAATGGAATGGAATGGAATGGAATGCTATGGAATCAAACCGAATGGAATGGAATGGAATCAGATAGAATGGAATGGAATGGAATCAATCCGAATGGAAAGGAATGGAATGGAATAGAATAGAATGGAATCAACCGGAATGGAATTGAATGGAATGGAATGGAATGGAGTCAATACAAATGGAATGGAAAGGAATGGAATGGAATGGAATCAACCTAAATGGAATGGAAATGAATGGAATGGAATCAACCGTAATGGAAGGGAATGGAGTCAAACCGAATGGAATGGAATGGAATTGGATGGAATGGAATGGAATGGAACCAACCTGAATAGAAAGGCATGGAATGGAATGGAATGGAATGGAATCAACTTGAATGGAATGGAATGGAATGCAATGGAATGGAATAGAATGGAGTCATCCCGAATGGAATGGAATGGAATGGAATGGAATGGAATCAACCGGAATGGAATGGAATGGAATGGAATGGAATGGAATGGAATGGAATGGAATGGAATGGAATGGAATCAACCGGAATGGAATGGAATGGAATGGAATGGAATGGAACCAACCTAAATGGAAAGGAAAGGAATGGAATGGAGTGGAATGGAATCAACCCGAATGGAATGGAATGAAATGGAATGGAATGGAATGGAACGGATTGGAATGGAAATTTATCAATCCGAATGGAATTGTATGGAATAGAATGGAATGGAATGGAAGGGAATCAACCCGAATGGAATGGAATGGAAAGGAATGGAATGGAATGGAATGGAATGGAATGGAATGGAATGGAATAAGCACGAATGGAATGGAATGGAATGGAATGGAATCAACCGGAATGGAATGGAATGGAATGGAATGGAATCAACCTAAATGGAAAGGAAAGGAATGGAATGGAGTGGAATGGAATCAACCCGAATGGAATGGAATGAAATGCAATGGAATGGAATGGAACGGATTGGAATGCAATGTTATCAAACCGAATGGAATCGTATGGAAAAGAATGGAATGGAATGGAAGGGAATCAACCCGAATGGAATGGAATGGAATGGAATGGAAAGGAATGGAATGCAATGGAATGGAATGGAATCAACCCGAATTGAATGGAATGGACTGGAATGGAATTAACCGGAATGGAATGGAATGGAATGGAATGGAATCAAACCGAATGGAATGGAATGGAATGGAATGGAATGGAATGGAATGGAATCAAGTGGAATGGAATGGAATGGAATGGAAAGCAATGGAATGGAATGGAATCAACCCGAATGAAATGGAATGGAATGAAAAAAAATGAAATGGAATGGAATGGAACCAACACGAATGGAATGGAAAGGAATGGAATGAAATCGAATGGAATGGAATGAAATCGCATGGAATGGAATTGAATGAAATCGAATGGAATGGAATGGAATGGAATGGAATCAACTCGAATGGAATGGAATGGAATGGAATGGAATCAACACAAATGGAATGGAATGGAATGGAATGGAATGGAATGAACCCAAATGGAATGGAATGGAATGGAATGCAATCAACCTGAATGGATTGGAATGGAGTGGAATGGAATGGAATGGAATGGAATCAAACCAAATGGAATGGAATGGAGTGGATTGGAATGGAAAGGAATCAACCGTAATGGAGTGGAATGGAATGGAATGGAATGGAATCAAACTGAATGGAATGGAATCGAATGGAATGGAATGCAGTGGGATCGAAATGAATGGAATGGAATCAACCCGAATGGAATGGAATGGAACGGAATGGAATAGAATATTATCACCCCGAATGGAATGGTTTGGAATGGAATGGAATGGAATGGAATCGAAAGTAATCAACCCGAATGGAATGGAATGGAATGGAATGGATTGGAATGGAATGGAATGGAATGGAATGGAATGAAGTGGAATGGAATCAACCAGAATGGAATGGAATGGAATGGAATGGAACGGAATAAACCCGAATGGAACGGAATGGAATGGAATGGAAAGGAATCAACACGAATGGAATGGAATGGAATCAACACGAATGGAATGGAATGGAATGGAATGGAATGGAATCAACCCAAATGGAATGGAATGGAATGCAATGGAACGGAACGGAATCAACCCGAATGGAATGGAATGCAATGGAATGGAATCAACACGAATGGAATGGAATGCAATGTAATGGTATGGAATGGAATCAACCCGAATGGAATGGAATGGAATGGAATGGAATAGAATGGAAAGGAATGGAATCATCCTAAATGGAATGGAAAGGAATGGAATGGATTCAACCGGAATGGAAAGGAATGGAGGTATACTGAATGGAATGGAATGGAATGGAATCAACCCGAATGGAATGCAATGGAATGGAATGGAACGTTATCAAACCGAATGGAATGGTATGCAATAGAATGGAATGGAATGGAAGGGAATCAACCCGAATTGAATGTAATGTAATGGAATGGAATGGAATGGAATGGAATAAACCAGAATGGAATGGAATGGAATGGATAGAATGGAATAGATTGGAGTGGAATGGAATCAACTCAAATGGAATGGAATGGAATGGAATGGAATCGAATGGAATAGAATCAACCCGAATGGAACGGAATGGAATGGAATGGAATCAACCGGAATGAAATGGAATGGAATGGAATGGAATGAAGTCAACCTAAATAGAATGGAAAGGAATGGAATGGAGTGGAATCAACCTAAATGGAATGGAAAGTATTGGAATGGAATCAACTGGAATGGAATGGAATGAAGTCAAACCGAATGGAATGGAATGGAATGGAAACAACCGGAATGGAATGAAATGAAATGGAATGGAATTGAATGGAACGGTATGGAATAGAATATTTTCAACCCGAATGGAATGGTCTGGAATGGAATGGAATGGAATGGAAAGTAATCAACCCGAATGGAATGGAATGGAATGGAATGCAATGGAATGGAATGGAGTGGAATGGAATCAACCAGAATGGAATGGAATGGAATGGAATGGAATCGATTGGAATGGCATGGAGTCAACCAAATTGCAATGGAATGGAATGGAATGGAATGGAACGCAATGGAATAGAATCAACCCGATTGGAACGGAACGGAATGGAATGGAATGGAATGCTATGGATTCAACCAGAATGGAATGGAATGGAATCGGATTGAATGGAATGGAATGGAATCAATCCGAATCGAAAGGAATGGAATGGAATGGAATGGAATGGAATGGAATCAACCGGAATGGAATGCAATGGAATGGAATGGAGTCAACCTAAATACATTGGAAAGGAATGGAATGGAATGGAATCAACCTAAATGGAATGGAAATGAATGGAATGGAATCAACCGGAATGGAATGGAATGGAATCAACCGGAATGGAATTGAATGGAATCAAACCGAATGGAATGGAATGGAATGGAATGGAATTAACCGGAATGGAATGGAATGGAATTGAAAGGAACGGAATGGAATGGAATCAACCCGAATGGAATGGAATCGAATGGAATGGAATGGAATCAACACGAATGGAATGGAATGGAATCATCACGAGTAGAATGCAATGGAATGGAATGGAGTGGAATGGAATGGAATCAACCGGAATGGAATGGAATGAAATGGAATGAAACGCAATGGAATGGAACCAACCCGAGTGGAATGGAATGGAATGAAATCGAATGGAAAGGAATGGAATGTAATGGAATCAACTCGAATGGAATGGAATGGAATGAAATGGAATCAACACGTATGGAATGGAATGGAATGGAATGGAATGGAATCAACCTAAATGGAAAGAAAGAATGGAATGGAGTGGAATGGAATCAACCCGAAAGGAATGGAATGAAATGCAATGGAATGGAATGGAACGGATTGGAAAGGAATGTTATCAAACCGAATGGAATCGTATGGAAAACAATGGAATGGAATGGAAGGGAATCAACCCGAATGGAATGGAATGGAATGGAATGGAAAGGAATGGAATGCTATGGAATGGAATGGAATCAACCCGAAATGAATGGAATGGACAGGAATGGAATTAACCGGAATGGAATGGAATGGAATTCAAAGGTATGGAATGGAATGTAATCAACCCGAATGGAATGGAATGGAATGGAATGGAATGGAATCAACACGAAAAGAATGGAGTGGAATGGAATGGAATGGAATCAAGTGGAATGGAATGGAATAGAATGGAAAGCAATGGAATGGAATGGAATCAACCCGAATGTAATGGAATGGAATGAAAAAAAATGAAATGGAATGGAATGGAACCAACACGATTGGAATGGAATGAAATGAAATCGAATGGAATGGAATGAAATCGAATGGAATGGAATTGAAGGAAATCGAATGGAATGGAATGGGATGGAATCAACTGGTATGGAATGGAATGGAATGGAATGGAATCAACCCAAATGGAATGGAATGGAATGGAATGGAATCAACCCGAATGGAATGGAATGGAATGGAATGGAATCAAACCAAATGGAATGGAATGGAGTGGATTGGAATGGAATGGAATCAACCGTAACGGAGTTGAATCGAATGGAATGGAATGGAATGGAATCAAACTGAATGGAATGGAATCGAATGGAATGGAATGCAGTGGGATCGAAATGAATGGAATGGAATCAACCCGAATGGAATGGAATGGAACGGAATGGAATAGAATATTATCACCCCGAATGGAATGGTTTGGAATGGAATGGAATGGAATGGAATGGAATGGAAAGGATTGGAATGGAATGGAATGGAATGGAATGGAATGGAATGAAGTGGAATGGAATCAACAAGAATGGAATGGAATGGAATGGAATGGAATAGATTGGATTGGGATGGAGTCAACCCAGGTCGAATGGAATGGAATGGGATGGAATGGAACGCAATGGAATAGAATCAACTCGATTGGAACGGAATGGAATGGAATGGAATGGAATGATATGGAATCAAACGAATGGAATAGAATGGAATCGGATAGAATGGAATGGAATGGAATCAATCCGAATGGAAAGGAATGGAATGGAATAGAACGGAATGGAATCAACCGGAATGGAATTGAATGGAATGGAAAGGAATGGAGTCAATACAAATGGAATGGAAAGGAATGGAATGGAATGGAATCAACCTAAATGGAATGGAAATGAATGAAATGGAATCAACTGGAATGGAAGGGAATGGAGTCAAACCGAATGGAATGGAATGGAATTGGATGGAATGGAATGGAATGGAATCAACCTAAATAGAAAGGAATGGAATGGAATGGAATGGAATGGAATCAACCTGAATGGAATGGAATGGAATGCAATGGAATGCAATGGAATGGAGTCATCCCGAATGGAATGGAATGGAATGGAATGGAATGGAATGGAATGGAATGGAATGGAATCAACCGGAATGGAATGGAATGGAAAGGAATGGAATCAACAGGAATGGAATGGAATGGAATGGAATGGAACCAACCTAAATGGAAAGGAAAGGAATGGAATGGAGTGGAATGGAATCAACCCGATTGGAACGGAATGAAATGGAATGGAATGGAATGGAATGGATTGGAATGGAAAGTTATCAAACCGAATGGAATTGTATGGAATAGAATGTAATGGAATGGAAGGGAATCAACCCGAATGGAATGGAATGGAATGGAATGGAAAGGAATGGAATGGAATGGAATGGAATGGAATGGAATCAGCACGAATGGAATGGAATGGAATGGAATGGAATCAACCGGAATGGAATGGAATGGAATGGAATGGAATGGAATCAACCTAAATGGAAAGGAAAGGAATGGAATGGAGTGGAATGGAATCAACCCGAATGGAATGGAATGAAATGGAATGGAATTAACCGGAATGGAATGGAATGGAATTCAAAGGAACGGAATGGAAAGGAATCAACCCGAATGGAATGGAATGGAATGGAATGGAATGGAATGGAATGGAATGGAATGGAATCGATTCAACCCGAATGGAATGGAATGGAATGCAATGGAATTGAATGGATTGGAATCAACCTAAATGGAAAGGAAAGGAATGGAGTGGAGTGGAATGGAATCAACCCGAATGGAATGGAATGAAATGGAATGGAATGGAATGGAACGGATTGGAATGGAATGTTATCAATCCGAATGGAATGGTATGGAATAGAATGGAATGGAATGGAAGGGAATCAACCCGAATGGAATGGAATGGAATGGAATGGAATGGAATGGAAAGGAATGGAATGGAATGGAATGGAATGGAATGGAATGGAATGGAATCAGCACGAATGGAATGGAATGGAATGGAATGGAATCAACCGGAATGCAATGGATTGGAATGGAATGGAATCAACCTAAATGGAAAGGAAAGGAATGGAATGGAGGGGAATGGAATCAACCCGAATGGAATGAAATGAAATGGAATGGAATGGAATGGAACGGATTGGAATGGAATGTTATCAACCCGAATGGAATGGTATGGAATAGAAAGGAATGGAATGGAAGGGAATCAACCCGAATGGAATGGAATGGAATGGAATGGAGTGGAATGGAATGGAATGGAATGCAATGGAATAAAACCGAATGGAATGGAATGGAATGGAAAGGAATGGAATTAACCGGAATGGAATGGAATGGAATTGAAAGGAACAGAATGGAATGGAATCAACCCGAATGGAATGGAATTGAATGGAATGGAATGGCATGGATTCAACCCGAATGGAATGGAATGGAATGGAATGGAATGGAATCAACCAGAATGGAATGGAATGGAATGGAAAGAATGGAATAGTTTGGAATGGAATGGAATCAACCCAAATGTAATGGAATGGAATGGAAGGGAATAGAACCAACCCGAATGGAACGGAATGGAATGGAATGGAATGGAATGAACACGAATGAAATGGAAAGGAATGGAATGGAATGGAATGGAATGGAATGGAGTCAACCTAAATGGAATGGAAAGGAATGGAATGGAATGGAATCAACCTAAATGGAATGGAAAGGAATGGAATGGAATCAACCGGAATGGAATGGAATGGAGTCAAACCGAATGGAATGGAATGGAATGGCATCAACCGGAATGGAATGGAATGAAATGGAATGTAATGGAATGGAACGGAATGGAATAGAATATTATCAACCCGAATGGAATGATTTGGAATGGAATGGAATGGAATCAACCCGAATGGAATGGAATGGAATGGAATTGAATGGAATAAACCCGAATGGAATGGAATGGAATCAACCCGAATGGAATGGAATGGAATGGAATGGAAGCAACCCAAGTGGAATGGAATGGAATGGAATGGAATGGAATGGAATAGAATGCAATGGAATGGAATAGAATCAACCCGAATGGAACGGAATGGAATGGAATGGAATCAACCCGAATGAAATGGAATGGAATGGAATGGAATGGAATGGAGTGGAATAGAATATTATCAACCCGAATGGAATGGTCTGGAATGGAATGGAATGGAATGGAAAGTAATCAACCCGAATGGAATGGAATGGAATGGAATGCAATGGAATGGAATGGAGTGGAATGGAATCAACCAGAATGGAATGGAATGGAATGGAATGGAATGGAATCGATTGGAATGGCATGGAGTCAACCAAATTGCAATGGAATGGAATGGAATGGAATGGAACACAATGGAATAGAATCAACCCGACTGGAACGGAACGGAATGGAATGGAATGGAATGCTATGGAATCAACCAGAATGGAATGGAATGGAATCGGATGGAATGGAGTGGAATGGAATCAATCCGAATCGAAAGGAATGGAATGGAATGGAATGGAATGGAATCAACCGGAATGGAATGCAATGGAATGGAACGGAGTCAACCTAAATGCATTGGAAAGGAATGGAATGGAATGGAATCAACCTAAATGGAATGGAAATGAATGGAATGGAATCAACCGGAATGGAATGGAATGGAATCAACCGGAATGGAATTGAATGGAATCAAACCGAATGGAATGGAATGGAATGGAATGGAATTAACCGGAATGGAATGGAATGGAATTGAAAGGAACGGAATGGAATGGAATCAACACGAATGGAATGGAATGGAATGGAATGGAATGGAATCAACACGAATGGAATGGAATGGAATCATCACGAGTAGAATGCAATGGAATGGAATGGAATGGAATGGAATGGAATCAACCGGAATGGAATGGAATGAAATGGAATGAAACGGAATGGAATGGAACCAACCCGACTGGAATGGAATGGAATGAAATCGAATGGAAAGGAATGGAATGTAATGGAATCAACTCGAATGGAATGGAATGGAATGAAATGGAATCAACACGTATGGAATGGAATGGAATGGAATGGAATGGAATCAACCTAAATGGAAAGGAAAGAATGGAATGGAGTGGAATGGAATCAACCCGAAAGGAATGGAATGAAATGCAATGGAATGGAATGGAACGGATTGGAATGGAATGTTATCAAACCGAATGGAATCGTATGGAAAAGAATGGAATGGAATGGAAGGGAATCAACCCGAATGGAATGGAATGGAATGGAATGGAAAGGAATGGAATGCTATGGAATGGAATGGAATCAACCCGAAATGAATGGAATGGACTGGAATGGAATTAACCGGAATGGAATGGAATGGAATTGAAAGGAATGGAATGGAATGTAATCAACCCGAATGGAATGGAATGGAATGGAATGGAATGGAATCAACACGAAAAGAATGGAATGGAATGGAATGGAATGGAATCAAGTGGAATGGTATGGAATGGAATGGAAAGCAATGGAATGGAATGGAATCAACCCGAATGTAATGGAATGGAATGAAAAACAATGAAATGGAATGGAATGGAACCAACAAGATTGGAATGGAATGGAATCAACCCGAATGTAATGGAATGGAATGAAAAAAAAAGGAAATGGAATGGAATGGAACCAACACGATTGGAATGGAATGGAATGAAATCGAATGGAATGGAATGAAATCGAATGGAATGGAATTGAAGGAAATCGAATGGAATGGAATGGGATGGAATCAACTCGTATTGAATGGAATGGAATGGAATGGAATCAACCCAAATGGAATGGAATGGAATGGAATGGAATGGAATGGAATCAACCCGAATGGGATGGAATGGAATGGAATGGAATCAAACCAAATGGAATGGAATGGAGTGGATTGGAATGGAATGGAATCAACCGTAACGGAGTGGAATCGAATGGAATGGAATGGAATGGAATGGAATCAAACTGAATGGAATGGAATCGAATGGAATGGAATGTAGTGGGATCGAAAGGAATGGAATGGAATCAACCCGAATGGAATGGAATGGAACGGAATGGAATACAATATTATCACACCGAATGGAATGGTTTGGAATGGAATGGAATGGAATGGAATGGAAAGTAATCAACCCGAATGGAATGGAATGGAATGGAATGGAATGGATTGGAAAGGAATGGAATGGTATGGAATGGAATGAAGTGGAATGGAATCAACCAGAATGGAATGGAATGGAATGGAATGGAATAGATTGGATTGGGATGGAGTCAACCCAGGTCGAATGGAATGGAATGGGATGGAATGGAATGCTATGGAATCAAACGAATGGAATAGAATGGAATCGGATAGAATGGAATGGAATGGAATCAATCCGAATGGAAAGGAATGGAATGGAATAGAACGGAATGGAATCAACCGGAATGGAATTGAATGGAATGGAATGGAATGGAGTCAATACAAATGAAATGGAAAGGAATGGAATGGAATGGAATCAACTTAAATGGAATGGAAATGAATGGAATGGAATCAACTGGAATGGAAGGGAATGGAGTCAAACGGAATGGAATGGAATGGAATTGGATGGAATGGAATGGAATGGATTCAACCTAAATAGAAAGGAATGGAATGGAATGGAATGGAATGGAATCAACCTGAATGGAAAGGAATGGAATGCAATGGAATGCAATGGAATGGAGTCATCCCGAATGGAATGGAATGGAATGGAATGGAATCAACCGGAATGGAATGGAATGGAAAGGAAAGGAATCAACAGGAATGGAATGGAATGGAATGGAATGGAACCAACCTAAATGGAAAGGAAAGGAATGGAATGGAGTGGAATGGAATCAACCCGAATGGAATGGAATGAAATGGAATGGAATGGAATGGAACGCATTGGAATGGAAAGTTATCAATCCGAATGGAATTGTATGGAATGGAATGGAATGGAATGGAAGGGAATCAACCCGAATGGAATGGAAAGGAATGGAATGGAAAGGAATGGAATGGAATGGAATGGAATGGAATGGAATGGAATGGAATCAGCACGAATGGAATGGAATGGAAGGGAATGGAATCAACCGGAATGGAATGGAATGGAATGGAATGGAATGGAATGGAATGGAATCAACCTAAATGGAAAGGAAAGGAATGGAATGGAGTGGAATGGAACCAACCCGAATGGAATGGAATGAAATGGAATGGAATGGAATGGAACGGATTGAAATGGAATGTTATCAAACCGAATGGAATGGTATGGAATAGAATGGAATGGAATGGAAGGGAATCAACCCGAATGGAATGGAATGGAATGGAATGGAGTGGAATGGAATGGAATGGAATGGAATGGAATGGAATCAACCCGAGTGGAATGGAATGGAATGGAATGGAATGGAATGGAATTAACCGGAATGGAATGGAATGGAATTCAAACGAACGGAATGGAAATGAATCAACCCGAATGGAATGGAATGGAATGGAATGGAATGGAATGGAATGGAATGGAATCGATTCAACCCGAATGGAATGGAATGGAATGCAATGGAATTGAATGGATTGGAATCAACCTAAACGGAAAGGAAAGGAATGGAGTGGAGTGGAATGGAATCAACCCGAATGGAATGGAATGAAATGGAATGGAATGGAATGGAACGGATTGGAATGGAATGTTATCAATCCGAATGGAATGGTATGGAATAGAATGGAATGGAATGGAAGGGAATCAACCCGAATGGAATGGAATGGAATGGAATGGAATGGAAAGGAATGGAATGGAATGGAATGGAATGGAATGGAATGGAATGGAATGGAATGGAATCAGCACGAATGGAATGGAATGGAATGGAATGGAATCAACCAGAATGGAATGGATTGGAATGGAATGGAATCAACCTAAATGGAATGGAAAGGAATGGAATGGAGTGGAATGGAATCAACCCGAATGGAATGGAATGAAATGGAATGGAATGGAATGGAACGGATTGGAATGGAATGTTATCAACCCGAATGGAATGGTATGGAATAGAAAGGAATGGAACGGAAGGGAATCAACCCGAATGGAATGGAATGGAATGGAATGGAGTGGAATGGAATGGAATGGAATGCAATGGAATCAAACCGAATGGAATGGAATGGAATGGAAAGGAATGGAATTAACCGGAATGGAATGGAATGGAATTGAAAGGAACGGAATGGAATGGAATCAACCCGAATGGAATGGAATGGAATGGAATGGCATGGATTCAACCCGAATGGAATGGAATGGAATGGAATGGAATGGAATGGAATGGAATCAACCAGAATGGAATGGAATGGAATGGAAAGAATGGAATAGTTTGGAATGGAATGGAATCAACCCAAATGTAATGGAATGGAATGGAAGGGAATAGAACCAACCCGAATGGAACGGAATGGAATGGAATGGAATGGAATGAACACGAATGAAATGGAAAGGAATGGAATGGAATGGAATGGAAAGGAGTCAACCTAAATGGAATGGAAAGGAATGGAATGGAATGGAATCAACCTAAATGGAATGGAAAGGAATGGAATGGAATCAACCGGAAAGGAATGGAATGGAGTCAAACCGAATGGAATGGAATGGAATGGCATCAACCGGAATGGAATGGAATGAAATGGAATGTAATAGAATGGAACGGAATGGAATAGAATATTATCAACCCGAATGGAATGATTTGGAATGGAATGGAATGGAATCAACCCGAATGGAATGGAATGGAATGGAATTGAATGGAATAAACCCGAATGGAATGGAATGGAATCAACCCGAATGGAATGGAATGGAATGGAATGGAAGCAACCCAAGTGGAATGGAATGGAATGGATTGGAATGGAATGGAATATAATGGAATGGAATAGAATCAACCCGAATGGAACGGAATGGAATGGAATGGAATCAACCCGAATGAAATGGAATGGAATGGAATGGAATGGAATGGAATGGAATGGAATGGAGTGGAATGGAATCAACCCGAATGGAATGGAATTGAATGGAATGGAATAGATTGGAATGGAATGGAGTCAACCCAAGTGGAATGGAATGGAATGGAATGGAATGGAATGGAACGCAATGGAATAGAATAAACCCGATTGGAACGGAACGGAATGGAATGGAATGCTATGGAATCAACCCGAATGGAATGGAATGGAATCGCATGGAATGGAATGGAATGGAATCAACCCAAATGGAAAGGAATGGAATGGAATTGAATTGAATGGAATCAACTGGAATGGAATATAAGGGAATGGAATGGAATGGAAAGGAGTCAACCGGAATGGAATGGAATGGAATGGAATGGAAACAACCGGAATGGAATGGAATGGAATGGAATGGAATCAACCTAAATGGAAAGGAAAGGAATGGAATGGAGTCAAACCGAATGGAATGGAATGGAATGGAATGGAATCAACACGAATGGAATGGAGTGGAATGGAATGGAATGGAATGGAATCAACACTAATGGAATGGAATGGAATGGAATGGAATGAACCGGAATGGAATGGAATGTAATGGAATGCAATGGAATGGAATGGAATCAACCCGAATGGAATGGAATGGAATGCAATGGAATGGAATGGAATCAACCCGAATGGAATGGAATGGAATGGAATGGAATGGAATGGAATCAACCGGAATGGAATGGAATGGAATGGAATGGAACCAACGTAAATGGAAATGAAAGGAATGGAATGGAGTGGCATTCAATCAACCAGAATGGAATGGAATGAAATGGAATGGAATGGAATGGAACGGATTGGAATGGAAAGTTATCAATCCGAATGGAATTGTATGGAATAGAATGGAATGGAATGGAAGGGAATCAACCCGAATGGAATGGAATGGAATGGAATGGAATGGAATCAGCACGAATGGAATGGAATGGAATGGAATGGAATCAACCGGAATGGAATGGAATGGAATGGAATGGAATGGAATGGAATGGAATGGAATGGAATCAACCTAAATGGAAAGGAAAGGAATGGAATGAAGTGGAATGGAATCAACCCGAATGGAATGGAATGAAATGGAATGGAATGGAATGGAACGGATTGGAATGGAATGTTATCAACCCGAATGGAATGGTATGGAATAGAATGGAATGGAATGGAATGGAATGGAAAGGAATGGAATGGAATGGAATGGAATGGAATCAGCACGAATGGAATGGAATGGAATGGAATGGAATCAACCAGAATGGAATGGAATGGAATGGAATGGAATGGAATGGAATGGAATCAACCTAAATGGAAAGGATAGGAATGGAATGGATTGGAATGGAATCAACCCGAATGGAATGGAATGAAATTGAATGGAATGGAATGGAACGGATTGGAATGGAATGTTATCAACCCGAATGGAATGGAATGGAATATAATGGAATTGAATGGAAGGGAATCAACCCGAATGGAATGGAGTGGAATGGAATGGGAAGGAATAGAATGGAATGGAATTGAATGGAATGGAATGGAAAGGAATCAACACGAATGGAATGGAATGGAATCAACTCGAATGGAATGGAATGGAATGGAATGGAAAGGAATGGAATGCAATCAACCGAATGGAGTGGAATGGAAAGCAATGGAGTTTAACGAAATGGAAATAATCACCCCGAATGGAATGGAATGGAATGGAATGGAATGGAATCAACCCGAATGGAATGGAATGAAATGGAATGGAATGGAATGGAATGGATTGGAATGGAATGTTATCAACCCGAATTGAATGGAATGGAATATAATGGAATGGAATGGACGGGAATCAACCCGAATGGAAAGGAGTGGAATGGAATGGGAAGGAATAGAATGGAATGGAATGGAATGGAATGGAATGGAATGGAACGGAATCAACACGAATGGAATGGAATGGAATCAACACGAATGGAATGGAATGGAATGGAATGGAATGGAATGGAATGGAATCAACCCAAATGGAATGGAATGGAATGCAATGGAACGGAATGGAATCAACCCGAATGGAATGGAATGCAATGTAATGGAATCAACACGAATGGAATGGAATGCAATGTGATGGTATGGAATGGAATCAACCCGAATGGAATGGAATGGAATGGAATGGAATAGAATGGAATGGAATGGAATCATCCTAAATGGAATGGAAAGGAATGGAATGGATTCAACCGGAATGGAAAGGAATGGAGGTAAACTGAATGGAATGGAATGGAATGGAATCAACCCGAATGGAATGCAATGGAATGGAATGGAACGTTATCAAACCGAATGGAATGGTATGCAATAGAATGGAATGGAATGGAAGGGAATCAACCAGAATGGAATGGAATGGAATGGAATGGAATGGAATGGAATGGAATGGAATGGAATAAACCAGAATGGAATGGAATGGATTGGATAGAATGGAATAGATTGGAGTGGAATGGAATCAACTCAAATGGAATGGAATGGAATGGAATGGAATCGAATGGTATAGAATCAACCCGAATGGAACGGAATGGAATGGAATGTAATCAACCGGAATGAAATGGAATGGAATGGAATGGAATGGAATAAAGTCAACCTAAATGGAATGGAAAGGAATGGAATGGAGTGGAATCAACCTAAATGGAATGGAAAGTATTGGAATGGAATCAACTGGAATGGAATGGAATGAAGTCAAACCGAATGGAATGGAATGGAATGGAAACAACCGGCATGGAATGAAATGAAATGGAATGGAATTGAATGGAACGGTATGGAATAGAATATTTTCAACCCGAATGAAATGGTCTGGAATGGAATGGAATGGAATGGAAAGTAATCAACCCGAATGGAATGGAATGGAATGGAATGCAATGGAATGGAATGGAGTGGAATGGAATCAACCAGAATGGAATGGAATGGAATGGAATGGAATCGATTGGAATGGCATGGAGTCAACCAAATTGCAATGGAATGGAATGGAATGGAATGGAACGCAATGGAATAGAATCAACCCGATTGGAACGGAACGGAATGGAATGGAATGGAATGCTATGGAATCAACCACAATGGAATGGAATGGAATCGGATGGAATGGAATGGAATGGAATCAATCCGAATCGAAAGGAATGGAATGGAATGGAATGGAATGGAATCAACCGGAATGGAATGCAATGGAATGGAATGGAGTCAAACTAAATGCATTGGAAAGGAATGGAATGGAATGGAATCAACCTAAATGGAATGGAAATGAATGGAATGGAATCAACCGGAATGGAATGGAATGGAATCAACCCAAATGGAATGGAATGGAATGGAATGGAATGGAATGGAATGGAATCAACCCGAATGGAATGGAATGGAATGGAATGGAATCAAACCAAATGGAATGGAATGGAGTGGATTGGAATGGAATGGAATCAACCGTAATGGAGTGGAATGGAATGGAATGGAATGGAATGGAATCAAACTGAATGGAATGGAATCGAATGGAATGGAATGTAGTGGGATCGAAATGAATGGAATGGAATCAACCCGAATGGAATGGAATGGAACGGAATGGAATGGAATATTATCACCCCGAATGGAAAGGTTTGGAATGGAATGGAATGGAATGGAATGGAAAGTAATCAACCCGAATGGAATGGAATGGAATGGAATGGATTGGAATGGAATGGAATGGAATGGAATGTAATGAAGTGGAATGGAATCAACCAGAATGGAATGGAATGGAATGGAATGGAATGGAATGGAATAGATTGGATTGGAATGGAGGCAACCCAAGTCGAATGGAATGGAATGGGATGGAATGGAACGCAATGGAATAGAATCAACTCGATTGGAACGGAATGGAATGGAATGGAATGGAATGCTATGTAATCAAACCGAATGGAATGGAATGGAATAGGATAGAATGGAATGGAATGGAATCAATCCGAATGGAAAGGAATGGAATGGAATAGAATGGAATGGAATCAACCGGAATGGAATTGAATGGAATGGAATGGAATGGAGTCAATACAAATGGAATGGAAAGGAATGGAATGGAATGGAATCAACCTAAATGGAATGGAAATGAATGGAATGGAATCAACCGTAATGGAAGGGAATGGAGTCAAACCGAATGGAATGGAATGGAATGGAATCAAGCTGAATAGAAAGGAATGGAATGGAATGGAATGGAATGGAATCAACTTGAATGGAATGGAATGGAATGCAATGGAATGGAACAGATTGGAGTCATCCCGAATGGAAGGGAATGGAATGGAATGGAATGGAATGAACCGGAATGGAATGGAATGGAACGGAATGGAATGGAATGGAATCAACCGGAATGGAATGGAATGGAATGGAATGGAACCAACCGAAATGGAAAGGAAAGGAATGGAATGGAGTGGAATGGAATCAACCCGAATGGAATGGAATGAAATGGAATGGAATGGAATGGAACGCATTGGAATGGAAACTTATCAATCCAAATGGAATTGTATGGAATAGAATGGAATGGAATGGAAGGGAATCAACACGAATGGAATGGAATGGAAAGGGAATGGAATGGAATGGAATGGAATGGAATGGAATGGAATGGAATGGAATGGAATCAGCACGAATGGAATGGAATGGAATGGAATGGAATCAACCGGAATGGAATGTAATGGAATGGAATGGAATGGAATCAACCTAAATGGAAAGGAAAGGAATGGAATGGAGTGGAATGGAATCAACCCGAATGGAATGGAATGAAATGCAATGGAATGGAATGGAACGGATTGGAATGGAATGTTATCAAACCGAATGGAATCGTATGGAAAAGAATGGAATGGAATGGAATCAACACGAATAGAATGGAGTGGAATAGAATGGAATGGAATGGAAAGGAATGGAATGGAATGGAATGGAATGGAATGGAATCAAACCGAATTGAATGGAATGGACTGGAATGGAATTAACCGGAATGGAATGGAATGGAATGGAATGGAATCAACCCGAATGGAAAGCTATGGAATGGAATGGAATCAACCCGAATGTAATGGAATGGAATGAAAAAAAATTAAATGGAATGGAATGGAACAAACACGAATGGAATGGAATGGAATGAAATCGAATGGAATGGAATGAAATCGCATGGAATGGAATTGAATGAAATCGAATGGAATGGAATGGAATGGAATGGAATCAACACGAATGGAATGGAATGGAATGGAATGGAATGGAATGGAGTGGAATCAACCCAAATGGAATGGAATGGAATGGAATGGAATGGAATGGAATGGAATCAACCCGAATGGAATGGAATGGAATGGAATAAACCCGAATGGAACGGAATGGAATGGAATGGAAAGGAATCAACACGAATGGAATGGAATGGAATCAACACGAATGGAATGGAATGGAATGGAATGTAATGGAATGCAATGGAACGGAATGGAATCAACCCGAATGGAATGGAATGCAATGGAATGGAATCAACACGAATGGAATGGAATGCAATGTAATGGTATGGAATGGAATCAACCCGAATGGAATGGAATGGAATGGAATGGAATAGAATGGAATGGAATGGAATCATCCTAAATGGAATGGAAAGGAATGGAATGGATTCAACCGGAATGGAATGGAATGGAGGCAAACTGAATGGAATGGAATGGAATGGAATCAACCCGAATGGAATGCAACGGAATGGAATGGAACGTTACCAAACCGAATGGAATGGTATGCAATAGAATGGAATGGAATGGAATGGAATGGAATAAACCAGAATGGAATGGAATGGAATGGATAGAATGGAATAGATTGGAATGGAATGGAATCAACTCAAATGGAATGGAATGGAATGGAATGGAATCGAATGGAATAGAATCAACCCGAATGGAACGGAATGGAATGGAATGGAATGGAATCAACCGGAATGAAATGGAATGGAATGGAATGGAATGGAATGAAGTCAACCTAAATGGAATAGAAAGGAATGGAATGGAATGGAATCAACCAAAATGGAATAGAAAGGAATGGAATGGAATCAACCGGATTGGAATGGAATGTAGTCAAACCGAATGGAATGGAATGGAATGGAAACAACCGGAATGGAATGAAATGAAATGGAATGGAACGGAATGGAATAGAATATTTTCAACCCGAATGGAATGGTCTGGAATGGAATGGAATGGAATGGAAAGTAACCCAACCCGAATCTAATGGAATGGAATGGAATGCAATGGAATGGAATGGAGTGGAATGGTATCAACAAGAATGTAATGGAATGGAATGGAATGGAGTCGATTGGAATGGCATGGAGTCAACCCCAGTGCAAAGGAATGGAAAGGAATGGAATGGAACGCAATGGAATAGAATCAACCCGATTGGAACGGAACGGAATGGAATGGAATGGAATGCTATGGAATCAACCAGAATGGAATGGAATGGAATCGGATGGAATGGAATGGAATGGAATCAATCCGAATCGAAAGGAATGGAATTGAATGGAATGGAATGCAATCAACCGGAATGGAATGCAATGGAATGGAATGGAGTCAACCTAAATGCATTGGAATGGAATGGAATGGAATGGAATGGAATCAACCTAAATGGAATGGAAATGAATGGAATGGAATCAACCGGAATGGAAAGGAATGGAATCAAACCGAATGGAATGGAATGGAATGGAATGGAATTAACCGGAATGGAATGGAATGGAATTGAAAGGAACGGAATGGAATGAAATCAACCAGAACGGAATAGAATCGAATGGAATGGAGTGGAATCAACACGAATGGAATGGAATGGAATCAACACGAGTAGAATGCAATGGAATGGAATGGAATGGAATGGAATGGAATGGAATGGAATCAACTGGAATGGAATGGAATGAAATGGAATGAAACGGAATGGAATGGAACAAACCCGAGTGGAATGGAATGGAATGAAATCGAATGGAAAGGAATGGAATGTAATGGAATCAAATCGAATGGAATGGAATGGAATGAAATGGAATCAACACGTATGGAATGGAATGGAATGGAATGGAATGGAATGGAATGGAATGGAATCAACCTAAATGGAAAGGAAAGAATGGAATGGAGTGGAATGGAATCAACCCGAATTGAATGGAATGGACTGGAATGGAATTAACCGGAATGGAATGGAATGGAATCAACCCGAATGGAATGGAATGGAATGGAATGGAATGGAATCAACACGAATGGAATGGTATGGAATCAACACGAATAGAATGGAGTGGAATGGAATGGAATGGAATCAAGTGGAATGGAATGGAATGGAATGGAAAGCAATGGAATGGAATGGAATCAACCCGAATGTAATGGAATGGAATGAAGAAAAATGAAATGGAATGGAATGGAACCAACACGAATGGAATGGAATGGAATGAAATCGAATGGAATGGAATGAAATCGCCAGGAATGGAATTGAATGAAATCGAATGGAATGGAATGGAATGGAATGGAATCAACTCGAATGGAATAGAATGGAATGGAATGGAATCAACCCAAATGGAATGGAATGGAATGGAATGGAATGGAATGGAATGGAATCAACCCGAATGGAATGGAATGGAATGGAATGGAATCAACCTGAATGGATTGGAATGGAGTGGAATGGAATGGAATGGAATGGAATCAAACCAAATGGAATGGAATGGAGTGGATTGGAATGGAATGGAATCAACCGTAACGGATTGGAATGGAATGGAATGGAATGGAATGGAATCAAACTGAATGGAATGGAATCGAATGGAATGGAATGTAGTGGGATCGAAGTGAATGGAATGGAATCAACCCGAATGGAATGGAATGGAACGGAATGGAATAGAATATTATCACCCCGAATGGAATGGTTTCGAATGGAATGGAATGGAATGGAATGGAAAGTAATCAACCCGAATGGAATGGAATGGAATGGAATGGATTGGAATGGAATGGAATGGAATGGAATGGAATGAAGTGGAATGGAGTCAACCAGAATGGAATGGAATGGAATGGAATGGAATAGATTGGATTGGAATGGAGTCAACCCAAGTCGAATGGAATGGAATGGGATAGAATGGAACGCAATGGAATAGAATCAACTCTATTGGAACGGAATGGAATGGAATGGAATGGAATGCTATGGAATCAAACCGAATGGAATGGAATGGAATCGGATAGAATGGAATGGAATGGAATGAATCCGAATGGAAAGGAATGGAATGGAATAGAATGGAATGGAATCAACCGGAATGGAATTGAATGGAATGGAATGGAATGGAGTCAATACGAATGGAATGGAAAGGAATGGAATGGAATGGAATCAACTCGAATGGAATGGAATGGAATGAAATGGAATCAACACGTATGGAATGGAATGGAATGGAATGGAATCAACCTAAATGGAAAGGAAAGAATGGAATGGAGTGGAATGGAATCAACCCGAATGGAATGGAATGAAATGCAATGGAATGGAATGGAACGGATTGGAATGGAATGTTATCAAACCGAATGGAATCGTATGGAAAAGAACGGAATGGAATGGAAGGGAATCAACCAGAATGGAATGGAATGGAAAGGAATGGAAAGGAATGGAATGCAATGGAATGGAATGGAATCAACCCGAATTGAATGGAATGGACTGGAATGGAATTTACCGGAATGGAATGGAATGGAATGGAATGGAATCAACCCGAATGGAATGGAATGGAATGGAATGGAATGGAATCAACACGAATGGAATGGAATGGAATCAACACGAATAGCATGGAGTGGAATGGAATGGAATGGAATCAAGTGGAGTGGAATGGAATGGAATGGAAAGCAATGGAATGGAATGGAATCAACCCGAATGTAATGGAATGGAATGAAAAAAAAATGAAATGGAATGGAATGGAAGCAACACGAATGGAATGGAATGGAATGAAATCGAATGGAATGGAATGAAATCGCATGGAATGGAATTGAATGAAATCGAAAGGAATGGAATGGAATGGAATCAACTCGAATGGAATGGAATGGAATGGAATGGAATCAACCCAAATGGAATGGAATGGAATGGAATCAACCCGAATGGAATGGAATGGAATGGAATGGAATCAACCTGAATGGATTGGAATGGAGTGGAATGGAATGGAATGGAATGGAATCAAACCCAATGGAATGGAATGGAGTGGATTGGAATGGAATGGAATCAACCGTAACGGAGTGGAATGGAATGGAATGGAATGGAATGGAATCAAACTGAATGGAATGGAATCGAATGGAATGGAATGTAGTGGAATCGAAATGAATGGAATGGAATCAACCCGAATGGAATGGAATGGAACGGAATGGAATAAAATATTATCACCCCGAATGGAATGGTTTGGAATGGAATGGAATGGAATGGAATGGAAAGTAATCAACCCGAATGGAATGGAATGGAATGGAATGGATTGGAATGGAATGGAATGGAATGGAATGGAATGGAATGAAGTGGAATGGAATCAACCAGAATGGAATGGAATGGAATGGAATGGAATGGAATAGATTGGATTGGAATGGAGTCAACCCAAGTTGAATGGAATGGAATGGGATAGAATGGAACGCAATGGAATAGAATCAACTCGATTGGAACGGAATGGAATGGAATGGAATGGAATGCTATGGAATCAAACCGAAAGGAATGGAATGGAATCGGATAGAATGGAATGGAATGGAATCAATCCGAATGGAAAGGAATGGAATGGAATAGAATGGAATGGAATCAACCGGAATGGAATTGAATGGAATGGAGTCAATACAAATGGAATGGAAAGGAATGGAATGGAATGGAATCAACCTAAATGGAATGGAAATGAATGGAATGGAATCAATCGTAATGGAAGGGAATGGAGTCAAACCGAATGGAATGGAATGGAATTGGATGGAATGGAATGGAATGGAATGGAATGGAATGGAATCAACCTAAATGGAAAGGAAAGGAATGGAATGGAGTGGAATGGAAACAACCCGAATGGAATGGAATGAAATGGAATGGAATGGAATGGAACGGATTGGAATGGAATGTTATCAACCCGAATGGAATGGTATGGAATAGAATGGAATGGAATGGAAGGGAATCAACCCGAATGGAATGGAATGGAATGGAATGGAGTGGAATGGAATGGAATGGAATGGAATGGAATCAACCCGAGTGGAATGGAATGGAATGGAATGGAATGGAATGGAATTAACCGGAATGGAATGGAATGGAATTCAAAGGAACGGAATGGAAAGGAATCAACCCGAATGGAATGGAATGGAATGGAATGGAATGGAATGGAATCGATTCAACCCGAATGGAATGGAATGGAATGCAATGGAATTGAATGGATTGGAATCAACCTAAACGGAAAGGAAAGGAATGGAGTGGAGTGGAATGGAATCAACCCGAATGGAATGGAATGAAATGGAATGGAATGGAATGGAACGGATTGGAATGGAATGTTATCAATCCGAATGGAATGGTATGGAATAGAATGGAATGGAATGGAAGGGAATCAACCCGAATGGAATGGAATGGAATGGAAAGGAATGGAAAGGAATGGAATGGAATGGAATGGAATGGAATGGAATGGAATCAGCACGAATGGAATGGAATGGAATGGAATGGAATGGAATTAACCGGAATGGAATGGATTGGAATGGAATGGAATCAACCTAAATGGAAAGGAAAGGAATGGAATGGAGGGGAATGGAATCAACCCGAATGGAATGGAATGAAATGGAATGGAATGGAATGGAACGGATTGGAATGGAATGTTATCAACCCGAATGGAATGGTATGGAATAGAAAGGAATGGAATGGAAGGGAATCAACCCGAATGGAATGGAATGGAATGGAATGGAGTGGAATGGAATGGAATGGAATGCAATGGAATCAAACCGAATGGAATGGAATGGAATGGAAAGGAATGGAATTAACCGGAATGGAATGGAATGGAATTGAAAGGAACGGAATGGAATGGAATCAACCCGAATGGAATGGAATGGAATGGCATGGATTCAACCCGAATGGAATGGAATGGAATGCAATGGAATTGAATGGATTGGAATCAACCTAAACGGAAAGGAAAGGAATGGAGTGGAGTGGAATGGAATCAACCCGAATGGAATGGAATGAAATGGAATGGAATGGAATGGAACGGATTGGAATGGAATGTTATCAATCCGAATGGAATGGTATGGAATAGAATGGAATGGAATGGAAGGGAATCAACCCGAATGGAATGGAATGGAATGGAAAGGAATGGAAAGGAATGGAATGGAATGGAATGGAATGGAATGGAATGGAATCAGCACGAATGGAATGGAATGGAATGGAATGGAATTAACCGGAATGGAATGGATTGGAATGGAATGGAATCAACCTAAATGGAAAGGAAAGGAATGGAATGGAGGGGAATGGAATCAACCCGAATGGAATGGAATGAAATGGAATGGAATGGAATGGAACGGATTGGAATGGAATGTTATCAACCCGAATGGAATGGTATGGAATAGAAAGGAATGGAATGGAAGGGAATCAACCCGAATGGAATGGAATGGAATGGAATGGAGTGGAATGGAATGGAATGGAATGCAATGGAATCAAACCGAATGGAATGGAATGGAATGGAAAGGAATGGAATTAACCGGAATGGAATGGAATGGAATTGAAAGGAACGGAATGGAATGGAATCAACCCGAATGGAATGGAATGGAATGGCATGGATTCAACCCGAATGGAATGGAATGGAATGGAATGGAATGGAATGGAATGGAATCAACCAGAATGGAATGGAATGGAATGGAAAGAATGGAATAATTTGGAATGGAATGGAATCAACCCAAATGTAATGGAATGGAATGGAAGGGAATAGAACCAACCCGAATGGAACGGAATGGAATGGAATGGAATGGAATGAACACGAATGAAATGGAAAGGAATGGAATGGAATGGAATGGAATGGAATGGAGTCAACCTAAATGGAATGGAAAGGAATGGAATGGAATGGAATCAACCTAAATGGAATGGAAAGGAATGGAATGGAATCAACCGGAAAGGAATGGAATGGAGTCAAACCGAATGGAATGGAATGGAATGGCATCAACCGGAATGGAATGGAATGAAATGGAATGTAATGGAATGGAACGGAATGGAATAGAATATTATCAAACCGAATGGAATGATTTGGAATGGAATGGAATGGAATCAACCCGAATGGAATGGAATGGAATGGAATTGAATGGAATAAACCCGAATGGAATGGAATGGAATCAACACGAATGGAATGGAATGGAATGGAATGGAAGCAACCCAAGTGGAATGGAATGGAATGGATCGGAATGGAATGGAATATAATGGAATGGAATAGAATCAACCCGAATGGAACGGAATGGAATGGAATGGAATCAACCCGAATGAAATGGAATGGAATGGAATGGAATGGAATGGAATGGAGTGGAATGGAATCAACCCGAATGGAATGGAATGGAATGGAATGGAATAGATTGGAATGGAATGGAGTCAACCCAAGTGGAATGGAATGGAATGGAATGGAATGGAATGGAACGCAATGGAATAGAATAAACCCGATTGGAACGGAACGGAATGGAATGGAATGCTATGGAATCAACCCGAATGGAATGGAATGGAATCGCATGGAATGGAATGGAATGGAATCAACCCAAATGGAAAGGAATGGAATGGAATTGAATTGAATGGAATCAACTGGAATGGAATATAAGGGAATGGAATGGAATGGAAAGGAGTCAACCGGAATGGAATGGAATGGAATGGAATGGAAACAACCGGAATGGAATGGAATGGAATGGAATGGAATCAACCTAAATGGAAAGGAAAGGAATGGAATGGAGTCAAACCGAATGGAATGGAATGGAATGGAATGGAATCAACACGAATGGAATGGAGTGGAATGGAATGGAATGGAATGGAATCAACACTAATGGAATGGAATGGAATGGAATGGAATGGAATGAACCGGAATGGAATGGAATGTAATGGAATGCAATGGAATGGAATGGAATGCAATGGAATGGAATGGAATCAACCCGAATGGAATGGAATGGAATGGAATGGAATGGAATGGAATCAACCGGAATGGAATGGAATGGAATGGAATGGAACCAACGTAAATGGAAATGAAAGGAATGGAATGGAGTGGCATTCAATCAACCAGAATGGAATGGAATGAAATGGAATGGAATGGAATGGAACGGATTGGAATGGAAAGTTATCAATCCGAATGGAATTGTATGGAATAGAATGGAATGGAATGGAAGGGAATCAACCCGAATGGAATGGAATGGAATGGAATGGAATGGAATCAGCACGAATGGAATGGAATGGAATGGAATGGAATCAACCGGAATGGAATGGAATGGAATGGAATGGAATGGAATGGAATCAACCTAAATGGAAAGGAAAGGAATGGAATGAAGTGGAATGGAATCAACCCGAATGGAATGGAATGAAATGGAATGGAATGGAATGGAACGGATTGGAATGGAATGTTATCAACCCGGATGGAATGGTATGGAATAGAATGGAATGGAATGGAAGGGAATCAACCCGAATGGAATGTAATGTAATGGAATGGAATGGAATGGAATGGAATGGAATGGAATGGAATGGAATAAACCAGAATGGAATGGAATGGAATGGATAGAATGGAATAGATTGGAGTGGAATGGAATCAACTCAAATGGAATGGAATGGAATGGAATGCAATCGAATGGTATAGAATCAACCCGAATGGAACGGAATGGAATGGAATGGAATCAACCGGAATGAAATGGAATGGAATGGAATGGAATGGAATAAAGTCAACCTAAATGGAATGGAAAGGAATGGAATGGAGTGGAATCAACCTAAATGGAATGGAAAGTATTGGAATGGAATCAACTGGAATGGAATGGAATGAAGTCAAACCGAATGGAATGGAATGGAATGGAAACAACCGGAATGGAATGAAATGAAATGGAATGGAATTGAATGGAACGGTATGGAATAGAATATTTTCAACCCGAATGAAATGGTCTGGAATGGAATGGAATGGAATGGAAAGTAATCAACCCGAATGGAATGGAATGGAATGGAATGGAATCGATTGGAATGGCATGGAGTCAACCAAATTGCAATGGAATGGAATGGAATGGAATGGAACGCAATGGAATAGAATCAACCCGATTGGAACGGAACGGAATGGAATGGAATGGAATGCTATGGAATCAACCAGAATGGAATGGAATGGAATCGGATGGAATGGAATGGAATGGAATCAATCCGAATCGAAAGGAATGGAATGGAATGGAATGGAATGGAATCAACCGGAATGGAATGCAATGGAATGGAATGGAGTCAACCTAAATGCATTGGAAAGGAATGGAATGGAACGGAATCAACCTAAATGGAATGGAAATGAATGGAATGGAATCAACCGGAATGGAATGGAATAGAATCATCCCAAATGGAATGGAATGGAATGGAATGGAATGGAATGGAATCAACCCGAATGGAATGGAATGGAATGGAATGGAATCAAACCAAATGGAATGGAATGGAGTGGATTGGAATGGAATGGAATCAACCGTAACGGAGTGGAATGGAATGGAATGGAATGGAATGGAATCAAACGGAATGGAATGGAATCGAATGGAATGGAATGTAGTGGGATCGAAATGAATGGAATGAAATCAACCCGAATGGAATGGAATGGAACGGAATGGAATGGAATATTATCACCCCGAATGGAAAGGTTTGGAATGGAATGGAATGGAATGGAATGGAAAGTAATCAACCCGAATGGAATGGAATGGAATGGAATGGATTGGAATGGAATGGAATGGAATGGAATGGAATGAAGTGGAATGGAATCAACCAGAATGGAATGGAATGGAATGGAATGGAATGGAATAGATTGGATTGGAATGGAGTCAACCCAAGTCTAATGGAATGGAATGGGATGGAATGGAACGCAATGGAATAGAATCAACTCGATTGGAACGGAATGGAATGGAATGGAATGGAATGCTATGTAATCAAACCGAATGGAATGGAATGGAATAGGATAGAATGGAATGGAATGGAATCAATCCGAATGGAAAGGAAAGGAATGGAATAGAATGTAATGGAATCAACCGGAATGGAATTGAATGGAATGGAATGGAATGGAGTCAATAAAAATGGAATGGAAAGGAATGGAATGGAATGGAATCAACCTAAATGGAATGGAAATGAATGGAATGGAATCAACCGTAATGGAAGGGAATGGAGTCAAACCGAATGGAATGGAATGGAATGGAATCAACCGGAATGGAATTGAATGGAATGGAGTCAATACAAATGGAATGGAAAGGAATGGAATGGAATGGAATCAACCTAAATGGAATGGAAATGAATGGAATGGAATCAATCGTAATGGAAGGGAATGGAGTCAAACCGAATGGAATGGAATGGAATTGGATGGAATGGAATGGAATGGAATGGAATGGAATGGAATCAACCTAAATGGAAAGGAAAGGAATGGAATGGAGTGGAATGGAACCAACCCGAATGGAATGGAATGAAATGGAATGGAATGGAATGGAACGGATTGGAATGGAATGTTATCAACCCGAATGGAATGGTATGGAATAGAATGGAATGGAATGGAAGGGAATCAACCCGAATGGAATGGAATGGAATGGAATGGAGTGGAATGGAATGGAATGGAATGGAATGGAATCAACCCGAGTGGAATGGAATGGAATGGAATGGAATGGAATGGAATTAACCGGAATGGAATGGAATGGAATTCAAAGGAACGGAATGGAAAGGAATCAACCAGAATGGAATGGAAAGGAATGGAATGGAATGGAATGGAATGGAATCGATTCAACCCGAATGGAATGGAATGGAATGCAATGGAATTGAATGGATTGGAATCAACCTAAACGGAAAGGAAAGGAATGGAGTGGAGTGGAATGGAATCAACCCGAATGGAATGGAATGAAATGGAATGGAATGGAATGGAACGGATTGGAATGGAATGTTATCAATCCGAATGGAATGGTATGGAATAGAATGGAATGGAATGGAAGGGAATCAACCCGAATGGAATGGAATGGAATGGAATGGAATGGAATGGAAAGGAATGGAATGGAATGGAATGGAATGGAATGGAATGGAATCAGCACGAATGGAATGGAATGGAATGGAATGGAATTAACCGGAATGGAATGGATTGGAATGGAATGGAATCAACCTAAATGGAAAGGAAAGGAATGGAATGGAGGGGAATGGAATCAACCCGAATGGAATGGAATGAAATGGAATGGAATGGAATGGAACGGATTGGAATGGAATGTTATCAACCCGAATGGAATGGTATTGAATAGAAAGGAATGGAATGGAAGGGAATCAACCCGAATGGAATGGAATGGAATGGAATGGAGTGGAATGGAATGGAATGGAATGCAATGGAATCAAACCGAATGGAATGGAATGGAATGGAAAGGAATGGAATTAACCGGAATGGAATGGAATGGAATTGAAAGGAACGGAATGGAATGGAATCAACCCGAATGGAATGGAATGGAATGGCATGGATTCAACCCGAATGGAATGGAATGGAATGGAATGGAATGGAATGGAATCAACCAGAATGGAATGGAATGGAATGGAAAGAATGGAATAATTTGGAATGGAATGGAATCAACCCAAATGTAATGGAATGTAATGGAAGGGAATAGAACCAACCCGAATGGAACGGAATGGAATGGAATGGAATGGAATGAACACGAATGAAATGGAAAGGAATGGAATGGAATGGAATGGAATGGAATGGAGTCAACCTAAATGGAATGGAAAGGAATGGAATGGAATGGAATCAACCTAAATGGAATGGAAAGGAATGGAATGGAATCAACCGGAAAGGAATGGAATGGAGTCAAACCGAATGGAATGGAATGGAATGGCATCAACCGGAATGGAATGGAATGAAATGGAATGTAATGGAATGGAACGGAATGGAATAGAATATTATCAACCCGAATGGAATGATTTGGAATGGAATGGAATGGAATCAACCCGAATGGAATGGAATGGAATGGAATTGAATGGAATAAACCCGAATGGAATGGAATGGAATCAACCCGAATGGAATGGAATGGAATGGAATGGAAGCAACCCAAGTGGAATGGAATGGAATGGATCGGAATGGAATGGAATATAATGCAATGGAATAGAATCAACCCGAATGGAACGGAATGGAATGGAATGCTATGGAATCAACCCGAATGGAATGGAATGGAATCGCATGGAATGGAATGGAATGGAATCAACCCAAATGGAAAGGAATGGAATGGAATTGAATTGAATGGAATCAACTGGAATGGAATATAAGGGAATGCAATGGAATGGAAAGGAGTCAACCGGAATGGAATGGAATGGAATGGAATGGAAACAACCGGAATGGAATGGAATGGAATGGAATGGAATCAACCTAAATGGAAAGGAAAGGAATGGAATGGAGTCAAACCGAATGGAATGGAATGGAATGGAATGGAATCAACACGAATGGAATGGAGTGGAATGGAATGGAATGGAATGGAATCAACACTAATGGAATGGAATGGAATGGAATGGAATGGAATGAACCGGAATGGAATGGAATGTAATGGAATGCAATGGAATGGAATGGAATGCAATGGAATGGAATGGAATCAACCCGAATGGAATGGAATGGAATGGAATGGAATGGAATGGAATCAACCGGAATGGAATGGAATGGAATGGAATGGAACCAACGTAAATGGAAATGAAAGGAATGGAATGGAGTGGCATTCAATCAACCAGAATGGAATGGAATGAAATGGAATGGAATGGAATGGAACGGATTGGAATGGAAAGTTATCAATCCGAATGGAATTGTATGGAATAGAATGGAATGGAATGGAAGGGAATCAACCCGAATGGAATGGAATGGAATGGAATGGAATGGAATCAGCACGAATGGAATGGAATGGAATGGAATGGAATCAACCGGAATGGAATGGAATGGAATGGAATGGAATGGAATGGAATGGAATGGAATCAACCTAAATGGAAAGGAAAGGAATGGAATGAAGTGGAATGGAATCAACCCGAATGGAATGGAATGAAATGGAATGGAATGGAATGGAACGGATTGGAATGGAATGTTATCAACCCGGATGGAATGGTATGGAATAGAATGGAATGGAATGGAAGGGAATCAACCCGAATGGAATGGAATGGAATGGAATGGAATGGAATGGAATGGAATCAGCACGAATGGAATGGAATGGAATGGAATGGAATCAACCAGAATGGAATGGAATGGAATGGAATGGAATGGAAAGGAATCAACACGAATGGAATGGAATGGAATCAACACGAATTGAATGGAATGGAATGGAATGGAATGGAATGGAATGGAATCAACCCAAATGGAATGGAATGGAATGCAATGGAACGGAATGGAATCAACCCGAATGGAATGGAATGCAATGGAATGGAATCAACACGAATGGAATGGAATGCAATGTGATGGTATGGAATGGAATCAACCCGAATGGAATGGAATGGAATGGAATGGAATAGAATGGAATGGAATGGAATCATCCTAAATGGAATGGAAAGGAATGGAATGGATTCAACCGGAATGGAAAGGAATGGAGGTAAACTGAATGGAATGGAATGGAATGGAATCAACCCGAATGGAATGCAATGGAATGGAATGGAACGTTATCAAACCGAATGGAATGGTATGCAATAGAATGGAATGGAATGGAAGGGAATCAACCCGAATGGAATGTAATGGAATGGAATGGAATGGAATGGAATGGAATGGAATGGAATAAACCAGAATGGAATGGAATGGAATGGATAGAATGGAATAGATTGGAGTGGAATGGAATCAACTCAAATGGAATGGAATGGAATGGAATGCAATCGAATGGTATAGAATCAACCCGAATGGAACGGAATGGAATGGAATGGAATCAACCGGAATGAAATGGAATGGAATGGAATGGAATGGAATAAATTCAACCTAAATGGAATGGAAAGGAATGGAATGGAGTGGAATCAACCTAAATGGAATGGAAAGTATTGGAATGGAATCAACTGGAATGGAATGGAATGAAGTCAAACCGAATGGAATGGAATGGAATGGAAACAACCGGAATGGAATGAAATGAAATGGAATGGAATTGAATGGAACGGTATGGAATAGAATATTTTCAACCCGAATGAAATGGTCTGGAATGGAATGGAATGGAATGGAAAGTAATCAACCCGAATGGAATGGAATGGAATGGAATGCAATGGAATGGAATGGAGTGGAATGGAATCAACCAGAATGGAATGGAATGGAATGGAATGGAATCGATTGGAATGGCATGGAGTCAACCAAATTGCAATGGAATGGAATGGAATGGAATGGAACGCAATGGAATAGAATCAACCCGATTGGAGCGGAACGGAATGGAATGGAATGGAATGCTATGGAATCAACCAGAATGGAATGGAATGGAATCGGATGGAATGGAATGGAATGTAATCAATCCGAATCGAAAGGAATGGAATGGAATGGAATGGAATGGAATCAACCGGAATGGAATGCAATGGAATGGAATGGAGTCAACCTAAATGCATTGGAAAGGAATGGAATGGAATGGAATCAACCTAAATGGAATGGAAATGAATGGAATGGAATCAACCGGAATGGAATGGAATGGAATCAACCCAAATGGAATGGAATGGAATGGAATGGAATGGAATGGAATCAACCCGAATGGAATGGAATGGAATGGAATGGAATCAAACCAAATGGAATGGAATGGAGTGGATTGGAATGGAATGGAATCAACCGTAACGGAGTGGAATGGAATGGAATGGAATGGAATGGAATCAAACGGAATGGAATGGAATCGAATGGAATGGAATGTAGTGGGATCGAAATGAATGGAATGAAATCAACCCGAATGGAATGGAATGGAACGGAATGGAATGGAATATTATCACCCCGAATGGAAAGGTTTGGAATGGAATGGAATGGAATGGAATGGAATGGAAAGTAATCAACCCGAATGGAATGGAATGGAATGGAATGGATTGGAATGGAATGGAATGGAATGGAATGGGATGAAGTGGAATGGAATCAACCAGAATGGAATGGAATGGAATGGAATGGAATGGAATAGATTGGATTGGAATGGAGTCAACCCAAGTCTAATGGAATGGAATGGGATGGAATGGAACGCAATGGAATAGAATCAACTCGATTGGAACGGAATGGAATGGAATGGAATGGAATGCTATGTAATCAAACCGAATGGAATGGAATGGAATAGGATAGAATGGAATGGAATGGAATCAATCCGAATGGAAAGGAAAGGAATGGAATAGAATGTAATGGAATCAACCGGAATGGAATTGAATGGAATGGAATGGAATGGAGTCAATAAAAATGGAATGGAAAGGAATGGAATGGAATGGAATCAACCTAAATGGAATGGAAATGAATGGAATGGAATCAACCGTAATGGAAGGGAATGGAGTCAAACCGAATGGAATGGAATGGAATGGAATCAACCTGAATAGAAAGGAATGGAATGGAATGGAATGGAATGGAATCAACTTGAATGGAATGGAATGGAATGGAATGCAATGGAATGGAACAGATTGGAGTCATCCCGAATGGAATGGAATGGAATGGAATGGAATGGAATGAACCGGAATGGAATGGAATGGAACGGAATGGAATGGAATGGAATCAACCGGAATGGAAAGGAATGGAATGGAATGGAATGGAACCAACCGAAATGGAAAGGAAAGGAATGGAATGGAGTGGAATGGAATCAACCCGAATGGAATGGAATGAAATGGAATGGAATGGAATGGAACGGATTGGAATGGAAAGTTATCAATCCGAATGGAATGGTATAGAATAGAATGGAATGGAATGGAAGGGAATCAACCCGAATGGAATGGAATGGAAAGGAATGGAATGGAATGGAATGGAATGGAATGGAATGGAATGGAATGGAATCAGCACAAATGGAATGGAATGGAATGGAATGGAATCAACCGGAATGGAATGGAATGGAATGGAATGGAATGGAATCAACCTAAATGGAAAGGAAAGGAATGGAATGGAGTGGAATGGAATCAACCCGAATGGAATGGAATGAAATGCAGTGGAATGGAATGGAACGGATTGGAATGGAATGTTATCAAACCGAATGGAATCGTATGGAAAAGAATGGAATGGAATGGAATCAACACGAATAGAATGGAGTGGAATAGAATGGAATGGAATGGAAAGGAATGGAATGGAATGGAATGGAATGGAATGGAATCAAACCGAATTGAATGGAATGGACTGGAATGGAATTAACCGTAATGGAATGGAATGGAATGGAATGGAATGGAATCAACCCGAATGGAAAGCAATGGAATGGAATGGAATCAACCCGAATGTAATGGAATGGAATGAAAAAAAATTAAATGGAATGGAATGGAACCAACACGAATGGAATGGAATGGAATGAAATCGAATGGAATGGAATGAAATCGCATGGAATGGAATTGAATGAAATCGAATGGAATGGAATGGAATGGAATGGAATCAACTCGAATGGAATGGAATGGAATGGAATGGAATGGAATGGAATCAACCCAAATGGAATGGAATGGAATGGAATGGAATGGAATGGAATGGAATCAACCCGAATGGAATGGAATGGAATGGAATGGAATCAACCTGAATGGATTGGAATGGAGTGGAATGGAATGGAATGGAATGGAATCAAACCAAATGGAATGGAATGGAGTGGATTGGAATGGAATGGAATCAACCGTAACGGAGTGGAATGTAATGGAAAGGAATGGAATGGAATCAAACTGAATGGAATGGAATCGAATGGAATGGAATGTAGTGGGATCGAAATGAATGGAATGGAATCAAACCGAATGGAATGGAATGGAACAGAATGGAATAGAATATTATCACCCCGAATGGAATGGTTTGGAATGGAATGGAATGGAATGGAATGTAAAGTAATCAACCCGAATGGAATGGAATGGATTGGAATGGAATGGAATGGAATGGAATGGAATGAAGTGGAATGGAATCAACCAGAATGGAATGGAATGGAATGGAATGGAATAGATTGGATTGGAATGGAGTCAACCCAAGTCGAATGGAATTTAATGGGATGGAATGGAACGCAATGGAATAGAATCAACTCGATTGGAACGGAATGGAATGGAATGGAATGGAATGCTATGGAATCAAACCGAATGGAATGGAATGGAATCGGATAGAATGGAATGGAATGGAATCAATCCGAATGGAAAGGAATGGAATGGAATAGAATGGAATGGAATCAACCGGAATGGAATTGAATGGAATGGAATGGAATGGAGTCAATACAAATGGAATGGAAAGGAATGGAATGGAATGGAATCAACCTAAATGGAATGGAAGGGAATGGAATGGAATCAACCGGAATGGAAGGGAATGGAGTCAAACCGAATGGAATGGAATGGAATTGGATGGAATGGAATGGAATGGAATCAACCTGAATAGAAAGGAATGGAATGGAATGGAATGGAATGGAATCAACTTGAATGGAATGGAATGGAATGCAATGGAATGTAATGGAATGGAGTCATCCCGAATGGAATGGAATGGAATGGAATGGAATGGAATGGAATGGAATCAACCGGAATGGAATGGAATGGAATGGAATGGAATGGAATGGAATAAACCGGAATGGAATGGAATGGAACCAACCTAAATGGAAAGGAAAGGAATGGAATGGAGTGGAATGGAATCAACCCGAATGGAATGGAATGAAATGGAATGTAATGGAATGGAACGGATTGGAATGGAAAGTTATCAATCCGAACGGAATTGTATGGAATAGAATGGAATGGAATGGAAGGGAATCAACCCGAATGGAATGGAATGGAAAGGAATGGAATGGAATGGAATGGAATGGAATGGAATGGAATGGAATGGAATGGAATAAGCACGAATGGAATGGAATGGAATGGAATGGAATCAACCGGAATGGAATGGAATGGAATGGAATGGAATGGAATGGAATCAACCTAAATGGAAAGGAAAGGAATGGAATGGAGTGGAATGGAATCAACCCGAATGGAATGGAATGAAATGCAATGGAATGGAATGGAACGGATTGGAATGCAATGTTATCAAACCGAATGGAATCGTATGGAAAAGAATGGAATGGAATGGAAGGGAATCAACCCGAATGGAATGGAATGGAATGGAATGGAAAGGAATGGAATGCAATGGAATGGAATGGAATCAACCCGAATTGAATGGAATGGACTGGAATGGAATTAACCGGAATGGAATGGAATGGAATGGAATGGAATCAACCCGAATGGAATGGAATGGAATGGAATGGAATGGAATGGAATGGAATGGAATCAACACGAATGGAATGGAATGAAATCAACTCAAATAGAATGGAGTGGAATGGAATTTAATGGAATCAAGTGGAATGGAATGGAATGGAATGGAAAGCAATGGAATGGAATGGAATCAACCCGAATGAAATGGAATGGAATGAAAAAAAATGAAATGGAATGGAATGGAACCAACACGAATGGAATGGAATGGAATGAAATCGAATGGAATGGAATGAAATCGCATGGAATGGAATTGAATGAAATCGAATGGAATGGAATGGAATGGAATGGAATCAACACAAATGGAATGGAATGGAATGGAATGGAATGGAATGGAATGGAATGGAATGAACCCAAAAGGAATGGAATGGAATGGAATGGAATCAACCTGAATGGATTGGAATGGAGTGGAATGGAATGGAATGGAATGGAATCAAACCAAAAGGAATGGAATGGAGTGGATTGGAATGGAATGGAATCAACCGTAACGGAGTGGAATCGAATGGAATGGAATGGAATGGAATCAAACTGAATGGAATGAAATCGAATGGAATGGAATGCAGTGGGATCGAAATGAATGGAATGGAATCAACCCGAATGGAATGGAATGGAAAGGAATGGAATAGAATATTATCACCCCGAATGGAATGGTTTGGAATGGAATGGAATGGAATGGAATGGAATGGAATGGAAAGGAATGGAATGGAATGAAGTGGAATGGAATCAACCAGAATGGAATGGAATGGAATGGAATGGAACGGAATAAACCCGAATGGAACGGAATGGAATGGAATGGAAAGGAATCAACACGAATGGAATGGAATGGAATCAACACGAATGGAATGGAATGGAATGGAATGGAATGGAATGGAATGGAATGGAATCAACCCAAATGGAATGGAATGGAATGCAATGGAACGGAATGGAATCAACCCGAATGGAATGGAATGCAATGGAATGGAATCAACACGAATGGAATGGAATGCAATGTAATGGTATGGAATGGAATCAACCCGAATGGAATGGAATGGAATGGAATGGAATAGAATGGAATGGAATGGAATCCTCCTAAATGGAATGGAAAGGAATGGAATGGATTCAACCGGAATGGAATGGAATGGAGGCAAACTGAATGGAATGGAATGGAATGGAATCAACCCGAATGGAATGCAACGGAATGGAATGGAACGGTACCAAACCGAATGGAATGGTATGCAATAGAATGGAATGGAATGGAATGGAATGGAATGGAATGGAATGGAATAAACCAGAATGGAATGGAATGGAATGGATAGAATGGAATAGATTGGAATGGAATGGAATCAACTCAAATGGAATGGAATGGAATGGAATCGAATGGAATAGAATCAACCCGAATGGAACGGAATGGAATGGAATGGAATGGAATCAACCGGAATGAAATGGAATGGAATGGAATGGAATGGAATGAAGTCAACCTAAATGGAATAGAAAGGAATGGAATGGAATGGAATCAACCAAAATGGAATAGAAAGGAATGGAATGGAATCAACCGGATTGGAATGGAATGTAGTCAAACCGAATGGAATGGAATGGAATGGAAACAACCGGAATGGAATGAAATGAAATGGAATGGAACGGAATGGAATAGAATATTTTCAACCCGAATGGAATGCTCTGGAATGGAATGGAATGGAATGGAAAGTAACCCAACCCGAATGTAATGGAATGGAATGGAATGCAATGGAATGGAATGGAGTGGAATGGTATCAACAAGAATGTAATGGAATGGAATGGAATGGAGTCGATTGGAATGGCATGGAGTCAACCCCAGTGCAAAGGAATGGAAAGGAATGGAATGGAACGCAATGGAATAGAATCAACCCGATTGGAACGGAACGGAATGGAATGGAATGGAATGCTATGGAATCAACCAGAATGGAATGGAATGGAATCGGATGGAATGGAATGGAATGGAATCAATCCGAATCGAAAGGAATGGAATTGAATGGAATGGAATGCAATCAACCGGAATGGAATGCAATGGAATGGAATGGAGTCAACCTAAATGCATTGGAATGGAATGGAATGGAATGGAATGGAATCAACCTAAATGGAATGGAAATGAATGGAATGGAATCAACCGGAATGGAATGGAATGGAATCAAACCGAATGGAATGGAATGGAATGGAATGGAATTAACCGGAATGGAATGGAATGGAATTGAAAGGAACGGAATGGAATGAAATCAACCAGAACGGAATAGAATCGAATGGAATGGAGTGAAATCAACACGAATGGAATGGAATGGAATCAACACGAGTAGAATGCAATGGAATGGAATGGAATGGAATGGAATGGAATGGAATGGAATGGAATCAACTGGAATGGAATGGAATGAAATGGAATGAAACGGAATGGAATGGAACAAACCCGAGTGGAATGGAATGGAATGAAATCGAATGGAAAGGAATGGAATGTAATGGAATCAACTCGAATGGAATGGAATGGAATGAAATGGAATCAACACGAATGGAATGGAATGGAATGGAATGGAATGGAATGGAATGGAATCAACCCAAATGGAATGGAATGGAATGCAATGGAACGGAATGGAATCAACCCGAATGGAATGGAATGCAATGGAATGGAATCAACACGAATGGAATGGAATGCAATGTAATGGTATGGAATGGAATCAACCCGAATGGAATGGAATGGAATGGAATGGAATAGAATGGATTGGAATGGAATCCTCCTAAATGGAATGGAAAGGAATGGAATGGATTCAACCGGAATGGAATGGAATGGAGGCAAACTGAATGGAATGGAATGGAATGGAATCAACCCGAATGGAATGCAACGGAATGGAATGGAACGGTACCAAACCGAATGGAATGGTATGCAATAGAATGGAATGGAATGGAATGGAATGGAATGGAATGGAATGGAATAAACCAGAATGGAATGGAATGGAATGGATAGAATGGAATAGATTGGAATGGAATGGAATCAACTCAAATGGAATGGAATGGAATGGAATCGAATGGAATAGAATCAACCCGAATGGAACGGAATGGAATGGAATGGAATGGAATCAACCGGAATGAAATGGAATGGAATGGAATGGAATGGAATGAAGTCAACCTAAATGGAATAGAAAGGAATGGAATGGAATGGAATCAACCAAAATGGAATAGAAAGGAATGGAATGGAATCAACCGGATTGGAATGGAATGTAGTCAAACCGAATGGAATGGAATGGAATGGAAACAACCGGAATGGAATGAAATGAAATGGAATGGAACGGAATGGAATAGAATATTTTCAACCCGAATGGAATGGTCTGGAATGGAATGGAATGGAATGGAAAGTAACCCAACCCGAATGTAATGGAATGGAATGGAATGCAATGGAATGGAATGGAGTGGAATGGTATCAACAGGAATGTAATGGAATGGAATGGAATGGAGTCGATTGGAATGGCATGGAGTCAACCCCAGTGCAAAGGAATGGAAAGGAATGGAATGGAACGCAATGGAATAGAATCAACCCGATTGGAACGGAACGGAATGGAATGGAATGGAATGCTATGGAATCAACCAGAATGGAATGGAATGGAATGGAAAGGAATGGAATTAACCGGAATGGAATGGAATGGAATTGAAAGGAACGGAATGGAATGGAATCAACCCGAATGGAATGGAATGGAATGGCATGGATTCAACCCGAATGGAATGGAATGGAATGGAATGGAATGGAATGGAATCAACCAGAATGGAATGGAATGGAATGGAAAGAATGGAATAATTTGGAATGGAATGGAATCAACCCAAATGTAATGGAATGGAATGGAAGGGAATAGAACCAACCCGAATGGAACGGAATGGAATGGAATGGAATGGAATGAACACGAATGAAATGGAAAGGAATGGAATGGAATGGAATGGAATGGAATGGAGTCAACCTAAATGGAATGGAAAGGAATGGAATGGAATGGAATCAACCTAAATGGAATGGAAAGGAATGGAATGGAATCAACCGGAAAGGAATGGAATGGAGTCAAACCGAATGGAATGGAATGGAATGGCATCAACCGGAATGGAATGGAATGAAATGGAATGTAATGGAATGGAACGGAATGGAATAGAATATTATCAACCCGAATGGAATGATTTGGAATGGAATGGAATGGAATCAACCCGAATGGAATGGAATGGAATGGAATTGAATGGAATAAACCCGAATGGAATGGAATGGAATCAACCCGAATGGAATGGAATGGAATGGAATGGAAGCAACCCAAGTGGAATGGAATGGAATGGATCGGAATGGAATGGAATATAATGGAATGGAATAGAATCAACCCGAATGGAACGGAATGGAATGGAATGCTATGGAATCAACCCGAATGGAATGGAATGGAATCGCATGGAATGGAATGGAATGGAATCAACCCAAATGGAAAGGAATGGAATGGAATTGAATTGAATGGAATCAACTGGAATGGAATATAAGGGAATGCAATGGAATGGAAAGGAGTCAACCGGAATGGAATGGAATGGAATGGAATGGAAACAACCGGAATGGAATGGAATGGAATGGAATGGAATCAACCTAAATGGAAAGGAAAGGAATGGAATGGAGTCAAACCGAATGGAATGGAATGGAATGGAATGGAATCAACACGAATGGAATGGAGTGGAATGGAATGGAATGGAATGGAATCAACACTAATGGAATGGAATGGAATGGAATGGAATGGAATGAACCGGAATGGAATGGAATGTAATGGAATGCAATGGAATGGAATGGAATGCAATGGAATGGAATGGAATCAACCCGAATGGAATGGAATGGAATGGAATGGAATGGAATGGAATCAACCGGAATGGAATGGAATGGAATGGAATGGAACCAACGTAAATGGAAATGAAAGGAATGGAATGGAGTGGCATTCAATCAACCAGAATGGAATGGAATGAAATGGAATGGAATGGAATGGAACGGATTGGAATGGAAAGTTATCAATCCGAATGGAATTGTATGGAATAGAATGGAATGGAATGGAAGGGAATCAACCCGAATGGAATGGAATGGAATGGAATGGAATGGAATCAGCACGAATGGAATGGAATGGAATGGAATGGAATCAACCGGAATGGAATGGAATGGAATGGAATGGAATGGAATGGAATGGAATGGAATCAACCTAAATGGAAAGGAAAGGAATGGAATGAAGTGGAATGGAATCAACCCGAATGGAATGGAATGAAATGGAATGGAATGGAATGGAACGGATTGGAATGGAATGTTATCAACCCGGATGGAATGGTATGGAATAGAATGGAATGGAATGGAAGGGAATCAACCCGAATGGAATGGAATGGAATGGAATGGAATGGAATGGAATGGAATCAGCACGAATGGAATGGAATGGAATGGAATGGAATCAACCAGAATGGAATGGAATGGAATGGAATGGAATGGAAAGGAATCAACACGAATGGAATGGAATGGAATCAACACGAATTGAATGGAATGGAATGGAATGGAATGGAATGGAATGGAATCAACCCAAATGGAATGGAATGGAATGCAATGGAACGGAATGGAATCAACCCGAATGGAATGGAATGCAATGGAATGGAATCAACACGAATGGAATGGAATGCAATGTGATGGTATGGAATGGAATCAACCCGAATGGAATGGAATGGAATGGAATGGAATAGAATGGAATGGAATGGAATCATCCTAAATGGAATGGAAAGGAATGGAATGGATTCAACCGGAATGGAAAGGAATGGAGGTAAACTGAATGGAATGGAATGGAATGGAATCAACCCGAATGGAATGCAATGGAATGGAATGGAACGTTATCAAACCGAATGGAATGGTATGCAATAGAATGGAATGGAATGGAAGGGAATCAACCCGAATGGAATGGAATGGAATGGAATGGAATGGAATGGAATGGAATGGAATGGAATAAACCAGAATGGAATGGAATGGAATGGATAGAATGGAATAGATTGGAGTGGAATGGAATCAACTCAAATGGAATGGAATGGAATGGAATGCAATCGAATGGTATAGAATCAACCCGAATGGAACGGAATGGAATGGAATGGAATCAACCGGAATGAAATGGAATGGAATGGAATGGAATGGAATAAAGTCAACCTAAATGGAATGGAAAGGAATGGAATGGAGTGGAATCAACCTAAATGGAATGGAAAGTATTGGAATGGAATCAACTGGAATGGAATGGAATGAAGTCAAACCGAATGGAATGGAATGGAATGGAAACAACCGGAATGGAATGAAATGAAATGGAATGGAATTGAATGGAACGGTATGGAATAGAATATTTTCAACCCGAATGAAATGGTCTGGAATGGAATGGAATGGAATGGAAAGTAATCAACCCGAATGGAATGGAATGGAATGGAATGCAATGGAATGGAATGGAGTGGAATGGAATCAACCAGAATGGAATGGAATGGAATGGAATGGAATCGATTGGAATGGCATGGAGTCAACCAAATTGCAATGGAATGGAATGGAATGGAATGGAACGCAATGGAATAGAATCAACCCGATTGGAGCGGAACGGAATGGAATGGAATGGAATGCTATGGAATCAACCAGAATGGAATGGAATGGAATCGGATGGAATGGAATGGAATGTAATCAATCCGAATCGAAAGGAATGGAATGGAATGGAATGGAATGGAATCAACCGGAATGGAATGCAATGGAATGGAATGGAGTCAACCTAAATGCATTGGAAAGGAATGGAATGGAATGGAATCAACCTAAATGGAATGGAAATGAATGGAATGGAATCAACCGGAATGGAATGGAATGGAATCAACCCAAATGGAATGGAATGGAATGGAATGGAATGGAATGGAATCAACCCGAATGGAATGGAATGGAATGGAATGGAATCAAACCAAATGGAATGGAATGGAGTGGATTGGAATGGAATGGAATCAACCGTAACGGAGTGGAATGGAATGGAATGGAATGGAATGGAATCAAACGGAATGGAATGGAATCGAATGGAATGGAATGTAGTGGGATCGAAATGAATGGAATGAAATCAACCCGAATGGAATGGAATGGAACGGAATGGAATGGAATATTATCACCCCGAATGGAAAGGTTTGGAATGGAATGGAATGGAATGGAATGGAATGGAAAGTAATCAACCCGAATGGAATGGAATGGAATGGAATGGAATGGATTGGAATGGAATGGAATGGAATGGAATGGGATGAAGTGGAATGGAATCAACCAGAATGGAATGGAATGGAATGGAATGGAATGGAATAGATTGGATTGGAATGGAGTCAACCCAAGTCTAATGGAATGGAATGGGATGGAATGGAACGCAATGGAATAGAATCAACTCGATTGGAACGGAATGGAATGGAATGGAATGGAATGCTATGTAATCAAACCGAATGGAATGGAATGGAATAGGATAGAATGGAATGGAATGGAATCAATCCGAATGGAAAGGAAAGGAATGGAATAGAATGTAATGGAATCAACCGGAATGGAATTGAATGGAATGGAATGGAATGGAGTCAATAAAAATGGAATGGAAAGGAATGGAATGGAATGGAATCAACCTAAATGGAATGGAAATGAATGGAATGGAATCAACCGTAATGGAAGGGAATGGAGTCAAACCGAATGGAATGGAATGGAATGGAATCAACCTGAATAGAAAGGAATGGAATGGAATGGAATGGAATGGAATCAACTTGAATGGAATGGAATGGAATGGAATGCAATGGAATGGAACAGATTGGAGTCATCCCGAATGGAATGGAATGGAATGGAATGGAATGGAATGAACCGGAATGGAATGGAATGGAACGGAATGGAATGGAATGGAATCAACCGGAATGGAAAGGAATGGAATGGAATGGAATGGAACCAACCGAAATGGAAAGGAAAGGAATGGAATGGAGTGGAATGGAATCAACCCGAATGGAATGGAATGAAATGGAATGGAATGGAATGGAACGGATTGGAATGGAAAGTTATCAATCCGAATGGAATGGTATAGAATAGAATGGAATGGAATGGAAGGGAATCAACCCGAATGGAATGGAATGGAAAGGAATGGAATGGAATGGAATGGAATGGAATGGAATGGAATGGAATGGAATCAGCACAAATGGAATGGAATGGAATGGAATGGAATCAACCGGAATGGAATGGAATGGAATGGAATGGAATGGAATCAACCTAAATGGAAAGGAAAGGAATGGAATGGAGTGGAATGGAATCAACCCGAATGGAATGGAATGAAATGCAGTGGAATGGAATGGAACGGATTGGAATGGAATGTTATCAAACCGAATGGAATCGTATGGAAAAGAATGGAATGGAATGGAATCAACACGAATAGAATGGAGTGGAATAGAATGGAATGGAATGGAAAGGAATGGAATGGAATGGAATGGAATGGAATGGAATCAAACCGAATTGAATGGAATGGACTGGAATGGAATTAACCGTAATGGAATGGAATGGAATGGAATGGAATGGAATCAACCCGAATGGAAAGCAATGGAATGGAATGGAATCAACCCGAATGTAATGGAATGGAATGAAAAAAAATTAAATGGAATGGAATGGAACCAACACGAATGGAATGGAATGGAATGAAATCGAATGGAATGGAATGAAATCGCATGGAATGGAATTGAATGAAATCGAATGGAATGGAATGGAATGGAATGGAATCAACTCGAATGGAATGGAATGGAATGGAATGGAATGGAATGGAATCAACCCAAATGGAATGGAATGGAATGGAATGGAATGGAATGGAATGGAATCAACCCGAATGGAATGGAATGGAATGGAATGGAATCAACCTGAATGGATTGGAATGGAGTGGAATGGAATGGAATGGAATGGAATCAAACCAAATGGAATGGAATGGAGTGGATTGGAATGGAATGGAATCAACCGTAACGGAGTGGAATGTAATGGAAAGGAATGGAATGGAATCAAACTGAATGGAATGGAATCGAATGGAATGGAATGTAGTGGGATCGAAATGAATGGAATGGAATCAAACCGAATGGAATGGAATGGAACAGAATGGAATAGAATATTATCACCCCGAATGGAATGGTTTGGAATGGAATGGAATGGAATGGAATGTAAAGTAATCAACCCGAATGGAATGGAATGGATTGGAATGGAATGGAATGGAATGGAATGGAATGAAGTGGAATGGAATCAACCAGAATGGAATGGAATGGAATGGAATGGAATAGATTGGATTGGAATGGAGTCAACCCAAGTCGAATGGAATTTAATGGGATGGAATGGAACGCAATGGAATAGAATCAACTCGATTGGAACGGAATGGAATGGAATGGAATGGAATGCTATGGAATCAAACCGAATGGAATGGAATGGAATCGGATAGAATGGAATGGAATGGAATCAATCCGAATGGAAAGGAATGGAATGGAATAGAATGGAATGGAATCAACCGGAATGGAATTGAATGGAATGGAATGGAATGGAGTCAATACAAATGGAATGGAAAGGAATGGAATGGAATGGAATCAACCTAAATGGAATGGAAGGGAATGGAATGGAATCAACCGGAATGGAAGGGAATGGAGTCAAACCGAATGGAATGGAATGGAATTGGATGGAATGGAATGGAATGGAATCAACCTGAATAGAAAGGAATGGAATGGAATGGAATGGAATGGAATCAACTTGAATGGAATGGAATGGAATGCAATGGAATGTAATGGAATGGAGTCATCCCGAATGGAATGGAATGGAATGGAATGGAATGGAATGGAATGGAATCAACCGGAATGGAATGGAATGGAATGGAATGGAATGGAATGGAATAAACCGGAATGGAATGGAATGGAACCAACCTAAATGGAAAGGAAAGGAATGGAATGGAGTGGAATGGAATCAACCCGAATGGAATGGAATGAAATGGAATGTAATGGAATGGAACGGATTGGAATGGAAAGTTATCAATCCGAACGGAATTGTATGGAATAGAATGGAATGGAATGGAAGGGAATCAACCCGAATGGAATGGAATGGAAAGGAATGGAATGGAATGGAATGGAATGGAATGGAATGGAATGGAATGGAATGGAATAAGCACGAATGGAATGGAATGGAATGGAATGGAATCAACCGGAATGGAATGGAATGGAATGGAATGGAATGGAATGGAATCAACCTAAATGGAAAGGAAAGGAATGGAATGGAGTGGAATGGAATCAACCCGAATGGAATGGAATGAAATGCAATGGAATGGAATGGAACGGATTGGAATGCAATGTTATCAAACCGAATGGAATCGTATGGAAAAGAATGGAATGGAATGGAAGGGAATCAACCCGAATGGAATGGAATGGAATGGAATGGAAAGGAATGGAATGCAATGGAATGGAATGGAATCAACCCGAATTGAATGGAATGGACTGGAATGGAATTAACCGGAATGGAATGGAATGGAATGGAATGGAATCAACCCGAATGGAATGGAATGGAATGGAATGGAATGGAATGGAATGGAATGGAATCAACACGAATGGAATGGAATGAAATCAACTCAAATAGAATGGAGTGGAATGGAATTTAATGGAATCAAGTGGAATGGAATGGAATGGAATGGAAAGCAATGGAATGGAATGGAATCAACCCGAATGAAATGGAATGGAATGAAAAAAAATGAAATGGAATGGAATGGAACCAACACGAATGGAATGGAATGGAATGAAATCGAATGGAATGGAATGAAATCGCATGGAATGGAATTGAATGAAATCGAATGGAATGGAATGGAATGGAATGGAATCAACACAAATGGAATGGAATGGAATGGAATGGAATGGAATGGAATGGAATGAACCCAAAAGGAATGGAATGGAATGGAATGGAATCAACCTGAATGGATTGGAATGGAGTGGAATGGAATGGAATGGAATGGAATCAAACCAAAAGGAATGGAATGGAGTGGATTGGAATGGAATGGAATCAACCGTAACGGAGTGGAATCGAATGGAATGGAATGGAATGGAATCAAACTGAATGGAATGAAATCGAATGGAATGGAATGCAGTGGGATCGAAATGAATGGAATGGAATCAACCCGAATGGAATGGAATGGAAAGGAATGGAATAGAATATTATCACCCCGAATGGAATGGTTTGGAATGGAATGGAATGGAATGGAATGGAATGGAATGGAAAGGAATGGAATGGAATGAAGTGGAATGGAATCAACCAGAATGGAATGGAATGGAATGGAATGGAACGGAATAAACCCGAATGGAACGGAATGGAATGGAATGGAAAGGAATCAACACGAATGGAATGAAATGGAATCAACACGAATGGAATGGAATGGAATGGAATGGAATGGAATGGAATGGAATGGAATCAACCCAAATGGAATGGAATGGAATGCAATGGAACGGAATGGAATCAACCCGAATGGAATGGAATGCAATGGAATGGAATCAACACGAATGGAATGGAATGCAATGTAATGGTATGGAATGGAATCAACCCGAATGGAATGGAATGGAATGGAATGGAATAGAATGGAATGGAATGGAATCCTCCTAAATGGAATGGAAAGGAATGGAATGGATTCAACCGGAATGGAATGGAATGGAGGCAAACTGAATGGAATGGAATGGAATGGAATCAACCCGAATGGAATGCAACGGAATGGAATGGAACGGTACCAAACCGAATGGAATGGTATGCAATAGAATGGAATGGAATGGAATGGAATGGAATGGAATGGAATGGAATAAACCAGAATGGAATGGAATGGAATGGATAGAATGGAATAGATTGGAATGGAATGGAATCAACTCAAATGGAATGGAATGGAATGGAATCGAATGGAATAGAATCAACCCGAATGGAACGGAATGGAATGGAATGGAATGGAATCAACCGGAATGAAATGGAATGGAATGGAATGGAATGGAATGAAGTCAACCTAAATGGAATAGAAAGGAATGGAATGGAATGGAATCAACCAAAATGGAATAGAAAGGAATGGAATGGAATCAACCGGATTGGAATGGAATGTAGTCAAACCGAATGGAATGGAATGGAATGGAAACAACCGGAATGGAATGAAATGAAATGGAATGGAACGGAATGGAATAGAATATTTTCAACCCGAATGGAATGCTCTGGAATGGAATGGAATGGAATGGAAAGTAACCCAACCCGAATGTAATGGAATGGAATGGAATGCAATGGAATGGAATGGAGTGGAATGGTATCAACAAGAATGTAATGGAATGGAATGGAATGGAGTCGATTGGAATGGCATGGAGTCAACCCCAGTGCAAAGGAATGGAAAGGAATGGAATGGAACGCAATGGAATAGAATCAACCCGATTGGAACGGAACGGAATGGAATGGAATGGAATGCTATGGAATCAACCAGAATGGAATGGAATGGAATCGGATGGAATGGAATGGAATGGAATCAATCCGAATCGAAAGGAATGGAATTGAATGGAATGGAATGCAATCAACCGGAATGGAATGCAATGGAATGGAATGGAGTCAACCTAAATGCATTGGAATGGAATGGAATGGAATGGAATGGAATCAACCTAAATGGAATGGAAATGAATGGAATGGAATCAACCGGAATGGAATGGAATGGAATCAAACCGAATGGAATGGAATGGAATGGAATGGAATTAAACGGAATGGAATGGAATGGAATTGAAAGGAACGGAATGGAATGAAATCAACCAGAACGGAATAGAATCGAATGGAATGGAGTGAAATCAACACGAATGGAATGGAATGGAATCAACACGAGTAGAATGCAATGGAATGGAATGGAATGGAATGGAATGGAATGGAATGGAATGGAATCAACTGGAATGGAATGGAATGAAATGGAATGAAACGGAATGGAATGGAACAAACCCGAGTGGAATGGAATGGAATGAAATCGAATGGAAAGGAATGGAATGTAATGGAATCAACTCGAATGGAATGGAATGGAATGAAATGGAATCAACACGAATGGAATGGAATGGAATGGAATGGAATGGAATGGAATGGAATCAACCCAAATGGAATGGAATGGAATGCAATGGAACGGAATGGAATCAACCCGAATGGAATGGAATGCAATGGAATGGAATCAACACGAATGGAATGGAATGCAATGTAATGGTATGGAATGGAATCAACCCGAATGGAATGGAATGGAATGGAATGGAATAGAATGGATTGGAATGGAATCCTCCTAAATGGAATGGAAAGGAATGGAATGGATTCAACCGGAATGGAATGGAATGGAGGCAAACTGAATGGAATGGAATGGAATGGAATCAACCCGAATGGAATGCAACGGAATGGAATGGAACGGTACCAAACCGAATGGAATGGTATGCAATAGAATGGAATGGAATGGAATGGAATGGAATGGAATGGAATGGAATAAACCAGAATGGAATGGAATGGAATGGATAGAATGGAATAGATTGGAATGGAATGGAATCAACTCAAATGGAATGGAATGGAATGGAATCGAATGGAATAGAATCAACCCGAATGGAACGGAATGGAATGGAATGGAATGGAATCAACCGGAATGAAATGGAATGGAATGGAATGGAATGGAATGAAGTCAACCTAAATGGAATAGAAAGGAATGGAATGGAATGGAATCAACCAAAATGGAATAGAAAGGAATGGAATGGAATCAACCGGATTGGAATGGAATGTAGTCAAACCGAATGGAATGGAATGGAATGGAAACAACCGGAATGGAATGAAATGAAATGGAATGGAACGGAATGGAATAGAATATTTTCAACCCGAATGGAATGGTCTGGAATGGAATGGAATGGAATGGAAAGTAACCCAACCCGAATGTAATGGAATGGAATGGAATGCAATGGAATGGAATGGAGTGGAATGGTATCAACAGGAATGTAATGGAATGGAATGGAATGGAGTCGATTGGAATGGCATGGAGTCAACCCCAGTGCAAAGGAATGGAAAGGAATGGAATGGAACGCAATGGAATAGAATCAACCCGATTGGAACGGAACGGAATGGAATGGAATGGAATGCTATGGAATCAACCAGAATGGAATGGAATGGAATCGGATGGAATGGAATGGAATGGAATCAATCCGAATCGAAAGGAATGGAATTGAATGGAATGGAATGCAATCAACCGGAATGGAATGCAATGGAATGGAATGGAGTCAACCTAAATGCATTGGAATGGAATGGAATGGAATGGAATGGAATCAACCTAAATGGAATGGAAATGAATGGAATGGAATCAACCGGAATGGAATGGAATGGAATCAAACCGAATGGAATGGAATGGAATGGAATGGAATTAACCGGAATGGAATGGAATGGAATTGAAAGGAACGGAATGGAATGAAATCAACCAGAACGGAATAGAATCGAATGGAATGGAGTGAAATCAACACGAATGGAATGGAATGGAATCAACACGAGTAGAATGCAATGGAATGGAATGGAATGGAATGGAATGGAATGGAATGGAATGGAATCAACTGGAATGGAATGGAATGAAATGGAATGAAACGGAATGGAATGGAACAAACCCGAGTGGAATGGAATGGAATGAAATCGAATGGAAAGGAATGGAATGTAATGGAATCAACTCGAATGGAATGGAATGGAATGAAATGGAATCAACACGTATGGAATGGAATGGAATGGAATGGAATGGAATGGAATGGAATGGAATGGAATCAACCTAAATGGAAAGGAAAGAATGGAATGGAGTGGAATGGAATCAACCCGAATTGAATGGAATGGACTGGAATGGAATTAACCGGAATGGAATGGAATGGAATCAACCCGAATGGAATGGAATGGAATGGAATGGAATGGAATGGAATCAACAAGAATGGAATGGTATGGAATCAACACGAATAGAATGGAGTGGAATGGAATGGAATGGAATCAAGTGGAATGGAATGGAATGGAATGGAAAGCAATGGAATGGAATGGAATCAACCCGAATGTAATGGAATGGAATGGAGAAAAATGAAATGGAATGGAATGGAACCAACACGAATGGAATGGAATGGAATGAAATCGAATGGAATGGAATGAAATCGCCTGGAATGGAATTGAATGAAATCGAATGGAATGGAATGGAATGGAATGGAATCAACTCGAATGGAATAGAATGGAATGGAATGGAATCAACCCAAATGGAATGGAATGGAATGGAATGGAATGGAATGGAATGGAATGGAATCCACCCGAATGGAATGGAATGGAATGGAATGGAATCAACCTGAATGGATTGGAATGGAGTGGAATGGAATGGAATGGAATGGAATCAAACCAAATGGAATGGAATGGAGTGGATTGGAATGGAATGGAATCAACCGTAATGGATTGGAATGGAATGGAATGGAATGGAATGGAATCAAACTGAATGGAATGGAATCGAATGGAATGGAATGTAGTGGGATCGAAATGAATGGAATGGAATCAACCCGAATGGAATGGAATGGAACGGAATGGAAAGTAATCAACCCGAATGGAATGGAATGGAATGGAATGGATTGGAATGGAATGGAATGGAATGGAATGGAATGAAGTGGAATGGAATCAACCAGAATGGAATGGAATGGAATGGAATGGAATAGATTGGATTGGAATGGAGTCAACCCAAGTCGAATGGAATGGAATGGGATAGAATGGAACGCAATGGAATAGAATCAACTCGATTGGAACGGAATGGAATGGAATGGAATGGAATCCTATGGAATCAAACCGAATGGAATGGAATGGAATCGGATAGAATGGAATGGAATGGAATGAATCCGAATGGAAAGGAATTGAATGGAATAGAATGGAATGGAATCAACCGGAATGGAATTGAATGGAATGGAATGGAATGGAGTCAATACAAATGGAATGGAAAGGAATGGAATGGAATGGAATCAACTCGAATGGAATGGAATGGAATGAAATGGAATCAACACGTATGGAATGGAATGGAATGGAATGGAATGGAATGGAATGGAATCAACCTAAATGGAAAGGAAAGAATGGAATGGAGTGGAATGGAATCAACCCGAATGGAATGGAATGAAATGCAATGGAATGGAATGGAACGGATTGGAATGGAATGTTATCAAACCGAATGGAATCGTATGGAAAGGAACGGAATGGAATGGAAGGGAATCAACCCGAATGGAATGGAATGGAAAGGAATGGAAAGGAATGGAATGCAATGGAATGGAATGGAATCAACCCGAATTGAATGGAATGGACTGGAATGGATTTAACCGGAATGGAATGGAATGGAATGGAATGGAATCAACCCGAATGGAATGGAATGGAATGGAATGGAATGGAATCAACACGAATGGAATGGAATGGAATCAACACGAATAGCATGGAGTGGAATGGAATGGAATGGAATCAAGTGGAATGGAATGGAAAGCAATGGAATGGAATGGAATCAACCCGAATGTAATGGAATGGAATGAAAAAAAAATGAAATGGAATGGAATGGAAGCAACACGAATGGAATGGAAAGGAATGAAATCGAATGGAATGGAATGAAATCGCATGGAATGGAATTGAATGAAATCGAATGGAATGGAATGGAATGGAATCAACTCGAATGGAATGGAATGGAATGGAATGGAATCAACCCAAATGGAATGGAATGGAATGTAATCAACCCGAATGGAATGGAATGGAATGGAATGGAATCAACCTGAATGGATTGGAATGGAGTGGAATGGAATGGAATGGAATGGAATCAAACCCAATGGAATGGAATGGAGTGGATTGGAATGGAATGGAATCAACCGTAACGGAGTGGAATGGAATGGAATGGAATGGAATGGAATCAAACTGAATGGAATGGAATCGAATGGAATGGAATGTAGTGGAATCGAAATGAATGGAATGGAATCAACCCGAATGGAATGGAATGGAACGGAATGGAATAAAATATTATCACCCCGAATGGAATGGTTTGGAATGGAATGGAATGGAATGGAATGGAAAGTAATCAACCCGAATGAAATGGAATGGAATGGAATGGATTGGAATGGAATGGAATGGAATCGAATGGAATGAAGTGGAATGGAATCAACCAGAATGGAATGGAATGGAATGGAATGGAATAGATTGGATTGGAATGGAGTCAACCCAAGTTGAATGGAATGGAATGGGATAGAATGGAACGCAATGGAATAGAATCAACTCGATTGGAACGGAATGGAATGGAATGGAATGGAATGCTATGGAATCAAACCGAAAGGAATGGAATGGAATCGGATAGAATGGAATGGAATGGAATCAATCCGAATGGAAAGGAATGGAATGGAATAGAATGTAATGGAATCAACCGGAATGGAATTGAATGGAATGGAATGGAATGCTGTCAATACAAATGGAATGGAAAGGAATGGAATGGAATGGAATCAACCTAAATGGAATGGAAATGAATGGAATGGAATCAATCGTAATGGAAGGGAATGGAGTCAAACCGAATGGAATGGAATGGAATTGGATGGAATGGAATGGAATGGAATCAACCTGAATGGAAAGGAATGGAATGGAATGGAATCAACTTGAATGGAATGGAATGGAATGCAATGGAATGGAATGGAATGGAGTCATCCCGAATGGAATGGAATGGAATGGAATGGAATGGAATCAACCGGAATGGAATGGAATGGAATGGAATGGAATGGAATGGAATGGAATGGAATCAACCGGAATGGAATGGAATGGAATGGAATGGAGCCAACCTAAATGGAAAGGAAAGGAATGGAATGGAGTGGAATGGAATCAACCCGAATGGAATGGAATGAAATGGAATGGAATGGAATGGAACGGATTGGAATGGAAAGTTATCAATCCGAATGGAACTGTATGGAATAGAATGGAATGGAATGGAAGGGAATCAACCCGAATGGAATGGAATGGAAAGGAATGGAATGGAATGGAATGGAATGGAATGGAATGGAATGGAATGGAATTTAATGGAATGGAACCAACCCGAATGGAATGGAATGGAATGGAATGGAATCAACCGGAATGGAATGGAATGGAATGGAATGGAATGGAATCAACCGGAATGGAATGGAATGGAATGGAATGGAATGGAACCAACCTAAATGGAAAGGAAAGGAGTGGAATGGAGTGGAATGGAATCAACCCGAATGAAATGGAATGAAATGGAATGGAATGGAATGGAACGGATTGGAATGGAAAGTTATCAATCCGAATGGAATTGTATGGAATAGAATGGAAAGGAATGGAAGGGAATAAACCCGAATGGAATGGAATGGAAAGGAATGGAATGGAATGGAATGGAATGGAATGGAATGGAATGGAATCAGCACGAATGGAATGGAATGGAATGGAATCAACCGGAATGGAATGGAATGGAATGGAATGGAATGGAATGGAATGGAATGGTATCAACCTAAATGGAAAGGAAAGGAATGGAATGGAGTGGAATGGAATCATCCCGAATGGAATGGAATGAAATGCAATGGAATGGAATGGAACGGATTGGAGTGGAATGTTATCAAACCGAATGGAATCGTATGGAAAAGAATGGAATGGAATGGAAGGGAATCAACCCGAATGGAATGGAATGGAAAGGAATGGAAAGCAATGGAATGGAATGGAATCAACCCGAATGTAATGGAATGGAATGAAAAAAAATGAAATGGAATGGAATGGAACCAACACGAATGGAATGGAATGGAATGAAATCGAATGGAATGGAATGAAATCGCATGGAATGGAATTGAATGAAATCGAATGGAATGGAATGGAATGGAATGGAATCAACTCGAATGTAATGGAATGGAATGGAATGGAATCAACCCAAATGGAATGGAATGGAATGGAATCAACCTGAATGGATTGGAATGGAGAGGAATGGAATGGAATGAAATGGAATCAAACCAAATGGAATGGAATGGAGTGGATTGGAATGGAATGGAATCAACCGTAACGGAGTGGAATCGAATGGAATGGAATGGAATGGAATCAAACAGAATGGAATGGAATCGAATGGAATGGAATGTAGTGGGATCGAAATGAATGGAATGGAATCAACCCGAATGGAATGGAATGGAACGGAATGGAATAGAATATTATCACCCCGAATGGAATGGTTTGGAATGGAATGGAATGGAATGGAATGGAAAGTAATAAACCCGAATGGAATGGAATGGAATGGAATGGATTGGAATGGAATGGAATGGAATGGAATGGAATGGAATGGAATGGAATGGAATCAACCGGAATGGAATGGAATGGAATGGAATGGAGTCATCCCGAATGGAATGGAATGGAATGGAATGGAATCAACCCGAATGGAATGGAATGAAATGCAATGGAATGGAATGGAACGGATTGGAATGGAATGTTATCAAACCGAATGGAATCGTATGGAAAAGAATGGAATGGAATGGAAGGGAATCAACCCGAATGGAATGGAATGGAAAGGAATGGAAAGGAATGGAATGCAATGGAATGGAATGGAATCAACCCGAATTGAATGGAATGGACTGGAATGGAATTAACCGGAATGGAATGGCATGGAATGGAATGGAATCAACCCGAATGGAATGGAATGGAATGGAATGGAATGGAATCAACACGAATGGAATGGAATGGAATCAACACGAATAGAATGGAGTGGAATGGAATGGAATGGAATGAAGTGGAATGGAATGGAATGGAATGGAAAGCAATGGAATGGGATGGAATCAACCCGAATGTAATGGAATGGAATGAAAAAAAATGAAATGGAATGGAATGGAACCAACACGAATGGAATGGAATGGAATGAAATCGAATGGAATGGAATGAATTTGCATGGAATGGAATTGAATGAAATGGAATGGAATGGAATGGAATGGAATGGAATCAACTCGAATGGAATGGAATGGAATGGAATGGAATCAACCCAAATGGAATGTAATGGAATGGAATGGAATGGAATGGAATCAACCCGAATGGAATGGAATGGATTCAACCTGAATGGATTGGAATGGAGTGGAATGGAATGGCATCAACCCAAATGGAATGGAATGGAATGGAATGGAATGGAATTTAATGGAATGGAACCAACCCGAATGGAATGGAATGGAATGGAATGGAATCAACCGGAATGGAATGGAATGGAATGGAATGGAATGGAATCAACCGGAACGGAATGGAATGGAATGGAATGGAATGGAACCAACCTAAATGGAAAGGAAAGGAATGGAATGGATTGGAATGGAATCAACCCGAATGGAATGGAATGAAATGGAATGCAATGGAATGGAACGGATTGGAATGGAAAGTTATCAATCCGAATGGAATTGCATGGAATAGAATGGAATGGAATGGAAGGGAATAAACCCGAATGGAATGGAATGGAAAGGAATGGAATGGAATGGAATCGAATGGAATGGAATGGAATGGAATGGAATGGAATCAGCACGAATGGAATGGAATGGAATGTAATCAACCGGAATGGAATCGAATAGAATGGAATGGAATCAACCTAAATGGAAAGGAAAGGAATGGAATGGAGTGGAATGGAATCAACCCGAATGGAATGGAATGAAATGCAATGGAATGGAATGGAACGGATTGGAATGGAATGTTATCAAACCGAATGGAATCGTATGCAAAAGAATGGAATGGAATGGAAGGGAATCAACCCGAATGGAATGGAATGGAAAGGAGTGGAATTGAATGGAATGGAATGGAATCAAACCGAATTGAATGGAATGGACTGGAATGGAATTAACCGGAATGGAATGGAATGGAATGGAATGGAATCAACCCGAATGGAATGGAATGGAATGGAATGGAATCAACACGAATGGAATGGAATGGAATCAACACGAATAGAATGGAGGGGAATGGAATGGAATGGAATGGAAAGGAATGGAATGGAATGGAATGGAATGGAATCAAACCGAATTGAATGGAATGGACTGGAATGGAATTAACCGGAATGGAATGGAATGGAATGGAATGGAATCAACCCGAATGGAAAGCAATGGAATGGAATGGAATCAACCCGAATGTAATGGAATGGAATGAAAAAAAATTAAATGGAATGGAATGGAACCAACACGAATGGAATGGAATGGAATGAAATCGAATGGAATGGAATGAAATCGCATGGAATGGAATTGAATGAAATCGAATGGAATGGAATGGAATGGAATGGAATCAACTCGAATGGAATGGAATGGAATGCAATGGAATGGAATCAACCCAAATGGAATGGAATGGAATGGAATGGAATGGAATGGAATGGAATGGAGTGGAATCAACCCGAATGGAATGGAATGAAATCAACCTGAATGTATTGGAATGGAGTGGAATGGAATGGAATGGAATGGAATCAAACCAAATGGAATGGAATGGAGTGGATTGGAATGGAATGGAATCAACCGTAACGGAGTGGAATGGAATGGAAAGGAATGGAATGGAATCAAACTGAATGGAATGGAATCGAATGGAATGGAATGTAGTGGGATAGAAATGAATGGAATGGAATCAAACCGAATGGAATGGAATGGAACAGAATGGAATAGAATATTATCACCCCGAATGGAATGGTTTGGAATGGAATGGAATGTAAAGTAATCAACCCGAATGGAATAGAATGGAATGGAATGGATTGGAATGGAATGGAATGGAATGGAATGGAATGAAGTGGAATGGAATCAACCAGAATGGAATGGAATGGAAAGGAATGGAATAGATTGGATTGGAATGGAGTCAACCCAAGTCGAATGGAATGGAATGGGATGGAATGGAACGCAATGGAATAGAATCAACTCGATTGGAACGGAATGGAATGGAATGGAATGGAATGCTATGGAATCAAACCGAATGGAATGGAATGGAATCGGATAGAATGGAATGGAATGGAATCAATCCGAATGGAAAGGAATGGAATGGAATAGAATGGAATGGAATCAACCGGAATGGAATTGAATGGAATGGAATGGAATGGAGTCAATACAAATGGAATGGAAAGGAATGGAATGGAATGGAATCAACCTAAATGGAATGGAAGGGAATGGAATGCAATCAACCGGAATGGAAGGGAATGGAGTCAAACCGAATGGAATGGAATGGAATTGGATGGAATGGAATGGAATGGAATCAACCTGAACAGAAAGGAATGGAATGGAATGGAATGGAATGGAATCAACTTGAATGGAATGGAATGGAATGCAATGGAATGTAATGGAATGGAGTCATCCCGAATGGAATGGAATGGAATGGAATGGAATGGAATGGAATGGAATGGAATGGAATCAACCGGAATGGAATGGAATGGAATGGAATGGAATCAACCGGAATGGAATGGAATGGAACCAACCTAAATGGAAAGGAAAGGAATGGAATGGAGTGGAATGGAATCAACCCGAATGGAATGGAATGAAATGGAATGGAATGGAATGGAACGGATTGGAATGGAAAGTTATCAATCCGAACGGAATTGTATGGAATAGAATGGAATGGAATGGAAGGGAATCAACCTGAATGGAATGGAATGGAAAGGAATGGAATGGAATGGAATGGAATGGAATGGAATGGAATGGAATGGAATGGAATGGAATAAGCACGAATGGAATGGAATGGAATGGAATGGAATCAACCGGAATGGAATGGAATGGAATGGAATGGAATGGAATGGAATCAACCTAAATGGAAAGGAAAGGAATGGAATGGAGTGGAATGGAATCAACCCGAATGGAATGGAATGAAATGCAATGGAATGGAATGGAACCGATTGGAATGCAATGATATCAAACCGAATGGAATCGTATGGAAAAGAATGGAATGGAATGGAAGGGAATCAACCCGAATGGAATGGAATGGAATGGAATGGAATGGAAAGGAATGGAATGCAATGGAATGGAATGGAATCAACCCGAATTGAATGGAATGGACTGGAATGGAATTAACCGGAATGGAATGGAATGGAATCAACGCGAATGGAATGGAATGGAATGGAATGGAATCAACACGAATGGAATGGAATGGAATCAACTCGAATAGAATGGAGTGGAATGGAATGGAATGGAATCAAGTGGAATGGAATGGAATGGAATGGAAAGCAATGGAATGGAATGGAATCAACCCGAATGAAATGGAATGGAATGAAAAAAAATGAAATGGAATGGAATGGAACCAACACGAATGGAATGGAATGGAATGAAATCGAATGGAATGGAATGAAATCGCATGGAATGGAATTGAATGAAATCGAATGGAATGGAATGGAATGGAATGGAATCAACTCGAATGGAATGGAATGGAATGGAATGGAATCAACCCAAATGGAATGGAATGGAATGGAATGGAATGGAATGGAATGGAGTGGAATCAACCCGAATGGAATGGAATGGAATCAACCTAAATGGATTGGAATGGAGTGGAATGGAATGGAATGGAATGGAATCTAACCAAATGGAATGGAATGGAGTGGATTGGAATGGAATGGAATCAACCGTAACGGAGTGGAATGGAATGGAAAGGAATGGAATGGAATCAAACTGAATGGAATGGAATCGAATGGAATGGAATGTAGTGGGATCGAAATGAATGGAATGGAATCAAACCGAATGGAATGGAATGGAACAGAATGGAATAGAATATTATCACCCCGAATGGAATGGTTTGGAATGGAATGGAATGGAATGGAATGTAAAGTAATCAACCCGAATGGAATGGAATGGAATGGAATGGATTGGAATGGAATGGAATGGAATGGAATGGAATGGAATGAAGTGGAATGGAATCAACCAGAATGGAATGGAATGGAATGGATTGGAATAGATTGGATTGGAATGGAGTCAACCCAAGTCGAATGGAATGGAATGGGATGGAATGGAACGCAATGGAATAGAATCAACTCGATTGGAACGGAATGGAATGGAATGGAATGGAATGCTATGGAATCAAACAGAATGGAATGGAATGGAATCGGATAGAATGGAATGGAATGGAATCAATCCGAATGGAAAGGAATGGAATGGAATAGAATGGAATGGAATCAACCGGAATGGAATTGAATGGAATGGAATGGAATGGAGTCAATACAAATGGAATGGAAAGGAATGGAATGGAATGGAATGGAATCAACCTAAATGGAATGGAAGGGAATGGAATGGAATCAACCGGAATGGAATTGAATGGAATGGAATGGAATGGAGTCAATACAAATGGAATGGAAAGGAATGGAATGGAATGGAATGGAATCAACCTAAATGGAATGGAAGGGAATGGAATGGAATCAACCGGAATGGAATTGAATGGAATGGAATGGAATGGAGTCAATACAAATGGAATGGAAAGGAATGGAATGGAATGGAATGGAATCAACCTAAATGGAATGGAAGGGAATGGAATGGAATCAACCGGAATGGAAGGGAATGGAGTCAAACCGAATGGAATGGAATGGAATTGGATGGAATGGAATGGAATGGAATCAACCTGAATAGAAAGGAATGGAATGGAATGGAATGGAATGGAATCAACTTGAATGGAATGGAATGCAATGCAATGGAATGTAATGGAATGGAGTCATCCCGAATGGAATGGAATAGAATGGAATGGAATGGAATGGAATCAACCGGAATGGAATGGAATGGAATGGAATGGAATCAACCGGAATGGAATGGAATGGAACCAACCTAAATGGAAAGGAAAGGAATGGAATGAAGTGGAATGGAATCAACCCGAATGGAATGGAATGAAATGGAATGGAATGGAATGGAACGGATTGGAATGGAAAGTTATCAATCCGAACGGAATTGTATGGAATGGAATGGAATGGAATGGAAGGGAATCAACCTGAATGGAATGGAATGGAAAGGAATGGAATGGAATGGAATGGAATGGAATGGAATGGAATAAGCACGAATGGAATGGAATGGAATGGAATGGAATCAACCGGAATGGAATGGATTGGAATGGAATGGAATGGAATGGAATGGAATGGAATGGAATCAACCTAAATGGAAAGGAAAGGAATGGAATGGAGTGGAATGGAATCAACCCGAATGGAATGGAATGAAATGCAATGGAATGGAATGGAACGGATTGGAATGCAATGTTATCAAACCGAATGGAATCGTATGGAAAAGAATGGAATGGAATGGAAGGGAATCAACCCGAATGGAATGGAATGGAATGGAATGGAAAGGAATGGAATGCAATGGAATGGAATGGATTCAACCCGAATTGAATGGAATGGACTGGAATGGAATTAACCGGAATGGAATGGAATGGAATGGAATGGAATCAACCCGAATGGAATGGAATGGAATGGAATGGAATGGAATGGAATGGAATCAACACGAATGGAATGGAATGGAATCAACTCGAATAGAATGGAGTGGAATGGAATGGAATGGAATCAAGTGGAATGGAATGGAATGGAATGGAAAGCAATGGAATGGAATGGAATCAACCCGAATGAAATGGAATGGAATGAAAAAAAATGAAATGGAATGGAATGGAACCAACACGAATGGAATGGAATGGAATGAAATCGAATGGAATGGAATGAAATCGCATGGAATGGAATTGAATGAAATCGAATGGAATGGAATGGCATGGAATGGAATCAACTCGAATGGAATGGAATGGAAAGGAATGGAATCAACACAAATGGAATGGAATGGAATGGAATGGAATGGAATGGAATGGAATGAACCCAAATGGAATGGAATGGAATGGAATGGAATCAACCTGAATGGATTGGAATGGAGTGGAATGGAATGGAATGGAATGGAATCAAACCAAATGGAATGGAATGGAGTGGATTGGAATGGAATGGAATCAACCGTAACGGAGTGGAATCGAATGGAATGGAATGGAATGGAATCAAACTGAGTGGAATGGAATCGAATGGAATGGAATGCAGTGGGATCGAAGTGAATGGAATGGAATCAACCCGAATGGAATGGAATGGAACGGAATGGAATAGAATATTATCACACCGAATGGAATGGTTTGGAATGGAATGGAATGGAATGGAATGGAAAGTAATCAACCCGAATGGAATGGAATGGAATGGAATGGATTGGAATGGAATGGAATGGAATGGAATGGAATGGAATGAAGTGGAATGGAATCAACCAGAATGGAATGGAATGGAATGGAATGGAACGGAATAAACCCGAATGGAACGGAATGGAATGGAATGGAAAGGAATCAACACGAATGGAATGGAATGGAATCAACACGAATGGAATGGAATGGAATGGAATGGAATGGAATGGAATCAACCCAAATGGAATGGAATGGAATGCAATGGAACGGAATGGAATCAACCCGAATGGAATGGAATGCAATGGAATGGAATCAACACGAATGGAATGGAATGCAATGTAATGGTATGGAATGGAATCAACCCGAATGGAATGGAATGGAATGGAATGGAATAGAATGGAATGGAATGGAATCATCCTAAATGGAATGGAAAGGAATGGAATGGATTCAACCGGAATGGAGTGGAATGGAGGCAAACTGAATGGAATGGAATGGAATGGAATCAATCCGAATCGAAAGGAATGGAATTGAATGGAATGGAATGCAATCAACCGGAATGGAATGCAATGGAATGGAATGGAGTCAACCTAAATGCATTGGAATGGAATGGAATGGAATGGAATGGAATCAACCTAAATGGAATGGAAATGAATGGAATGGAATCAACCGGAATGGAATGGAATGGAATCAAACCGAATGGAATGGAATGGAATGGAATGGAATTAACCGGAATGGAATGGAATGGAATTGAAAGGAACGGAATGGAATGAAATCAACCTGAACGGAATAGAATCGAATGGAATGGAGTGGAATCAACACGAATGGAATGGAGTGGAATCTACACGAGTAGAATGCAATGGAATGGAATGGAATGGAATGGAATGGAATGGAATCAACTGGAATGGAATGGAATGAAATGGAATGAAACGGAATGGAATGGAACAAACCCGAGTGGAATGGAATGGAATGAAATCGAATGGAAAGGAATGGAATGTAATGGAATCAACTCGAATGGAATGGAATGGAATGAAATGGAATCAACACGTATGGAATGGAATGGAATGGAATGGAATGGAATGGAATGGAATGGAATGGAATCAACCTAAATGGAAAGGAAAGAATGGAATGGAGTGGAATGGAATCAACCCGAATTGAATGGAATGGACTGGAATGGAATTAACCGGAATGGAATGGAATGGAATCAACCCGAATGGAATGGAATGGAATGGAATGGAATGGAATGGAATCAACACGAATGGAATGGTATGGAATCAACACGAATAGAATGGAGTGGAATGGAATGGAATGGAATCAAGTGGAATGGAATGGAATGGAATGGAAAGCAATGGAATGGAATGGAATCAACCCGAATGTAATGGAATGGAATGAAGAAAAATGAAATGGAATGGAATGGAACCAACACGAATGGAATGGAATGGAATGAAATCGAATGGAATGGAATGAAATCGCCTGGAATGGAATTGAATGAAATCGCATGGAATGGAATGGAATGGAATGGAATCAACTCGAATGGAATAGAATGGAATGGAATGGAATCAACCCAAATGGAATGGAATGGAATGGAATGGAATGGAATGGAATGGAATCAACCCGAATGGAATGGAATGGAATGGAATGGAATGGAATCAACCTGAATGGATTGGAATGGAGTGGAATGGAATGGAATGGAATGGAATCAAACCAAATGGAATGGAATGGAGTGGATTGGAATGGAATGGAATCAACCGTAACGGATTGGAATGGAATGGAATGGAATCAAACTGAATGGAATGGAATCGAATGGAATGGAATGTAGTGGGATCGAAATGAATGGAATGGAATCAACCCGAATGGAATGGAATGGAACGGAATGGAATAGAATATTATCACCCCGAATGGAATGGTTTCGAATGGAATGGAATGGAATGGAATGGAAAGTAATCAACACGAATGGAACGGAATGGAATGGAATGGATTGGAATGGAATGGAATGGAATGGAATGGAATGAAGTGGAATGGAATCAACAAGAATTGAATGGAATGGAATGGAATGGAATAGATTGGATTGGAATGGAGTCAACCCAAGTCGAATGGAATGGAATGGGATAGAATGGAACGCAATGGAATAGAATCAACTCGATTGGAACGGAATGGAATGGAATGGAATGGAATGCTATGGAATCAAACCGAATGGAATGGAATGGAATCGGATAGAATGGAATGGAATGGAATCAATCCGAATGGAAAGGAATGGAATGGAATAGAATGGAATGGAATCAACCGGAATGGAATTGAATGGAATGGAATGGAATGGAGTCAATACAAATGGAATTGAAAGGAATGGAATGGAATGGAATCAACTCGAATGGAATGGAATGGAATGAAATGGAATCAACACGTATGGAATGGAATGGAATGGAATGGAATGGAATGGAATGGAATCAACCTAAATGGAAAGGAAAGAATGGAATGGAGTGGAATGGAATCAACCCGAATGGAATGGAATGAAATGCAATGGAATGGAATGGAACGGATTGGAATGGAATGTTATCAAACCGAATGGAATCGTATGGAAAAGAACGGAATGGAATGGAAGGGAATCAACACGAATGGAATGTAATGGAAAGGAATGGAATGCAGTCAAACCGAATGGAATGGAATGTAATGGAATGGAATCAACACGAATGGAATGGAGTGGAATGGAATGGAATGGAATGGAATGGAATGGAATGGAATGAACCGGAATGGAATGGAATGGAATGGAATGCAATGGAATGGAATGGAATCAACCCGAATGGAATGGAATGGAATGGAATGGAATCAACCGGAATGGAATGGAATGGAATGGAATGGAATGGAACCAACCTAAATGTAAAGGAAAGGAATGGAATGGAGTGGAATTCAATCAGCCCGAATGGAATGGAATGGAACAGATTGGAATGGAAAGTTATCAATGCGAATGGAATTGTATGGAATAGAATGGAATGGAATGGAAGGGAATCAACACGAATGGAATGGAATGGAATGGAATGGAAAGGAATGGAATGGAATGGAATGGAATGGAATGGAATGGAATGGAATCAGCACGAATGGAATGGAATGGAATGGAATGGAATCAACCGGAATTGAATGGAATGGAATCAACCTAAATGGAAAGGAAAGGAATGGAATGCAGTGGAATGGAATCAACCCGAATGGAATGGAACGATATGAAATGGAATGGAATGGAACGGATTGGAATGGAATGTTATCAACCCGAATGGAATGGTATGGAATAGAATGGAATGGAATGGAAGGGAATCAACCCGAATGGAATGGAATGGAATGGAATGGAAAGGAATGGAATGGAATGGAAAGGAATCAACCGGAATGAAATGGAATGGAATGGAATGGAATGGAATGAAGTCAACCTAAATGGAATGGAAAGGAATGGAATGGAATGGAATCAACCTAAATGGAATGGAAAGGAATGGAATGGAATCAACCGGAATGGAATGGAATGAAGTCAAACCGAATGGAATGGAATGGAATGGAAACAATCGGAATGGAATGAAATGAAATATAATGGAATGGAATGGAACGGAATGGAATAGACTATTTTCAACCCGAATGGAATGGTCTGGAATGGAATGGAATGTAATGGAAAGTAATCAACCGGAATGGAATGGAATGGAATGGAATGCAATGGAATGGAATGGAGTGGAATGGAATCAACCAGAATGGAATGGAATGGAATGGAATGGAATCGATTGGAATGGCATGGAGTCAACCCAAGTGCAAAGGAATGGAATGGAATGGAATGGAACGCAATGGAATAGAATCAACCCGATTGGAACGGAACGGAATGGAATGGAATGGAATGCTATGGAATCAACCAGAATGGAATGGAATGGAATCGGATGGAATGGAATGGAATGGAATCAATCCGAATCGAAAGGAATGGAATGGAATGCAATGGAATGGAATCAACCGGAATGGAATGCAATGGAATGGAATGGAGTCAACCTAAATGCAATGGAAAGGAATGGAAAGGAATGGAATGGAATCAACCTAAATGGGATGGAAATGAATGGAATGGAATCAACCGGAATGGAATGGAATGGAATCAAACCGAATGGAATGGAATGGAATGGAATGGAATTAACTGGAATGGAATGGAATGGAATTGAAAGGAACGGAATGGAATGGAATCAACCCGAATGGAATGGAATCGAATGGAATGGAGTGGAATCAACACGAATGGAATGGAATGGAATCAACACGAGTAGAATGCAATGGAATGGAATGGAATGGAATGGAATGGAATGGAATGGAATCAACCGGAATGGAATGGAATGAAATGGAATGAAACGGAATGGAATGGAACCAACCCGAGTGGAATGGAATGGAATGAAATCGAATGGAAAGGAATGGAATGTAATGGAATCAACTCGAATGGAATGGAATGGAATGAAATGGAATCAACACGTATGGAATGGAATGGAATGGAGTGGAATGGAATCAACTCGAATGGAATGGAATGGAATGAAATGGAATCAACACGTATGGAATGGAATGGAATGAAATGGAATGGAATCAACCTAAATGGAAAGGAAAGAATGGAATGGAGTGGAATGGAATCAACCCGAATGGAATGGAATGAAATGCAATGGAATGGAATGGAACGGATTGGAATGGAATGTTATCAAACCGAATGGAATCGTATGGAAAAGAATGGAATGGAATGGAAGGGAATCAACACGAATGGAATGGAATGGAATGGAATGGAAAGGAATGGAATGCAATGGAATGGAATGGAATCAACCCGAATTGAATGGAATGGACTGGAATGGAATTAACCGGAATGGAATGGAATGGAATGGAATGGAATCAAACCGAATGGAATGGAATGGAATGGAATGGAATGGAATGGAATCAACACGAATGGAATGGAATGGAATAAACACGAATAGAATGGAGTGGAATGGAATGGAATGGAACCAAGTGGAATGGAATGGAATGGAATGGAAAGCAATGGAATGGAATGGAATCAACCCGAATGGAATGGAATGGAATGAAAAAAAAATGAAATGGAATGGAATGGAAACAACACGAATGGAATGGAATGGAATGAAATCGACTGGAATGGAATGAATTCGCATGGAATGGAATTGAATGAAATCGAATGGAATGGAATGGAATGGAATGGAATCAACTCGAATGGAATGGAATGGAATGGAATGGAATGGAATCAACACAAATGGAATGGAATGGAATGGAATGGAATGGAATGGAATGGAATAAAACCGAATGGAATGGAATGGAATGGAATGGAATCAACCTGAATGGATTGGAATGGAGTGGAATGGAATGGAATGGAATGGAATCAAACCAAATGGAATGGAATGGAGTGGATTGGAATGGAATGGAATCAACCGTAATGGAGTGGAATCGAATGGAATGGAATGGAATGGAATCAAACTGAATGGAATGGAATCAAATGGAATGGAATGTAGTGGGATCGAAATGAAAGAAATGGAATCAACACGAATGGAATGGAATGGAACGGAATGGAATAGAATATTATCACCACGAATGGAATGGTTTGGAATGGAATGGAATGGAATGGAATGGAAAGTAATCAACCCGAATGGAATGGAATGGAATGGAATGGAATTGATTGGAATGGAATGGAATGGAATGGAATGGAATGAAGTGGAATGGAATCAACCAGAATGGAATGGAATGGAATGGACTAGATTGGATTGGAATGGAGTCAACCCAAGTCGAATGGAATGGAACGGGATGGAATGGAATGCAATGGAATAGAATCAACTCGATTGGAACGGAATGGAACGGAATGGAATGGAATGCTATGGAATCAAACCGAATGGAATGGAATGGAATCGGATAGAATGGAATGGAATGGAATCAATCCGAATAGAAAGGAATGGAATGGAATAGAATGGAATGGAATCAACCGGAATGGAATTGAATGGAATGGAATGGAATGGAGTCAATACAAATGGAAAGGAAAGGAATGGAATGGAATGGAATCAACCTAAATGGAATGGAAATGAATGGAATGGAATCAACCGGAATGGAAGGGAATGGAGTCAAACCGAATGGAATGGAATGGAATTGGATGGAATGGAATGGAATGGAATCAACTTGAATGGAATGGAATGGAATGCAATGGAATGGAATGGAATGGAGTCATCCCGAATGTAATGGAATGGAATGGAATGGAATGGAATGGAATGGAATGGAATGGAATCAACCTAAATGGAATGGAAAGGAATGGAATGGAATGGAATCAACCTAAATGGAATGGAAAGGAATGGAATGGAATCAACCGGAATGGAATGGAATGGAATGGAAGGGAATGGAATGGAATCAACCAGAATGGAATGGAATGGAATGGAATGGAACCAACCTAAATGGAAAGGAAAGAATGGAATGGAGTGGAATGGAATCAACCCGAATGGAATGGAATGAAATGGAATGGAGTGGAATGGAACGGATTGGAATGGAAAGTTATCAATCCGAATGGAATTGTATGGAATAGAATGGAATGGAATGGAAGGGAATCAACCCGAATGGAGTGGAATGGAATGGAATGGAAAGGAATGGAATGGAATGGAATGGAATGGAATGGAATGGAATGGAATGGAATCAGCACGAATGGAATGGAATGGAATCAACCGGAATGGAATGGAATGGAATGGAATGGAATGGAATGGAATGGAATGGAATGGAATCAACCTAAATGGAAAGGAAAGGAATGGAATGGAGTGGAATGGAATCAACCCGAATGGAATGGAATGAAATGGAATGGAATGGAATGGAACGGATTGGAATGGAATGTTATCAACCCGAATGGAATGTTATGAAATAGAATGGAATGGAATGGAAGGGAATCAACCAGAATGGAATGGAATGGAATGGAATGGAGTGGAATGGAATGGAGTGGAATGGAATGGAATCAACCCGAATGGAATGGAATAGAATGGAATGGAATGGAATTAACCGGAATGGAATGGAATGGAATTGAAAGGAACGGAATGGAATGGAATCAACCCGAATGGAATGGAATGAAATGGAGTGGAATGGAATGGAATGGATTCAACCCGAATGGAATGGAATGGAATGGAATGGAATGGAATGGAATGGAATGGAATAGAACCAACCCGAATGGAACGAAATGGAATGGAATGGGATGGAATGAACCTGAATGAAATGGAATGGAATGGAATGGAATGGAATGGAATGGAGTCAACCTAAATGGAATGGAAAGGAATGGAATGGAATGGAATCAACCTAAATGGAATGGAAAGGAATGGAATGGAATCAACCGGAATGGAATGGAATGGAGTCAAACAGAATGGAATGGAATGGAATGGAATCAACCGGAATGGAATGGAATGAATTGGAATGTAATGTAATGGAACGGAATGGAATAGAATATTATCAACCCGAATGGAATGATTTGGAATGGAATGGAATGGAATCAACCCGAATGGAATGGAATGGAATGGAATGGAATGGAATAAACCCGATTGGAATGGAATGGAATGGAATGGAAGCAACCCAAGTGGAATGGAATGGAATGGAATGGAATGGAATGGAATAGAATCAACCCGAATGGAACGGAATGGAATGGAATGGAATCAACCCGAAAGAAATGGAATGGAATGGAATGGAATGGAGTGGAATGGAATCAACCCGAATGGAATGGAATGGAATGGAATGGAATAGATTGGAATGGAATGAAGTCAACCCAAGTGGAACGGAATGGAATGGAATGGAATGGAACGCAACGGAATAGAATAAACCCGATTGGAACGGAACGGAATGGAATGGAATGGAATGCTATGCAATCAACCCGAATGGAATGGAATGGAATCGGATGGAATGGAATGGAATGGAATCAACCCAAATGGAAAGGAATGGAATGGAATGGAATGGAATGGAATGGAATGGAATCAACCGGAATGGAATATAATGGAATGGAATGGAATGGAAAGGAGTCAACCGGAATGGAATGGAATGGAATGGAATGGACTGAACCGGAATCGAATGGAATGGTATGGAATGGAATCAACCTAAATGGAAAGGAAAGGAATGGAATGGAGTCAAACCGAATGGAATGGAATAGAATGGAATGGAATCAACACGAATGGACTGGAGTGGAATGGAATGGAATGGAATGGAATCAACACTAATGGAATGGAACGGAATGGAATGGAATGGAATGGAATGGAATGGAATGAACCGGAATGGAATGGAATGGAATGGAATGCAATGGAATGGAACGGAATCAACCCGAATGGAATGGAATGGAATGGAATGGAATGGAATCAACCGGAATGGAATGGATTGGAATGGAATGGAACCAACCTAAATGGAAAGGAAAGGAATGGAATGGAGTGGAATTCAATCAACCCGAATGGAATGGAATAAAATGGAATGGAATGGAATGGAAAGGATTGGAATGGAAAGTTATCAATCCGAATGGAATTGTGTGGAATAGAATGGAATGGAATGGAAGGGAACCAACCCGAATGGAATGGAATGGAATGGAATGGAAAGGAATGGAATGGAATGGAATGGAATGGAATGGAATGGAATGGAATGGAATAAGCACGAATGGAATGGAATGGAATGGAATGGAATCAACCGGAATGGAATGGAATGGAATGGAATGGAATGGAATCAACCTATATGGAAAGGAAAGGAATGGAATGGAGTGGAATGGAATCAACCCGAATGGAATGGAATGAAATGGAATGGAATGGAATGGAACGGATTGGAATGGAATGTTATCAACCCGAATGGAATGGTATGGAATAGAATGGTATGGAATGGAAGGGAATCAACCCGATTGGAATGGAATGGAATGGAATGGAAAGGAATGGAATGGAATGGAATGGAATGGAATGGAATGGAATGGAATGGAATGGAATGGAATCAGCACGAATGGAATGGAATGGAATGGAATGGAATCAACCGGAATGGAATGGAATGGAATGGAATGGAATGGAATCAACCTTAATGGAAAGGAATGGAATGGAGTGGAATGGAATCAACCCAAATGGAATGGAATGAAATGGAATGGAATGGAATGGAACGGATTGGAATGGAATGTTAAAAACCCGAATGGAATGGTATGGAATAGAATGGAATGGAATGGAAGGGAATCAACCCGAATGGAATGGAATGGAATGGAATGGAATGGATTTAACCCGAATGGAGTGGAATGGAATGGAATGGAATGGAATGGAATGGAATCAACCAGAATGGAATGGAATGGAATGGAAAGAATGGAATAGTTTGGAATGGAATGGAATCAACCCAAATGGAATGGAATGGAAAGAATGGAATAGTTTGGAATGGAATGGAATCAACCCAAATGGAATGGAATGGAATGGAATGGAATAGAACCAACCCAAATGGAACGGAATGGAATGGAATGGAATGGAATGAACCCGAATGAAATGGAATGGAATGGAATGGAATGGAATGGAATGGAGTCAACCAAAATGGAATGGAAAGGAATGGAATGGAATGGAATCAACCTAAATGGAATGGAAAGGAATGGAATGGAATGGAATGGAATGGAAAGGAATCAACCTAAATGGAAAGGAAAGGAATGGAATGGAGTGGAATGGAATCAACCCGAATGGAAGGGAATGAAATGGAATGGTATGGAATGGAACGGATTGGAATGGAATGTTATCAACCCGAATGGAATGGTACGGAATAGAATGGAATGGAATGGAAGGGAGTCAACCCGAATGGAATGGAATGGAATGGAATGGAATGGAATGGAATGGAATGGAATGGATTCAGCACGAATGGAATGGAATGGAATGGAATGGAATCAACCGGAATGGAATGGAATGGAATGGAATGGAATGGAATGGAATGGAAAGGAATGGAATCAACCAAAATGGAAAGGAATGGAATGGAGTGGAATGGAATCAACCCGAATGGAATGGAATGAAATGGAATGGAATGGAATGGAACGGATTGGAATGGAATGTTATCAACCCGAATGGAATGGTATGGAATAGAATGGAATGGAATGGAAGGGAATCAACCCGAATGGAATGGAATGGAATGGAATGGAGTGGAATGGAATGGAATGGAATGGAATGGAATGGATTCAACCCGAATGGAATGGAATGGAATGGAATGGAATGGAATCAACCAGAATGGAATGGAATGGAATGGAAAGAATGGAATAGTTTGGAATGGAATGGAATCAACCCAAATGGAATGGAATGGAATGGAATGGAATAGAACCAACCCAAATGGAACGGAATGGAATGGAATGGAATGGAATGAACCCGAATGAAATGGAATGGAATGGAATGGAATGGAATGGAATGGAGTCAACCTAAATGGAATGGAAAGGAATGGAATGGAATGGAATCAACCTAAACGGAATGGAAAGGAATGGAATGGAATCAACCGGAATGGAATGGAATGGAGTCAAACCGAATGGAGTGGAATGGAATGGAATCAACCGGAATGGAATGGAATGAAATGGAATGTAATGTAATGGAACGGAATGGAATAGAATATTATCAACCCGAATGGAATGATTTGGAATGGAATGGAATGGAATCAACCCGAATGTAATGGAATGGAATGGAATGGAATGGGATGGAATAAACCCCAATGGAATGGAATGGAATGGAATGGAATGGAATGGAATGGAATGGAATAGAATCAACCCGAATGGAACGGAATGGAAAGGAATGGAATCAACCCGAATGAAATGGAATGGAATGGAATGGAATGGAATGGAATGGAGTGGAATGGAATCAACCCGAATGGAATGGAATGGAATGGAATGGAATAGATTGGAATGGAATGGAGTCAACCCAAGTGGAATGGAATGGAATGGAATGGAATGGAACGCAATGGAATAGAATAAACCCGATTGGAACGGAACGGAATGGAATGGAATGGAATGCTATGGAATCAACCCGAATGGAATGGAATGGAATCGGTTGGAATGGAATGGAATGGAATCAACCCAAATGGAAAGGAATTGAATGGAATTGAATGGAATGGAATCAACCGGAATGGAATATAATGGAATGGAATGGAATGGAAAGGAGTCAACCGGAATGGAATGGAATGGAATGGAATGGAATGGAATCAACTGGAATGGAATGGAATGGAATGGAATGGAATCAACCTAAATGGAAAGGAAAGGAATGGAATGGAGTCAAACCGAATGGAATGGAATGGAATGGAACGGAATCAACACGAATGGAATGGAGTGGAATGGAAAGGAATGGAATGGAACCAACACTAATGGAATGGAATGGAATGGAACGGAATGGAATGGAATGGAATGGAATGAACCGGAATGGAATGGAATGGAATGGAATGCAATGGAATGGAATGGAATCAACCCGAATGGAATGGAATGAAATGGAATGGAGTGGAATAGAATGGAATGGAATGGAATGGAATGAACCGGAATGGAATATAATGGAATGGAATGGAATGGAATGGAATGGAATCAACCGGAATGGAATGGAATGAATTGGAATGTAATGTAATGGAACGGAATGGAATAGAATATTATCAGCCCGAATGGAATGATTTGGAATTGAATGGAATGGAATCAACCCGAATGGAATGGAATGGAATGGAATGGAATGGAATGGAATGGAATGGAATAAACCCGATTGGAATGGAATGGAATGGAATGGAAGCAACCCAAGTGGAATGGAATGGAATGGAATGGAATGGAATAGAATCAACCCGAATGGAACAGAATGGAATGGAATGGAATCAACCCGAATGAAATGGAATGGGATGGAATGGAATGGAGTGGAATGTAATCAACCCGAATGGAATGGAATGGAATGGAATAGATTGGAATGGAATGAAGTCAACCCAAGTGGAACGGAATGGAATGGAATGGAATGGAACGCAATGGAATAGAATAAACCCGATTGGAACGGAACGGAATGGAATGGAATGGAATGCTATGGAATCAACCCGAATGGAATGGAATGGAATCGGATGGAATGGAATGGAATGGAATGGAATCAACCCAAATGGAAAGGAATGGAATGGAATGGAATGGAATGGAATGGAATCAACCGGAATGGAATATAATGGAATCGAATGGAATGGAATGGAATGGAATCAACCGGAATGGAATATAATGGAATGGAATGGAATGGAAAGGAGTCAACCGGAATGGAATGGAATGGAATGGAATGGACTCAACCGGAATGGAATGGAATGGTATGGAATGGAATCAACCTAAATGGAAAGGAAAGGAATGGAATGGAGTCAAACCGAATGGAATGGAATGGAATGGAATGGAATCAACACGAATGGAATGGAGTGGAATGGAATGGAATGGAATGGAATCAACACTAATGGAATGGAATGGAATGGAATGGAATGGAATGGAATGGAATGGAATGGAATGGAATGAACCGGAATGGAATGGAATGGAATGGAATGCAATGGAATGGAACGGAATCAACCCGAATGGAATGGAATGGAATGGAATGGAATGGAATCAACCGGAATGGAATGGAATGGAATGGAATGGAATCAACCTAAATGGAAAGGAAAGGAATGGAATGGAGTCAAACCCAATGGAATGGAATGGAATGGAACGGAATCAACACGAATGGAATGGAGTGGAATGGAATGGAATGGAATGGAACCAACACTAATGGAATGGAATGAAATGGAATGGAGTGGAATGGAATGGAATGGAATGGAATGGAATCAACCGGAATGGAATATAATGGAATGGAATGGAATGGAATGGAATAAGCACGAATGGAATGGAATGGAATGGAATCAACCGGAATGGAATGGAATGGAATGGAATGGAATGGAATCAACCCGGATAGAATGGAATGCAATGGAATGGAATAGAATGGAATCACACCAATGGAATGGAATGGAATGGAATGGAATCAACACGGATGGAATGGAATGGAATGGAATGGAATCAACCCGAATGGAATGGAATGGAATTGAATGGAATGGAATGGAATCACCCAGAATTGTATGGACTGGAATTCAATGGAATGGAGAGGAATCAACCTGAATATAATGGAATGGAATGGAATGGAATGGAATGGAATGGAATCAACTCGAATGGAATGGAATGGAATGGAATGGAATGGAATGGAATGGAATGGAATGGAATAAGCACGAATGGAATGGAATGGAATGGAATGGAATCAACCGGAATGGAATGGAATGGAATGGAATGGAATGGAATCAACCTATATGGAAAGGAAAGGAATGGAATGGAGTGGAATGGAATCAACCCGAATGGAATGGAATGAAATGGAATGGAATGGAATGGAACGGATTGGAATGGAATGTTATCAACCCGAATGGAATGGTATGGAATAGAATGGTATGGAATGGAAGGGAATCAACCCGATTGGAATGGAATGGAATGGAATGGAATGGAATGGTATGGAATGGAATGGAATGGAATCAGCACGAATGGAATGGAATGGAATGGAATGGAATCAACCGGAATGGAATGGAATGGAATGGAATGGAATGGAATGGAATGGAATCAACCTAAATGGAAAGGAATGGAATGGAGTGGAATGGAATAGAATCAACCCGAATGGAACGGAATGGAAAGGAATGGAATCAACCCGAATGAAATGGAATGGAATGGAACGGAATGGAATGGAATGGAGTGGAATGGAATCAACCCGAATGGAACGGAATCGAATGGAATGGAATAGATTGGAATGGAATGGAGTCAACCCAAGTGGAAAGGAATGGAATGGAATGGAATGGAACGCAATGGAATAGAAAAAACCCGATTGGAACGGAACGGAATGGAATGGAATGGAATGCTATGGAATCAACCCGAATGGAATGGAATGGAATCGGATGGAATGGAATGGAATGGAATCAAGCCAAATGGAAAGGAATGGAATGGAATTGAATGGAATGGAATCAACCAGAATGGAATATAATGGAATGGAATGGAATGGAAAGAGTCAACCGGAATGGAATGGAATGGAATGGAATGGAATGGAATGGAATGGAATCAACCGGAATGGAATGGAATGGAATCAACACGAATGGAATGGAGTGGAATGGAATGGAATGGAATGGAATCAACACTAATGGAATGGAATGGAATGGAACGGAATGGAATGGAATGGAATGGAATGAACCGGAATGGAATGGAATGGAATGGAATGCAATGGAATGGAATGGAATCAACCCGAATGGAATGGAATGAAATGGAATGGAATGGAATGGAATGGATTGGAATGGAAAGTTATCAATCCGAATGGAATTGTATGGAATAGAATGGAATGGAATGGAAGGGAATCAACCCGAATGAAATGGAATGGAATGGAATGGAAAGGAATGGAATGGAATGGAATGGAATGGAATGGAATCAGCACGAATGGAATGGAATGGAATGGAATGGAATCCACCGGAATGGAATGGAATGGAATGGAATTGAATGGAATGGAATGGAATGGAATCAACCTAAATGGAAAGGAAAAGAATGGAATGGAGTGGAATGGAATCAACCCGAATGGAATGGAATGAAATGGAATGGAATGGAATGGAACGGATTGGAATGGAATGTTATCAACCTGAATGGAATGGTATGAAATAGAATGGAATGGAATGGAAGGGAATCAACCCGAATGGAATGGATTGGAATGGAAAGGAATGGAATGGAATGGAATGGAATGGAATGGAATGGAATCAGCCCGAATGGAATGGAATGGAATGGAATGGAATCAACCGGAATGGAATGGAATGGAATGGAATGGAATGGAATGGAATGGAATCAACCTAAATGGAAAGAATGGAATGGAGTGGAAAGGAATCAACCCGAATGGAATGGAATGAAATGGAATGGAATGGAACGGATTGGAATGGAATGTTATCAACCCGAATGGAATGGTATGGAATAGAATGGAATGGAATGCAAGCGAATCAACCCGAATTTAATGGAATGGAATGGAATGGAGTGGAATGGAATGGAATGGAATGGAATGGAATGGAATGGAATCAAACCTAATGGAATGGAATGGAATGGAATTAACCTGAATGGAATGGAATGGAATTGAAAGGAACGGAATGGAATGGAATCAACCCGAATGGAATGGAATGGAATGGAATGGAATGGAATGGAATGGAATGGAATGGATTCAACCCTAATTGAATGGAATGGATTTGAATGGAATGGAATCAACCAGAATGGAATGGAATGGAATGGAAAGAATGGAATAGTTTGGAATGGAATGGAATCAACCCAAATGGAATGGAATGAAATGGAATGGAATAGAACCAACCCGAATGGAACGGAATGGAATGGAATGGAATGGAATGGAATGGAATGGAATGAACCCGAATGAAATGGAATGGAATGGAATTTAATGGAATGGAATCAACCTAAATGGAATGGAAAGGAATGGAATGGAATGGAATCAACCTAAATGGAATGGAAAGGAATGGAATGGAATCAACCGGAATGGAATGGAATGGAGTCAAACCGAATGGAATGGAATGGAATGGAATCAGCCGGAATGGAATGGAATGAAATGGAATGTAATGGAATGGAACCGAATGGAATAGAATATTATCAACCCGAATGGAATGATTTGGAACGGAATGGAATGGAATAAACCCGAATGGAATGGAATGGAATGGAATGGAAGCAACCCAAGTGGAATGGAATGGAATGGAATGGAATGGAATAGAATCAACCCGAATGGAACGGAATGGAATGGAATGGAATCAACCCCAATGAAATGGAATGGAATTGAATGGAATGGAGTGGAATGGAATCAACCCGAATGGAATGGAATGGAATGGAATAGAATAGATTGGAATGGAATGCAGTCAACCCAAGTGGAATGGAATGGAATGGAATGGAAAGGAATGGAACGCAATGGAATAGAATAAACCCGATTGGAACGGAACGGAATGGAATGGAATGGAATGCTATGGAATCATCCCGAAAGGAATGGAATGGAATCGGATGGAATGGAATCGAATGGAATCAACCCAAATGGAAAGGAATGGAATGTAATTGAATGGAATGGAATCAACCGGAATGGAATATAATGGAATGGAATGGAATGGAAAGGAGTCAACCGGAATGGAATGGAATGGAATGGAATGGAATGGAATGGAATGCAATCAACCGGAATGGAATGGAATGGAATGGAATGGAATCAACCTAAATGGAAAGGAAAGGAGTGGAATGGAGTCAAACCGAATGGAATGGAATGGAATGGAATGAAATCAACACGAATGGAATGGAGTGGAATGGAATGGAATGGAATGGAATCAACACTAATGGAATGGAATGGAATGGAATGGAATGGAATGGAATGGAATGGAATGGAATGAACTGGAATGGAATGGAATGTAATGGAATGCAATGGAATGGAATGGAATCAACCCGAATGGAAAGGAATGGAAAGGAATCAACTCGAATGGAATGGAATGGAATGGAAAGGAATCAACACGAATGGAATGGAATGGAATTGAATGGAATGGAATGGAATGGAATCAACACAAATGGAATGGAATGGAATGGAATGGAAAGGAATGGAATGGAATGGAATGGAAAGGAATGGAATGAAATGGAATGGAATCAACTCGAATGGAATGGAATGCAATGGAATGCAATGGAATGGAATCAACCCGAATGGAATTGAATATAATGGGCTGGAATGGAATACAAAGGAATCAGCCCGAATGGAATGGAACGGAATGGAATCAACCCGAATGGAATGGAATTGAATGGATTCAACCCGAATGGAATGGAATGGAATGGAATGGAATGGAATGGAATCAACCGGAACGGAATGGAATCGAATGGAATGGAGTGGAATGGAATCAACCGGAATGGAATGGAATGAAATGGAATGTAATGTAATGGAACGGAATGGAATAGAATATTATCAACCCGAATAAAATGATTTGGAATGGAATGGAATGGAATCAACCCGAATGGAATGGAATGGAATGGAATGGAATGGAATGGAATAAACCCGAATGGAATGGAATGGAATCAACACGAATGGAATGGAATGGAATGGAATGAAAGCAACCCAAGTGGAATGGAATGGAATGGAATGGAATGGAATGGAATGGAATAGAATCAACCCGAATGGAACGGAATGGAATGGAATGGAATCAACCCGAATGAAATGGAATGGAATGGAATGGAGTTGAATGGAATCAACCCGAATGGAATGGAATGGAATGGAATGGAATTGATTGGAATGGAATGGAGTCAACCCAAGTGGAATGGAATGGAATGGAATGGAATGGAACGCAATGGAATAGAATAAACCCGATTGGAACGGAACGGAATGGAATGGAATGGAATGCTATGGAATCAACCCGAATGGAATGGAATGGAATCGCATGGAATGGAATGGAATGGAATCAACCCAAATGGAAAGGAATTGAATGGAATAGAATGGAATGGAGTCAACTGGAATGGAATATAATGGAATGGAATGGAATGGAAAGGAGTCAACCGGAATGGAATGGAATGGAATGGAATGGAATGGAATGGACTCAACCGGAATGGAATGGAATGGTATGGAATGGAATCAACCTAAATGGAAAGGAAAGGAATGGAATGGAGTCAAACCGAATGGAATGGAATGGAATGGAATGGAATCAACACGAATGGAATGGAGTGGAATGCAATGGATTGGAATGGAATCAACACTAATGGAATGGAATGGAATGGAATGGAATGGAATGGAATGGAATGAACCGGAATGGAATGCAATGGAATCAACCCGAATGAAATGGAATGGAATGGAATGGAATGGAGTGGAATGGAATCAACCCGAATGGAATGGAATAGAATAGATTGGAATGGAATGGAGTCAACCCAAGTGGAATGGAATGGAATGGAATGGAATGGAACGCAATGGAATAGAATAAACCCGATTGGAACGGAACGGAATGGAATGGAATGGAATGCTATGGAATCATCCCGAATGGAATGGAATGGAATCGGATGGAATGGAATCGAATGGAATCAACCCAAATGGAAAGGAATGGAATGTAATTGAATGGAATGGAATCAACCGGAATGGAATATAATGGAATAGAATGGAATGGAAAGGAGTCAACCGGAATGGAATGGAATGGAATGGAATGGAATCAACACGAATGGAATGGAGTGGAATGGAATGGAAGGGAATGGAGTCACCACTAATGGAATGGAATGGAATGGAACGGAATGGAATGGAATGGAATGGAATGAACCGGAATGGAATGGAATGGAATGGAATGCAATGGAATGGAATGGAATCAACCCGAATGGAATGGAATGGAATGGAATGGAATGGAATGGAATGGAATGGAATGGAATCAACCGGAATGGAATGGAATGGAATGGAACCAACCTAAATGGAAAGGAAAGGAATGGAATGGCGTGGAATTCAATCAACCCTAATGGAATGGAAGGAAATGGAATGGAATGGAATGGAACGGATTGGAATGGAAAGTTATCAATCCGAATGGAATTGTATGGAAAGGAATAGAATGGAATGGAAGGGAATCAACCCGAATGGAATGGAATGGAATGGAATGGAAAGGAATGGAATGGAATGGAATGGAATGGAATGGAATGGAATGGAATGGAATGGAATCAGCACGAATGGAATGGAATGGAATGGAATTGAATGGAATGGAATGGAATGGAATCACCCAGAATGGTATATACTGGAATTCAATGGAATGGAGTGGAATCAACCCGAATAGAATGGAATGGAATGGAATGCAATGGAATGGAATGGAATGGAATGGAAAGGAATGGAATGGAATGGAATCAACCCGAATGGAATGGAATGGAATGGAATGGAATGGAATGGAATGGAATGGAATGGAATCAACAAGAGTGGAATGGAATGGAATGGAATGGAATGGAATGGAATGGAACGGAATCAACCTGAGTGGAATGGAACGGAATGGAATGGAATGGAATGGAATGGAAAGGAATAGAATCAACCTTAATGGAATGGAATGGAATGGAATCAGCCCGAATGGAATGGAATGGAATGGAATGGAATGGAATAAACGCGAATGGAATGGAATGCAATGGAAGGGAATCAATACCAATGGAATGGAATGGAATGGAATGGAACGGAATCAACCAGAATGGAATGGAATGGAATGGAAAGGAATAGTATCAACCTGAATGGAATGGAATGGAATGGAATGGAATCAGCCCAAATGGAATGGAATGCAATGGGATGGAATGGAATGGAATGGAATCTACCCAAATGGAATGGAATGGAATGGAATGGAATCAACCCGATTGCAATGGAATGAAATCAACATGAAAGGAATGGAATCAACATAAATGGAATGGAATGGAATGGAATGGAATGGAATGGAATGGAATGAAATGGAATCAACCAGAATGGAATGGAATCAACCAGAATGGAATGGAATGGAATGGAATCAACCCGAATGGAATGGAATGGAATGGAACGGAACGGAATAGAATCGAATCACCCCAATGGAATGGAATGGAATTGAATTGAATGGAATGGAATGGAATCAACCCGAATGGAATTGATTGGATTGGAATGGAGTGGAGTGGAGTGGAGTGGACTGGATTGGAGTGGAATGGAATGGAATGGAATGGAATAGAATGGAATGGAATGGAATGCAATAGAGTGCAATGGAATGGGATGGAATCAACCCAAATGGAATGGAAAGGAATGGAATGAAATGCCATCAACCCGAATGGAATGGAATGGAATGAAATGGAAAGGAATGGAATGGAATGGAATGGAATGGAATCAAACCGAATAAAATGGAATGGAATGGAATGGGAGGGAATGGAATCCACCGGAATGGAATGGAATGGAATGGAATGGAATGGAATCCACTGGAATGGTATGGAATGGAATGGAATGGAATGGAATCAAACGGAATGGAATGTAATGGAATGGAATCAACCCGAATAGCATGGAATGGAATGGAATGGAATAGAATGGAATCACCCCAATGGAATGGAATGGAATCAACCCGAATGGAAAGGAATGGAATGGAATGGAATGGAATCACCCAGAATGGTATGGACTGGAATGCAATGGAATGGAGTGGAATCAACCTGAATACAATGGAATGGAATGGAATGCAATGGAATGGAATGGAATGGAATCAACTCGAATGGAATGGAATGGAATGGAATGGAATGGAATGGAATAGAATGGAATGAAATGGAATGGAACCAACCTGAATGGAATGGAATGGAATGGAATGGAACGGAATGGAATCAACCTGAATGGTATGGAATGGAATGGAATGAAATGGAATGGAATCCACCCGAATGGAATGGAATGGAAAGGAATCAACACGAATTGAATGGATTGGAATCTAATGGAATGGAATGGAATGGAATCCAATGAAATGGAATCATGACGAACGGAATGGAATGGAATGGAATGGAATCCACCCGAATGGAATGGAATGGAATCGAATGGAATGGAAAGGAATCAACCCGAATGGAATGGATTGGAATCTAATGGAATGGAATGGAATGGAATGGAATCTACCGGAATGGAATGGAATGGAATGGAATGGAATCAACCCGAATAAAATTGAATGGAAAGGAATGGAATGGAATGAAACCGAATGGAATGGAATCACCCCAATGGAATGGAATGGAATGGAATGGAATCAAGCGGAGTGGAATGGAATGGAATGGAATGGAATCAACCCGAATGGAATGGAATGGAATGGAATGGAATGGAATGGAATCAACACGAATGGAACTAAATGCAATGGAATGGAATGGAAAGGAATCAAACAGAATAGAATGGAATGGAATGGAATGGAATGGAATGGAATGAAATGGAATAGAATGGAATAGAATCAAACGGAATGGAGTGGAATGGAATGGAATGGAATGGAATAGAATGGAATGGAATGGAATGCAATAGAGTGCAATGGAATTGGATGGAATCAACCCAAAAGGAATGGAAAGGAATGGAATGAAATGCCATCAACCCGAATGGAATGGAATGGAATGAAATGGAAAGGAATGGAATGGAATGGAATGGAATGGAATCAAACCGAATAAAATGGAATGGAATGGAATGGGAGGGAATGGAATCCACCGGAATGGAATGGAATGGAATGGAATGGAATCCACTGGAATGGTATGGAATGGAATGGAATCAACCGGAATGGAATGTAATGGAATGGAATCAACCCGAATAGCATGGAATGGAATGGAATGGAATAGAATGGAATCACCCCAATGGAATGGAATGGAATGGAATGGAATCAACACGAATGGAATGGAATGGAATGGAATGGAATGGAATCAACCCGAATGGAAAGGAATGGAATGGAATGGAATGGAATCACCCAGAATGGTATGGACTGGAATGCAATGGAATGGAGTGGAATCAACCTGAATACAATGGAATGGAATGGAATGGAATGGAATGGAATGGAATGGAATGGAATGGAATCAACTCGAATGGAATGGAATGGAATGGAATGGAATGGAATGGAATGGAATGGAATGAAATGGAATGGAACCAACCTGAATGGAATGGAATGGAATGGAATGGAACGGAATGGAATCAACCTGAATGGTATGGAATGGAATGGAATGAAATGGAATGGAATCCACCCGAATGGAATGGAATGGAAAGGAATCAACTCGAATTGAATGGATTGGAATCTAATGGAATGGAATGGAATGGAATCGAATGAAATGGAATCATGAGGAACGGAATGGAATGGAATGGAATGGAATCCACCCGAATGGAATGGAATGGAATCGAATGGAATGGAAAGGAATCAAACAGAATAGAATGGAATGGAATGGAATGGAATAGAATCAAACGGAATGGAGTGGAATGGAATGGAATGGAATGGAATAGAATGGAATGGAATGGAATGCAATAGAGTGCAATGGAATGGGATGGAATCTACCCAAATGGAATGGAAAGGAATGGAATGAAATGCCATCAACCCGAATGGAATGGAATGGAATGAAATGGAAAGGAATGGAATGGAATGGAATGGAATGGAATCAAACCGAATAAAATGGAATGGAATGGAATGGGAGGGAATGGAATCCACCGGAATGGAATGGAATGGAATGGAATGGAATCCACTGGAATGGTATGGAATGGAATGGAATGGAATGGAATCCACCGGAATGGAATGTAATGGAAGGGAATCAACCCGAATAGCATGGAATGGAATGGAATGGAATAGAATGGAATCACCCCAATGGAATGGAATGGAATGGAATGGAATGGAATGGAATGGAATCCACTGGAATGGTATGGAATGGAATGGAATGGAATGGAATCCACCGGAATGGAATGTAATGGAAGGGAATCAACCCGAATAGCATGGAATGGAATGGAATGGAATAGAATGGAATCACCCCAATGGAATGGAATGGAATGGAATGGAATGGAATCAACACGAATGGAATGGAATGGAATGGAATGGAATGGAATCAACCCGAATGGAAAGGAATGGAATGGAATGGAATGGAATCACCCAGAATGGTATGGACTGCAATGCAATGGAATGGATTGGAATCAACCTGAATACAATGGAATGGAATGGAATGGAATGGAATGGAATGGAATGGAATCAACTCGAATGGAATGGAATGGAATCGAATGGAATGGAATGGAATGGAATGGAATGAAATGGAATGGAACCAACCTGAATGGAATGGAATGGAATGGAATGGAACGGAATGGAATCAACCTGAATTGTATGGAATGGAATGGAATGAAATGGAATGGAATCCACCCGAATGGAATGGAATGGAAAGGAATCAACTCGAATTGAATGGATTGAAATCTAATGGAATGGAATGGAATGGAATCAAATGAAATGGAATCATGACGAACGGAATGGAATGGAATGGAATGGAATCCACCCGAATGGAATGGAATGGAATCGAATGGAATGGAAAGGAATCAACCCGAATGGAATGGATAGGAATCTAATGGAATGGAATGGAATGGAATGGAGTCTACCGGAATGGAATGGAATGGAATGGAATGGAATCAACCCGAATAAAATTGAATGGAAAGGAATGGAATGGAATGAAATCGAATGGAATGGAATCACCCCACTGGAATGGAATGGAATGGAATGGAATGGAATCAAGCGGAGTGGAATGGAATGGAATGGAATGGAATCAACCCGAATGGAATGGAATGGAATGGAATGGAATGGAATCAACACGAATGGAATTAAATGCAATGGAATGGAATGGAAAGGAATCAAACAGAATAGAATGGAATGGAATGGAATGGAATGGAATGGAATAGAATCAAACGGAATGGAGTGGAATGGAATGGAATGGAATGGAATCAACTAGAATGGAATGGATTGGAATGGAATCAACCCGAATGGAATGGAATGGAATGGAACAGAACGGAATAGAATCGAATCACACCAATGGAATGGAATGGAATGGAATGAAATTGAATGGAATGGAATCAACCCGAATGGAATGGAATGGAATGGAATGGAATTGAATGGAATGGAATGGAATCAACCCGAATGGAATTGATTGGAATGGAATGGAGTGGAGTGGAGTGGAGTGGACGGGATTGGAGTGGAATGGAATGGAATGGAATGGAATAGAATGGAATGGAATGAAATGCAATAGAGTGCAATGGAATGGGATGGAATCAACCCAAATGGAATGGAAAGGAATGGAATGAAATGCCATCAACCCGAATGGAATGGAATGGAATGAAATGGAAAGGAATGGAATGGAATGAAATGGAATGGAATCAAACCAAATAAAATGGAATGGAATGGAATGGGAGGGAATGCAATCCAACGGAATGGAATGGAATGGAATGGAATGGAATGGAATGGAATCCACTGGAATAGAATGGAATGGAATGGAATGGAATGGAATGGAATGGAATGGAATGGAATGGAATCAACCCGAATAGAATGGAATGGAATGGAATGGAATAGGATTGAATCACACCAAAGGAATGGAATGGAATGGAATGGAATCAACACGGATGGAATGGAATGGAATGGAATGGAATGGAATGGAATGGAATCAACCCGAATGGAATGGAATGGAATGGAAAGGAATGGAATGGAATCACCCAGAATGGTATGGACTGGAATGCAATGGAATGGAGAGGAATCAACCCGAATAGAATGGAATGGAATGGAAAGGAATGGAATGGAATGGAATCAACTCGAATTGAATGCAATGGAATTGAATGGAATTGAATGGAATGGAATGGAATGAAATGGAATGGAACCAACCTGAATGGAATGGAATGGAATGGAATGGAATGGAATGGAATGGAATGGAACGGAATGGAATCAACACGAATGGAATGGAATGGAATGGAATGGAATGGAATGGAATGGAATCACCCAGAATGGTATATACTGGAATTCAATGGAATGGAGTGGAATCAACCCGAATAGAATGGAATGGAATGGAATGGAATGGAATGGAATGGAAAGGAATGGAATGGAATGGAATCAACCCGAATGGAATGGAATGGAATGGAATGGAATGGAATGGAATGGAATGGAATCAACACGAATGGAATGGAACGGAATCAACCTGAGTGGAATGGAACGGAATGGAATGGAATGGAATGGAATGGAAAGGCATAGAATCAACCTCAATGGAATGGAATGGAATGGAATGGAATGGAATCAACACGAATGGAATGGAATGGAATGGAATGGAATGGAATGGAATGGAATGAAATGGAATGGAACCAACCTGAATGGTATGGAATGGAATGGAATGAAATGGAATGGAATCCACCCGAATGGAATGGAATGGAAAGGAATCAACTCGAATTGAATGGTTTGGAATCTAATGGAAGGGAATGGAATGGAATGGAATCGAATGAAATGGAATCATCACGAACGGAATGGAATGGAATGGAATGGAATCCACCCGAATGGAATGGAATGGAATCGAATGGAATGGAAAGGAATCTACCCGAATGGAATGGATTGGAGTCTAATGGAATGGAATGGAATGGAATGGAATCTACCGGAATGGAATGGAATGGAATGGAATGGAGTCAACCCGAATAAAATGGAATGGAAAGGAATGGAATGGAATGAAATCGAATGGAATGGAATCACCCCAATGGAATGGAATGGAATGGAATGGAATGGAATGGAATCAACCCGAATGGAATGGAATGGAATGGAATGGAATGGAATCACCCAGAATGGTATGGACTGGAATGCAATGGAATGGAGAGGAATCAACCCGAATAGAGTGGAATGGAATGGAATGGAATGGAATGGAATGGAATGGAATGGAATCAACTCGAATGGAATGGAATGGAATTGAATGGAATTGAATGGAATGGAATGGAATGAAATGGAATGGAACCAAGCTGAATGGAATGGAATGGAATGGAATGGAATGGAATGGAATGGAATGGAACGGAATGGAATCAACACGAATGGAATGGAATGGAATGGAATGGAATGGAATGGAATGGAATGGAATGGAATCACCCAGAATGGTCTATACTGGAATTCAATGGAATGGAGTGGAATCAACCCGAATAGAATGGAATGGAATGGAATGGAATGGAATGGAATGGAATGGAAAGGAATGGAATGGAATGGAATCAACCCGAATGGAATGGAATGGAATGGAATGGAATGGAATGGAATCAACACGAATGGAATGGAATGGAATGGAATGGAATGGAACGGAATCAACCTGAGTGGAATGGAACGGAATGGAATGCAATGGAATGGAATGGAAAGGAATAGAATCAACCTTATTGGAATGGAATGGAATGGAATCAGCCCGAATGGAATGGAATGGAATGGAATGGAATGGAATAAACCCGAATGGAATGGAATGGAATGGAAGGGAATCAATACCAATGGAATGGAATGGAATGGAATGGAACGGAATCAACCAGAATGGAATGGAATGGAATGGAAAGGAATAGAATCAACCTGAATGGAATGGAATGGAATGGAATGGAATCAGCCCAAATGGAATGGAATGCAATGGGATGGAATGGAATGGAATGGAGTCTACCCAAAAGGAATGGAATGGAATGGAATGGAATCAACCCGATTGCAATGGAATGAAATCAACATGAATGGAATGGAATCAACATAAATGGAATGGAATGGAATGGAATGGAATAGAATCAAACGGAATGGAGTGGAATGGAATGGAATGGAATGGAATGGAATGGAATGGAATCAACCAGAATGGAATGGAATGGAATGGAATCAACCCGAATGGAATGGAATGGAATGGAACGGAACGGAATAGAATCGAATCACCCCAATGGAATGGAATGGAATTGAATTGAATGGAATGGAATGGAATCAACCCGAATGGAATTGATTGGATTGGAATGGAGTGGAGTGGAGTGGAGTGGACGGGATTGGAGTGGAATGGAATGGAATGGAATGGAATAGAATGTAATGGAATGGAATGCAATAGAGTGCAATGGAATGGGATGGAATCAACCCAAATGGAATGGAAAGGAATGGAATGAAATGCCATCAACCCGAATGGAATGGAATGGAATGAAATGGAAAGGAATGGAATGGAATGGAATGGAATGGAATCAAAACGAATAAAATGGAATGGAATGGAATGGGAGGGAATGGAATCCACCGGAATGGAATGGAATGGAATGGAATGGAATCCACTGGAATGGTATGGAATGGAATGGAATGGAATGGAATCAACCGGAATGGAATGTAATGGAATGGAATCAACCCGAATAGCATGGAATGGAATGGAATGGAATAGAACGGAATCACCCCAATGGAATGGAATGGAATGGAATGGAATCAACACGAATGGAATGGAATGGAATGGAATCAACCCGAAAGGAAAGGAATGGAATGGAATGGAATGGAATCACCCAGAATGGTATGGACTGGAATGCAATGGAATGGAGTGGAATCAACCTGAATACAATGGAATGGAATGGAATGGAATGGAATGGAATGGAATCAACTCGAATGGAATGGAATGGAATGGAATGGAATGGAATGGAATGGAATGGAATGGAATGAAATGGAATGGAACCAACCTGAATGGAATGGAATGGAATGGAATGGAATGGAACGGAATGGAATCAACCTGAATGGTATTGAATGGAATGGAATGAAATGGAATGGAATCCACCCGAATGGAATGGAATGGAAAGGAATCAACTCGAATTGAATGGATTGGAATCTAATGGAATGGAATGGAATGGAATCGAATGAAATGGAATCATGGCGAACGGAATGGAATGGAATGGAATGGAATCCACCCGAATGGAATGGAATGGAATCGAATGGAATGGAAAGGAATCAACCCGAATGGAATGGATTGGAATCTAATGGAATGGAATGGAATGGAATGGAATCTACCGGAATGGCATGGAATGGAATGGAATGGAATCAACCCGAATAAAACTGAATGGAAAGGAATGGAATGGAATGAAATCGAATGGAATGGAATCACCCCAATGGAATGGAATGGAATGCAATGGAATGGAATGGAATCAAGCGGAGTGGAATGGAGGGGAATGGAATGGAATCAACCCGCATGGAATGGAATGGAATGGAATGGAATGGAATCAACACGAATGGAACTAAATGCAATGGAATGGAATGGAAAGGAATCAAACAGAATAGAATGGAATGGAATGGAATGGAATGGAATGGAATGGAATAGAATCAAACGGAATGGAGTGGAATGGAATGGAATGGAATGGAATCAACTAGAATGGAATGGATTGGAATGGAATCAACCCGAATGGAATGGAATGGAATGGAATGGAATGGAATGGAATGGAACGGAACGGAATAGAATCGAATCACACCAATGGAATGGAATGGAATGGAATGAAATTGAATGGAATGGAATCAACCCGAATGGAATGGAATGGAATGGAATGGAATGGAATGGAATGGAATGGAATCAACCCGAATGGAATTGATTGGAATGGAATGGAGTGGAGTGGAGTGGAGTGGACGGGATTGGAGTGGAATGGAATGGAATGGAATGGAATAGAATGCAATGGAATGAAATGCAATAGAGTGCAATGGAATGGGATGGAATCAACCCAAATGGAATGGAAAGGAATGGAATGAAATGCCATCAACCCGAATGGAATGGAATGGAATGAAATGGAAAGGAATGGAATGGAATGGAATGGAATGGAATCAAACCGAATAAAATGGAACGGAATGGAATGGGAGGGAATGCAATCCAACGGAATGGAATGGAATGGAATGGAATGGAATGGAATGGAATGGAATCCACTGGAATAGAATGGAATGGAATGGAATGGAATGGAATGGAATGGAATGGAATCAACCGGAATGGAATGTAATGGAATGGAATCAACCCGAATAGAATGGAATGCAATGGAATGGAATAGGATTGAATCACACCAATGGAATGGAATGAAATGGAATGGAATCAACACGGATGGAATGGAATGGAATGGAATGGAATCAACCCGAATGGAATGGAATGGAATGGAATGGAATGGAATCACCCAGAATGGTATGGACTGGAATGCAATGGAATGGAGAGGAATCAACCCGAATAGAATGGAATGGAATGGAATGGAATGGAATGGAATGGAATCAACTCGAATTGAATGGAATGGAATTGAATGGAATTGAATGGAATGGAATGGAATGAAATGGAATGGAACCAACCTGAATGGAATGGAATGGAATGGAATGGAATGGAATGGAATGGAATGGAACGGAATGGAATCAACACGTTTGGAATGGAATGGAATGGAATGGCATGGAATCACCCAGAATGGTATATACTGGAATTCAATGGAATGGAGTGGAATCAACCCGAATAGAATGGAATGGAATGGAATGGAATGGAATGGAATGGAAAGGAATGGAATGGAATGGAATCAACCCGAATGGAATGGAATGCAATGGAATGGAATGGAATGGAATGGAATCAACACGAATGGAATGGAACGGAATGGAATGGAACGGAATCAACCTGAGTGGAATTGAACGGAATGGAATGGAATGGAATGGAATGGAAAGGAATAGAATCAACCTCAATGGAATGGAATGGAATGGAATCAGCCCGAATGGAATGGAATGGAATGGAATGGAATGGAATGGAATGGAATAAACCCGAATGGAATGGAATGGAATGGAAGGGAATCAATACCATTGGAATGGAATGGAATGGAATGGAACGGAATCAACCAGAATGGAATGGAATGGAATGGAAAGGAATAGAATCAACCTGAATGGAATGGAATGGAATGGAATGGAATCAGCCCAAATGGAATGGAATGCAATGGGATGGAATGGAATGGAATGGAATCTACCCAAATGGAATGGAATGGAATGGAATGGAATAAACCCGATTGCAATGGAATGAAATCAACATGAATGGAATGGAATCAACATGAATGGAATGGAATGGAATGGAATGGAATGGAATGGAATGGAATAGAATCAAACGGAATGGATTGGAATGGAATGGAATGGAATGGAATGGAATCAACCAGAATGGAATGGAATGGAATGGAATCAACCCGAATGGAATGGAATGGAATGGAATGGAATGGAATGGAACGGAACGGAATAGAATCGAATCACCCCAATGGAATGGCATGGAATTGAATGGAATGGAATGGAATGGAATCAACCCGAATGGAATTGATTGGATTGGAATGGAGTGGAGTGGAGTGGAGTGGACGGGATTGGAGTGGAATGGAATGGAATGGAATGGAATAGAATGGAATGGAATGGAATGCAATAGAGTGCAATGGAATGGGATGGAATCAACCCAAATGGAATGGAAAGGAATGGAATGAAATGCCATCAACCCGAATGGAATGGAATGGAATGAAATGGAAAGGAATGGAATGGAATGGAATGGAATGGAATCAAACCGAATAAATTGGAATGGAATGGAATGGGAGGGAATGGAATCCAACGGAATGGAATGGAATGGAATGGAATGGAATCAACCGGAATGGAATGTAATGGAATGGAATCAACCCGAATAGAATGGAATGGAATGGAATGGAATAGAATGGAATCACCCCAATGGAATGGAATGGAATGGAATGGAATCAACACGAATGGAATGGAATGGAATGGAATGGAATGGAATGGAATGGAATGGAATGGAATGGAATGGAATGGAATGGAATCAACTCGAATGGAATGGAATGGAATCGAATGGAATGGAATGGAATGGAATGGAATGAAATGGAATGGAAGCAACCTGAATAGTATGGAATGGAATGGAATGGAATGGAATGGAATCCACTCGAATGGAATGGAATGGAATCGAATGGAATGGAATGGAATGGAATGGAATGAAATGGAATGGAACCAACCTGAATGGTATGGAATGGAATGGAATGAAATGGAATGGAATCCACCCGAATGGAATGGAATGGAAAGGAATCAACTCGAATTGAATGGATTGGAATCTAATGGAATGGAATGGAATGGAATGGAATGGAATCGAATGAAATGGAATCATCACGAACGGAATGGAATGGAATGGAATGGAATCCACCCGAATGGAATGGAATGGAATCGAATGGAATGGAAAGGAATCTACCCGAATGGAATGGATTGGAATCTAATGGAATGGAATGGAATGGAATGGAATCTACCGGAATGGAATGGAATGGAATGGAATGGAATGGAATCAACCCTAATAAAAAGGAATGGAAAGGAATGGAATGGAATGAAATCGAATGGAATGGAATCACCCCAATGGAATGGAATGGAATGGGATGGAATGGAATGGAATCAACCCGAATGGAATGGAATGGAATGGAATGGAATGGAATGGAATCACCCAGAATGGTATGGACTGGAATGCAATGGAATGGAGAGGAATCAACCAGAATAGAGTGGAATGGAATGGAATGGAATGGAATGGAATGGAATGGAATGGAATCAACTCGAATGGAATGGAATGGAATTGAATGGAATTGAATGGAATGGAATGGAATGAAATGGAATGGAACCAAGCTGAATGGAATGGAATGGAATGGAATGGAATGGAATGGAATGGAACGGAATGGAATCAACACGAATGGAATGGAATGGAATGGAATGGAATGGAATGGAATCACCCAGAATGGTCTATACTGGAATTCAATGGAATGGAGTGGAATCAACCCGAATAGAGTGGAATGGAATGGAATGGAATGGAATGGAATGGAATGGAAAGGAATGGAATGGAATGGTATCAACCCGAATGGAATGGAATGGAATGGAATGGAATGGAATGGAATGGAATCAACACGAATGGAATGGAATGGAATGGAATGGAATGGAATGGAACGGAATCAACCTGAGTGGAATGGAACGGAATGGAATGGAATGGAATGTAATGGAAAGGAATAGAATCAACCTTAATGCAATGGAATGGAATGGAATCAGCCCGAATGGAATGGAATGGAATGGAATGGAATGGAATGGAATAGAATAAACCAGAATGGAATGGAATGGAATGGAAGGGAATCAATACCAATGGAATGGAATGGAATGGAATGGAACGGAATCAACCAGAATGGAATGGAATGGAATGGAAAGGAATAGAATCAACCTGAATGGAATGGAATGGAATGGAATGGAATCAGCCCAAATGGAATGGAATGCAATGGGATGGAATGGAATGGAATGGAATCTACCCAAATGGAATGGAATGGAATGGAATGGAATCAACCCGATTGCAATGGAATGAAATCAACATGAATGGAATGGAATCAACATAAATGGAATGGAATGGAATGGAATGGAATGGAATGGAATAGAATCAAACGGAATGGAGTGGAATGGAATGGAATGGAATGGAATGGAATGGAATGGAATGGAATCAACCAGAATGGAATGGAATGGAATGGAATCAACCCGAATGGAATGGAATGGAATGGAACGGAACGGAATAGAATCGAATCACCCCAATGGAATGGAATGGAATTGAATTGAATGGAATGGAATGGAATCAACCCGAATGGAATTGATTGGATTGGAATGGAGTGGAGAGGAGTGGAGTGGACGGGATTGGAGTGGAATGGAATGGAATGGAATGGAATGGAATGGAATGGAAAGGAATGGAATGGAATGGAATCAACCCGAATGGAATGGAATGGAATGGAATGGAATGGAATGGAATCAACACGAAGGGAATGGAACGGAATGGAATGGAACGGAATCAACCTGAGTGGAATGGAACGGAATGGAATGGAATGGAATGGAATGGAATGGAATGGAAAGGAAAAGAATCAACCTCAATGGAATGGAATGGAATGGAATCAGCCCGAATGGAATGGAATGGAATGGAATGGAATGGAATGGAATGGAATGGAATAAACCCGAATGGAATGGAATGGAATGGAAGGGAATCAATGCCAATGGAATGGAATGGAATGGAATGGAACGGAATCAACCAGAATGGAATGGAATGGAATGGAATGGAATAGAATCAACCTGAATGGAATGGAATGGAATGGAATGGAATCAGCCCAAATGGAATGGAATGCAATGGGATGGAATGGAATGGAATGGAATGGACTGGAATAGAATCAACCTGAATGGAATGGAATGGAATGGAATGGAATCAGCCCAAATGGAATGGAATGCAATGGGATGGAATGGAATGGAATGGAATCTACCCAAATGGAATGGAATGGAATGGAATCAACACAATTGCAATGGAATGAAGTCAACATGAACGGAATGGAATCAACATGAATGGAATGGAATGGAATGGAATGGAATGGAATGGAGTGGAATAGAATCAAACGGAATGGAGTGGAATGGAATGGAATGGAATGGAATGGAATGGAATGAAATCAACCAGAATGGAATGGAATGGAATGGAATCAACCCGAATGGAATGGAATGGAATGGAATGGAATGGTATGGAACGGAACGGAATAGAATCGAATCACCCCAATGGAATGGCATGGAATTGAATGGAATGGAATGGAATGGAATCAACGCGAATGGAATTGATTGGATTGGAATGGAGTGGAGTGGTGTGGAGTGGACGGGATTGGAGTGGAATGGAATGGAATGGAATGGAATAGATTGGAATGGAATGGAATGCAATAGAGTGCAATGGAATGGGATGGAATCAACCCAAATGGAATGGAAAGGAATGGAATGAAATGCCATCAACCCGAATGGAATGGAATGGAATGAAATGGAAAGGAAGGGAATGGAATGGAATGGAATGGAATGGAATGGAATCAAACCGAATAAAATGGAATGGAATGGAATGGGAGGGAATGGAATCCACCGGAATGGAATGGAATGGAATGGAATGGAATCAACCGGAATGGAATGTAATGGAATGGAATCAACCCGAATAGAATGGAATGGAATGGAAAGGAATAGAATGGAATCACCCCAATGGAATGGAATGGAAAGGAAAGGAATCAACACGAATGGAATGGAATGGAATGGAATGGAACGGAATCAACCCGAATGGAATGGAATGGAATGGAATCACCCAGAATGGTATGGACTGGAATGCAATGGAATGGAGTGGAATCAACCTGAATACAATGGAATGGAATGGAATGGAATGGAATGGAATGGAATTGAATGGAATCCACTCGAATGGAATGGAATGGAATGGAATGGAATGGAATGGAATGAAATGGAATGTAACCAACCTGAATGGCATGGTATGGAATTGAATGAAATGGAATGGAATCCACCCGAATGGAATGGAATGGAAAGGAATCAACTCGAATTGAATGGATTGGAATCTAATGGAATGGAATGGAATGGAATGGAATCGAATGAAATGGAATCATCAAGAACGGAATGGAATGGAATGGAATGGAATCCACCCGAATGGAATGGAATGGAATCGAATGGAATGGAAAGGAATCTACCCGAATGGAATGGATTGGAATCTAATGGAATGGAATGGAATGGAATGGAATCTACCGGAATGGAATGGAATGGAATGGAATGGAATGGAATCAACCCGAATAAAATGGAATGGAAAGGAATGGAATGGAATGAAATCGAATGGAATGCAATCACCCCAATGGAATGGAATGGAATGGAATGGAATGGAATGGAATCAACCCGAATGGAATGGAATGGAATGGAATGGAATGGAATGGAATGGAATGGAATCACCCAGAATGGTACGGACTGAAATGCAATGGAATGGAGAGGAATCAACCCGAATAGAGTGGAATGGAATGGAATGGAATGGAATGGAATGGAATGGAATGGAATCAACTCGAATGGAATGGAATGGAATTGAATGGAATTGAATGGAATGGAATGGAATGAAATGGAATGGAACCAAGCTGAATGGAATGGAATGGAGTGGAATGGAATGGAATGGAATGGAATGGAATCAACACGAATGGAATGGAATGGAATGGAATGGAATGGAATGGAATCACCCAGAATGGTATATACTGGAATTCAATGGAATGGAGTGGAATCAACCCGAATAGAATGGAATGGAATGGAATGGAATGGAATGGAATGGAATGGAAAGGAATGGAATGGAATGGAATCAACCCGAATGGAATGGAATGGAAAGGAATCGAATGGAATGGAATCAACCCGAATGGAATGGAATGGAATGGAATGGAATGGAATGGAATGGAATGGAATGGAATCAACACGAATGGAATGGAATGGAATGGAATGGAATGGAATGGAACGGAATCAACCTGAGTGGAATGGAACGGAATGGAATGGAATGGAATGTAATGGAAAGGAATAGAATCAACCTTAATGCAATGGAATGGAATGGAATCAGCCCGAATGGAATGGAATGGAATGGAATGGAATGGAATGGAATAGAATAAACCAGAATGGAATGGAATGGAATGGAAGGGAATCAATACCAATGGAATGGAATGGAATGGAATGGAACGGAATCAACCAGAATGGAATGGAATGGAATGGAAAGGAATAGAATCAACCTGAATGGAATGGAATGGAATGGAATGGAATCAGCCCAAATGGAATGGAATGCAATGGGATGGAATGGAATGGAATGGAATCTACCCAAATGGAATGGAATGGAATGGAATGGAATCAACCCGATTGCAATGGAATGAAATCAACATGAATGGAATGGAATCAACATAAATGGAATGGAATGGAATGGAATGGAATGGAATGGAATAGAATCAAACGGAATGGAGTGGAATGGAATGGAATGGAATGGAATGGAATGGAATGGAATGGAATCAACCAGAATGGAATGGAATGGAATGGAATCAACCCGAATGGAATGGAATGGAATGGAACGGAACGGAATAGAATCGAATCACCCCAATGGAATGGAATGGAATTGAATTGAATGGAATGGAATGGAATCAACCCGAATGGAATTGATTGGATTGGAATGGAGTGGAGAGGAGTGGAGTGGACGGGATTGGAGTGGAATGGAATGGAATGGAATGGAATGGAATGGAAAGGAATGGAATGGAATGGAATCAACCCGAATGGAATGGAATGGAATGGAATGGAATGGAATGGAATCAACACGAAGGGAATGGAACGGAATGGAATGGAACGGAATCAACCTGAGTGGAATGGAACGGAATGGAATGGAATGGAATGGAATGGAATGGAATGGAAAGGAAAAGAATCAACCTCAATGGAATGGAATGGAATGGAATCAGCCCGAATGGAATGGAATGGAATGGAATGGAATGGAATGGAATGGAATGGAATAAACCCGAATGGAATGGAATGGAATGGAAGGGAATCAATGCCAATGGAATGGAATGGAATGGAATGGAACGGAATCAACCAGAATGGAATGGAATGGAATGGAATGGAATAGAATCAACCTGAATGGAATGGAATGGAATGGAATGGAATCAGCCCAAATGGAATGGAATGCAATGGGATGGAATGGAATGGAATGGAATGGACTGGAATAGAATCAACCTGAATGGAATGGAATGGAATGGAATGGAATCAGCCCAAATGGAATGGAATGCAATGGGATGGAATGGAATGGAATGGAATCTACCCAAATGGAATGGAATGGAATGGAATCAACACAATTGCAATGGAATGAAGTCAACATGAACGGAATGGAATCAACATGAATGGAATGGAATGGAATGGAATGGAATGGAATGGAGTGGAATAGAATCAAACGGAATGGAGTGGAATGGAATGGAATGGAATGGAATGGAATGAAATCAACCAGAATGGAATGGAATGGAATGGAATCAACCCGAATGGAATGGAATGGAATGGAATGGAATGGTATGGAACGGAACGGAATAGAATCGAATCACCCCAATGGAATGGCATGGAATTGAATGGAATGGAATGGAATGGAATCAACGCGAATGGAATTGATTGGATTGGAATGGAGTGGAGTGGTGTGGAGTGGACGGGATTGGAGTGGAATGGAATGGAATGGAATGGAATAGATTGGAATGGAATGGAATGCAATAGAGTGCAATGGAATGGGATGGAATCAACCCAAATGGAATGGAAAGGAATGGAATGAAATGCCATCAACCCGAATGGAATGGAATGGAATGAAATGGAAAGGAAGGGAATGGAATGGAATGGAATGGAATGGAATGGAATCAAACCGAATAAAATGGAATGGAATGGAATGGGAGGGAATGGAATCCACCGGAATGGAATGGAATGGAATGGAATGGAATCAACCGGAATGGAATGTAATGGAATGGAATCAACCCGAATAGAATGGAATGGAATGGAAAGGAATAGAATGGAATCACCCCAATGGAATGGAATGGAAAGGAAAGGAATCAACACGAATGGAATGGAATGGAATGGAATGGAACGGAATCAACCCGAATGGAATGGAATGGAATGGAATCACCCAGAATGGTATGGACTGGAATGCAATGGAATGGAGTGGAATCAACCTGAATACAATGGAATGGAATGGAATGGAATGGAATGGAATGGAATTGAATGGAATCCACTCGAATGGAATGGAATGGAATGGAATGGAATGGAATGGAATGAAATGGAATGTAACCAACCTGAATGGCATGGTATGGAATTGAATGAAATGGAATGGAATCCACCCGAATGGAATGGAATGGAAAGGAATCAACTCGAATTGAATGGATTGGAATCTAATGGAATGGAATGGAATGGAATGGAATCGAATGAAATGGAATCATCAAGAACGGAATGGAATGGAATGGAATGGAATCCACCCGAATGGAATGGAATGGAATCGAATGGAATGGAAAGGAATCTACCCGAATGGAATGGATTGGAATCTAATGGAATGGAATGGAATGGAATGGAATCTACCGGAATGGAATGGAATGGAATGGAATGGAATGGAATCAACCCGAATAAAATGGAATGGAAAGGAATGGAATGGAATGAAATCGAATGGAATGCAATCACCCCAATGGAATGGAATGGAATGGAATGGAATGGAATGGAATCAACCCGAATGGAATGGAATGGAATGGAATGGAATGGAATGGAATGGAATCACCCAGAATGGTACGGACTGAAATGCAATGGAATGGAGAGGAATCAACCCGAATAGAGTGGAATGGAATGGAATGGAATGGAATGGAATGGAATGGAATGGAATCAACTCGAATGGAATGGAATGGAATTGAATGGAATTGAATGGAATGGAATGGAATGAAATGGAATGGAACCAAGCTGAATGGAATGGAATGGAGTGGAATGGAATGGAATGGAATGGAATGGAATCAACACGAATGGAATGGAATGGAATGGAATGGAATGGAATGGAATCACCCAGAATGGTATATACTGGAATTCAATGGAATGGAGTGGAATCAACCCGAATAGAATGGAATGGAATGGAATGGAATGGAATGGAATGGAATGGAATGGAAAGGAATGGAATGGAATGGAATCAACCCGAATGGAATGGAATGGAAAGGAATCGAATGGAATGGAATCAACCCGAATGGAATGGAATGGAATGGAATGGAATGGAATGGAATGGAATGGAATGGAATCAACACGAATGGAATGGAATGGAATGGAACGGAATCAACCTGAGTGGAATGGAACGGAATGGAATGGAATGGAATGGAATGGAAAGGAATAGAATCAACCTTAATGGAATGGAATGGAATGGAATCAGCCCGAATGGAATGGAATGGAATGGAATGGAATGGAATGGAATGGAATGGAATAAACACGAATGGAATGGAATGGAATGGAAGGGAATCAATACCAATGGAATGGAATGGAATGGAATGGAACGGAATCAACCAGAATGGAATGGAATGGAATGGAAAGGAATAGAATCAACCTGAATGGAATGGAATGGAATGGAATGGAATCAGCCCAAATGGAATGGAATGCAATGGGATGGAATGGAATGGAATGGAATCTACCCAAATGGAATGGAATGGAATGGAATGGAATCAACATGAATGGAATGGAATCAACATAAATGGAATGGAATGGAATGGAATGGAATGGAATAGAATCAAACGGAATGGAGTGGAATGGAATGGAATGGAATGGAATGGAATGGAATGGAATGGAATCAACCAGAATGGAATGGAATGGAATGGAATCAACCCGAATGGAATGGAATGGAATGGAATGGAACGGAACGGAATAGAATCGAATCACCCCAATGGAATGGAATGGAATGGAATGAAATTGAATGGAATGGAATCAACCCGAATGGAATGGAATGGAATGGAATGGAATTGAATGGAATGGAATGGAATCAACCCGAATGGAATTGATTGGAATGGAATGGAGTGGAGTGGAGTGGAGTGGACGGGATTGGAGTGGAATGGAATGGAATGGAATGGAATAGAATGGAATGGAATGAAATGCAATAGAGTGCAATGGAATGGGATGGAATCAACACAAATGGAATGGAAAGGAATGGAATGAATTGTCATCAACCCGAATGGAATGGAATGGAATGAAATGGAAAGGAATGGAATGGAATGGAATGGAATCAAACCGAATAAAATGGAATGGAATGGAATGGGAGGGATTGCAATCCAACGGAATGGAATGGAATGGAATGGAATGGAATGGAATCCACTGGAATAGAATGGAATGGAATGGAATGGAATGGAATGGAATGGAATGGAATGGAATGGAATCAACCGGAATGGAATGTAATGGAATGGAATCAACCCGAATAGAATGGAATGCAATGGAATGGAATAGGATTGAATCACAACAATGGAATGGAATGGAATGGAATGCAATCAACACGGATGGAATGGAATGGAATGGAATGGAATGGAACGGAATCAACCCGAATGGAATGGAATGGAATGGAATGGAATGGAATCACCCAGAATGGTATGGACTGGAATGCAATGGAATGGAGAGGAATCAACCCGAATAGAATGGAATGGAATGGAATGGAATGGAATGGAATGGAATGGAATCAACTCGAATTGAATGGAATGGAATTGAATGGAATTGAATGGAATGTAATGGAATGAAATGGAATGGAACCAACCTGAATGGAATGGAATGGAATGGAATGGAATGGAATGGAATGGAATGGAATGGAATGGAATGGAATCAACACGAATGGAATGGAATGGAATGGAATGGAATGGAATCACCCAGAATGGTATATACTGGAATTCAATGGAATGGAGTGGAATCAACCCGAATAGAATGGAATGGAATGGAATGGAATGGAATGGAATGGAAAGGAATGGAATGGAATGGAATCAACTCGAATGGAATGGAATGGAATGGAATGGAATGGAATGGAATGGAATGGAATGGAATCAACACGAATGGAATGGAACGGAATGGAATGGAACGGAATCAACCTGAGTGGAATGGAACGGAATGGAATGGAATGGAATGGAATGGAAAGGAATAGAATCAACCTCAATGGAATGGAATGGAATGGAATCAGCCCGAATGGAATGGAATGGAATGGAATGGAATAAACCCGAATGGAATGGAATGGAATGGAAGGGAATCAATACCATTGGAATGGAATGGAATGGAATGGAACGGAATCAACCGGAATGGAATGGAATGGAATGGAAAGGAATAGAATCAACCTGAATGGAATGGAATGGAATGGAATGGAATCAGCCCAAATGGAATGGAATGCAATGGGATGGAATGGAATGGAATGGAATCTACCCAAATGGAATGGAATGGAATTGAATGGAATAAACCCGATTGCAATGGAATGAAATCAACATGAATGGAATGGAATCAACTTGAATGGAATGGAATGGAATGGAATGGAATGGAATGGAATAGAATCAAACGGAATGGAGTGGAATGGAATGGAATGGAATGGAATGGAATCACCCAGAATGGTATATACTGGAATTCAATGGAATGGAGTGGAATCAACCCGAATAGAATGGAATGGAATGGAATGGAATGGAATGGAATGGAATGGAAAGGAATGGAATGGAATGGAATCAACACGAATGGAATGGAATGGAAAGGAATGGAACGGAATGGAATCAACCCGAATGGAATGGAATGGAATGGAGTGGAATGGAATGGAATGGAATCAACACGAATGGAATGGAATGGAATGGAACGGAAACAAACTGAGTGGAATGGAACGGAATGGAATGGAATGGAATGGAATGGAAAGGAATAGAATCAACCTTAATGGAATGGAATGGAATGGAATCAGCCCGAATGGAATGGAATGGAATGGAATGGAATGGAATGGAATCAACCCGAATGGAATGGAATGGAATGGAATGGAACGGAACGGAATAGAATCGAATCACCCCAATGGAATGGAATGGAATGGAATGAAATTGAATGGAATGGAATCAACCCGAATGGAATGGAATGGAATGGAATGGAATTGAATGGAATGGAATGGAATCAACCCGAATGGAATTGATTGGAATGGAATGGAGTGGAGTGGAGTGGAGTGGACGGGATTGGAGTGGAATGGAATGGAATGGAATGGAATAGAATGGAATGGAATGAAATGCAATAGAGTGCAATGGAATGGGATGGAATCAACACAAATGGAATGGAAAGGAATGGAATGAATTGTCATCAACCCGAATGGAATGGAATGGAATGAAATGGAAAGGAATGGAATGGAATGGAATGGAATCAAACCGAATAAAATGGAATGGAATGGAATGGGAGGGATTGCAATCCAACGGAATGGAATGGAATGGAATGGAATGGAATGGAATCCACTGGAATAGAATGGAATGGAATGGAATGGAATGGAATGGAATGGAATGGAATGGAATGGAATCAACCGGAATGGAATGTAATGGAATGGAATCAACCCGAATAGAATGGAATGCAATGGAATGGAATAGGATTGAATCACAACAATGGAATGGAATGGAATGGAATGCAATCAACACGGATGGAATGGAATGGAATGGAATGGAATGGAACGGAATCAACCCGAATGGAATGGAATGGAATGGAATGGAATGGAATCACCCAGAATGGTATGGACTGGAATGCAATGGAATGGAGAGGAATCAACCCGAATAGAATGGAATGGAATGGAATGGAATGGAATGGAATGGAATGGAATCAACTCGAATTGAATGGAATGGAATTGAATGGAATTGAATGGAATGTAATGTAATGAAATGGAATGGAACCAACCTGAATGGAATGGAATGGAATGGAATGGAATGGAATGGAATGGAATGGAATGGAATGGAATCAACACGAATGGAATGGAATGGAATGGAATGGAATGGAATCACCCAGAATGGTATATACTGGAATTCAATGGAATGGAGTGGAATCAACCCGAATAGAATGGAATGGAATGGAATGGAATGGAATGGAATGGAAAGGAATGGAATGGAATGGAATCAACTCGAATGGAATGGAATGGAATGGAATGGAATGGAATGGAATGGAATGGAATGGAATCAACACGAATGGAATGGAACGGAATGGAATGGAACGGAATCAACCTGAGTGGAATGGAACGGAATGGAATGGAATGGAATGGAATGGAAAGGAATAGAATCAACCTCAATGGAATGGAATGGAATGGAATCAGCCCGAATGGAATGGAATGGAATGGAATGGAATAAACCCGAATGGAATGGAATGGAATGGAAGGGAATCAATACCATTGGAATGGAATGGAATGGAATGGAACGGAATCAACCGGAATGGAATGGAATGGAATGGAAAGGAATAGAATCAACCTGAATGGAATGGAATGGAATGGAATGGAATCAGCCCAAATGGAATGGAATGCAATGGGATGGAATGGAATGGAATGGAATCTACCCAAATGGAATGGAATGGAATTGAATGGAATAAACCCGATTGCAATGGAATGAAATCAACATGAATGGAATGGAATCAACTTGAATGGAATGGAATGGAATGGAATGGAATGGAATGGAATAGAATCAAACGGAATGGAGTGGAATGGAATGGAATGGAATGGAATGGAATCACCCAGAATGGTATATACTGGAATTCAATGGAATGGAGTGGAATCAACCCGAATAGAATGGAATGGAATGGAATGGAATGGAATGGAATGGAATGGAAAGGAATGGAATGGAATGGAATCAACACGAATGGAATGGAATGGAAAGGAATGGAACGGAATGGAATCAACCCGAATGGAATGGAATGGAATGGAGTGGAATGGAATGGAATGGAATCAACACGAATGGAATGGAATGGAATGGAACGGAAACAAACTGAGTGGAATGGAACGGAATGGAATGGAATGGAATGGAATGGAAAGGAATAGAATCAACCTTAATGGAATGGAATGGAATGGAATCAGCCCGAATGGAATGGAATGGAATGGAATGGAATGGAATGGAATAAACACGAATGGAATGGAATGGAATGGAAGGGAATCAATACCAATGGAATGGAATGGAACGGAATCAACCAGAATGGAATGGAATGGAATGGAAAGGAATAGAATCAACCTGAATGGAATGGAATGGAATGGAATGGAATCAGCCCAAATGGAATGGAATGCAATGGGATGGAATGGAATGGAATGGAATCTACCCAAATGGAATGGAATGGAATGGAATGGAATAAACCCGATTGCAATGGAATGAAATCAACATGAATGGAATGGAATCAACATGAATGGAATGGAATGGAATGGAATGGAATGGAATGGAATGGAATGGAATAGAATCAAACGGAATGGAGTGGAATGGAATGGAATGGAATGGAATGGAATCAACCAGAATGGAATGGAATGGAATGGAATCAACCCGAATGGAATGGAATGGAATGGAATGGAATGGAATGGAACGGAAAGGAATAGAATCGAATCACCCCAATGGAATGGCATGGAATTGAATGGAATGGAATGGAATGGAATCAACCCGAATGGAATTGATTGGATTGGAATGGAGTGGAGTGGAGTGGAGTGGACGGGATTGGAGTGGAATGGAATGGAATGGAATGGAATAGAATGGAATGGAATGGAATGCAATAGAGTGCAATGGAATGGGATGGAATCAACCCAAATGGAATGGAAAGGAATGGAATGAAATGCCATCAACCCGAATGGAATGGAATGGAATGAAATGGAAAGGAATGGAATGGAATGGAATGGAATGGAATCAAACCGAATAAAATGGAATGGAATGGAATGGGAGGGAATGGAATCCAACGGAATGGAATGGAATGGAATGGAATGGAATCAACCGGAATGGAATGTAATGGAATGGAATCAACCCGAATAGAATGGAATGGAATGGAATGGAATGGAATAGAATGGAATCACCCCAATGGAATGGAATGGAATGGAATGGAATCAACACGAATGGAATGGAATGGAATGGAATGGAATGGAATGGAATGGAATGGAATGGAATGGAATGGAATGGAATGGAATGGAATGGAATGGAATCAACTCGAATGGAATGGAATGGAATCGAATGGAATGGAATGGAATGGAATGGAATGAAATGGAATGGAAGCAACCTGAATAGTATGGAATGGAATGGAATGGAATGGAATGGAATCCACTCGAATGGAATGGAATGGAATCGAATGGAATGGAATGGAATGGAATGGAATGAAATGGAATGGAACCAACCTGAATGGTATGGAATGGAATGGAATGAAATGGAATGGAATCCACCCGAATGGAATGGAATGGAAAGGAATCAACTCGAATTGAATGGATTGGAATCTAATGGAATGGAATGGAATGGAATGGAATGGAATCGAATGAAATGGAATCATCACGAACGGAATGGAATGGAATCCAGCCGAATGGAATGGAATGGAATCGAATGGAATGGAAAGGAATCTACCCGAATGGAATGGTTTGGAATCTAATGGAATGGAATGGAATGGAATGGAATCTACCGGAATGGAATGGAATGGAATGGAATGGAATGGAATCAACCCTAATAAAAAGGAATGGAAAGGAATGGAATGGAATGAAATCGAATGGAATGGAATCACCCCAATGGAATGGAATGGAATGGGATGGAATGGAATGGAATCAACCCGAATGGAATGGAATGGAATGGAATGGAATGGAATGGAATCACCCAGAATGGTATGGACTGGAATGCAATGGAATGGAGAGGAATCAACCAGAATAGAGTGGAATGGAATGGAATGGAATGGAATGGAATGGAATGGAATGGAATCAACTCGAATGGAATGGAATGGAATTGAATGGAATTGAATGGAATGGAATGGAATGAAATGGAGTGGAACCAAGCTGAATGGAATGGAATGGAATGGAATGGAATGGAATGGAATGGAACGGAATGGAATCAACACGAATGGAATGGAATGGAATGGAATGGAATGGAATGGAATCACCCAGAATGGTCTATACTGGAATTCAATGGAATGGAGTGGAATCAACCCGAATAGAGTGGAATGGAATGGAATGGAATGGAATGGAATGGAATGGAAATGAATGGAATGGAATGGTATCAACCCGAATGGAATGGAATGGAATGGAATGGAATGGAATGGAATGGAATGGAATCAACACGAATGGAATGGAATGGAATGGAATGGAATGGAACGGAATCAACCTGAGTGGAATGGAACGGAATGGAATGGAATGGAATGTAATGGAAAGGAATAGAATCAACCTTAATGCAATGGAATGGAATGGAATCAGCCCGAATGGAATGGAATGGAATGGAATGGAATGGAATGGAATAGAATAAACCAGAATGGAATGGAATGGAATGGAAGGGAATCAATACCAATGGAATGGAATGGAATGGAATGGAACGGAATCAACCAGAATGGAATGGAATGGAATGGAAAGGAATAGAATCAACCTGAATGGAATGGAATGGAATGGAATGGAATCAGCCCAAATGGAATGGAATGCAATGGGATGGAATGGAATGGAATGGAATCTACCCAAATGGAATGGAATGGAATGGAATGGAATCAACCCGATTGCAATGGAATGAAATCAACATGAATGGAATGGAATCAACATAAATGGAATGGAATGGAATGGAATGGAATGGAATGGAATAGAATCAAACGGAATGGAGTGGAATGGAATGGAATGGAATGGAATGGAATGGAATGGAATGGAATCAACCAGAATGGAATGGAATGGAATGGAATCAACCCGAATGGAATGGAATGGAATGGAACGGAACGGAATAGAATCGAATCACCCCAATGGAATGGAATGGAATTGAATTGAATGGAATGGAATGGAATCAACCCGAATGGAATTGATTGGATTGGAATGGAGTGGAGAGGAGTGGAGTGGACGGGATTGGAGTGGAATGGAATGGAATGGAATGGAATGGAATGGAAAGGAATGGAATGGAATGGAATCAACCCGAATGGAATGGAATGGAATGGAATGGAATGGAATGGAATCAACACGAAGGGAATGGAACGGAATGGAATGGAACGGAATCAACCTGAGTGGAATGGAACGGAATGGAATGGAATGGAATGGAATGGAATGGAAAGGAAAAGAATCAACCTCAATGGAATGGAATGGAATGGAATCAGCCCGAATGGAATGGAATGGAATGGAATGGAATGGAATAAACCCGAATGGAATGGAATGGAATGGAAGGGAATCAATGCCAATGGAATGGAATGGAATGGAATGGAACGGAATCAACCAGAATGGAATGGAATGGAATGGAATGGAATAGAATCAACCTGAATGGAATGGAATGGAATGGAATGGAATCAGCCCAAATGGAATGGAATGCAATGGGATGGAATGGAATGGAATGGAATGGACTGGAATAGAATCAACCTGAATGGAATGGAATGGAATGGAATGGAATCAGCCCAAATGGAATGGAATGCAATGGGATGGAATGGAATGGAATGGAATCTACCCAAATGGAATGGAATGGAATGGAATCAACACAATTGCAATGGAATGAAGTCAACATGAACGGAATGGAATCAACATGAATGGAATGGAATGGAATGGAATGGAATGGAATGGAGTGGAATAGAATCAAACGGAATGGAGTGGAATGGAATGGAATGGAATGGAATGGAATGAAATCAACCAGAATGGAATGGAATGGAATGGAATCAACCCGAATGGAATGGAATGGAATGGAATGGAATGGTATGGAACGGAACGGAATAGAATCGAATCACCCCAATGGAATGGCATGGAATTGAATGGAATGGAATGGAATGGAATCAACCCGAATGGAATTGATTGGATTGGAATGGAGTGGAGTGGTGTGGAGTGGACGGGATTGGAGTGGAATGGAATGGAATGGAATGGAATAGATTGGAATGGAATGGAATGCAATAGAGTGCAATGGAATGGGATGGAATCAACCCAAATGGAATGGAAAGGAATGGAATGAAATGCCATCAACCCGAATGGAATGGAATGGAATGAAATGGAAAGGAATGGAATGGAATGGAATGGAATGGAATGGAATGGAATCAAACCGAATAAAATGGAATGGAATGGAATGGGAGGGAATGGAATCCACCGGAATGGAATGGAATGGAATGGAATGGAATCAACCGGAATGGAATGTAATGGAATGGAATCAACCCGAATAGAATGAAATGGAATGGAAAGGAATAGAATGGAATCACCCCAATGGAATGGAATGGAATGGAAAGGAATCAACACGAATGGAATGGAATGGAATGGAATGGAACGGAATCAACCCGAATGGAATGGAATGGAATGGAATCACCCAGAATGGTATGGACTGGAATGCAATGGAATGGAGTGGAATCAACCTGAATACAATGGAATGGAATGGAATGGAATGGAATGGAATGGAATGGAATTGAATGGAATCCACTCGAATGGAATGGAATGGAATGGAATGGAATGGAATGGAATGAAATGGAATGTAACCAACCTGAATGGCATGGTATGGAATTGAATGAAATGGAATGGAATCCACCCGAATGGAATGGAATGGAAAGGAATCAACTCGAATTGAATGGATTGGAATCTAATGGAATGGAATGGAATGGAATGGAATCGAATGAAATGGAATCATCACGAACGGAATGGAATGGAATGGAATGGAATCCACCCGAATGGAATGGAATGGAATCGAATGGAATGGAAAGGAATCTACCCGAATGGAATGGATTGGAATCTAATGGAATGGAATGGAATGGAATGGAATCTACCGGAATGGAATGGAATGGAATGGAATGGAATGGAATCAACCCGAATAAAATGGAATGGAAAGGAATGGAATGGAATGAAATCGAATGGAATGGAATCACCCCAATGGAATGGAATGGAATGGAATGGAATGGAATGGAATCAACCCGAATGGAATGGAATGGAATGGAATGGAATGGAATGGAATGGAATGGAATCACCCAGAATGGTACGGACTGAAATGCAATGGAATGGAGAGGAATCAACCCGAATAGAGTGGAATGGAATGGAATGGAATGGAATGGAATGGAATGGAATGGAATCAACTCGAATGGAATGGAATGGAATTGAATGGAATTGAATGGAATGGAATGGAATGAAATGGAATGGAACCAAGCTGAATGGAATGGAATGGAGTGGAATGGAATGGAATGGAATGGAATGGAATCAACACGAATGGAATGGAATGGAATGGAATGGAATGGAATGGAATCACCCAGAATGGTATATACTGGAATTCAATGGAATGGAGTGGAATCAACCCGAATAGAATGGAATGGAATGGAATGGAATGGAATGGAATGGAATGGAATGGAAAGGAATGGAATGGAATGGAATCAACCCGAATGGAATGGAATGGAAAGGAATCGAATGGAATGGAATCAACCCGAATGGAATGGAATGGAATGGAATGGAATGGAATCAACACGAATGGAATGGATTGGAATGGAACGGAATCAACCTGAGTGGAATGGAACGGAATGGAATGGAATGGAATGGAATGGAAAGGAATAGAATCAACCTTAATGGAATGGAATGGAATGGAATCAGCCCGAATGGAATGGAATGGAATGGAATGGAATGGAATGGAATGGAATGGAATAAACACGAATGGAATGGAATGGAATGGAAGGGAATCAATACCAATGGAATGGAATGGAATGGAATGGAACGGAATCAACCAGAATGGAATGGAATGGAATGGAAAGGAATAGAATCAACCTGAATGGAATGGAATGGAATGGAATGGAATCAGCCCAAATGGAATGGAATGCAATGGGATGGAATGGAATGGAATGGAATCTACCCAAATGGAATGGAATGGAATGGAATGGAATCAACATGAATGGAATGGAATCAACATAAATGGAATGGAATGGAATGGAATGGAATGGAATAGAATCAAACGGAATGGAGTGGAATGGAATGGAATGGAATGGAATGGAATGGAATGGAATGGAATCAACCAGAATGGAATGGAATGGAATGTAATCAACCCGAATGGAATGGAATGGAATGGAATGGAACGGAACGGAATAGAATCGAATCACCCCAATGGAATGGAATGGAATGGAATGAAATTGAATGGAATGGAATCAACCCGAATGGAATGGAATGGAATGGAATGGAATTGAATGGAATGGAATGGAATCAACCCGAATGGAATTGATTGGAATGGAATGGAGTGGAGTGGAGTGGAGTGGACGGGATTGGAGTGGAATGGAATGGAATGGAATGGAATAGAATGGAATGGAATGAAATGCAATAGAGTGCAATGGAATGGGATGGAATCAACACAAATGGAATGGAAAGGAATGGAATGAAATGTCATCAACCCGAATGGAATGGAATGGAATGAAATGGAAAGGAATGGAATGGAATGGAATGGAATCAAACCGAATAAAATGGAATGGAATGGAATGGGAGGGAATGCAATCCAACGGAATGGAATGGAATGGAATGGAATGGAATGGAATCCACTGGAATAGAATGGAATGGAATGGAATGGAATGGAATGGAATGGAATGGAATGGAATCAACCGGAATGGAATGTAATGGAATGGAATCAACCCGAATAGAATGGAATGCAATGGAATGGAATAGGATTGAATCACAACAATGGAATGGAATGGAATGGAATGCAATCAACACGGATGGAATGGAATGGAATGGAATGGAATGGAACGGAATCAACCCGAATGGAATGGAATGGAATGGAATGGAATGGAATCACCCAGAATGGTATGGACTGGAATGCAATGGAATGGAGAGGAATCAACCCGAATAGAATGGAATGGAATGGAATGGAATGGAATGGAATGGAATCAACTCGAATTGAATGGAATGGAATTGAATGGAATTGAATGGAATGTAATGGAATGAAATGGAATGGAACCAACCTGAATGGAATGGAATGGAATGGAATGGAATGGAATGGAATGGAATGGAATGGAACGGAATGGAATCAACACGAATGGAATGGAATGGAATGGAATGGAATGGAATCACCCAGAATGGTATATACTGGAATTCAATGGAATGGAGTGGAATCAACCCGAATAGAATGGAATGGAATGGAATGGAATGGAATGGAATGGAAAGGAATGGAATGGAATGGAATCAACTCGAATGGAATGGAATGGAATGGAATGGAATGGAATGGAATGGAATGGAATGGAATGGAATGGAATCAACACGAATGGAATGGAACGGAATGGAATGGAACGGAATCAACCTGAGTGGAATGGAACGGAATGGAATGGAATGGAATGGAATGGAAAGGAATAGAATCAACCTCAATGGAATGGAATGGAATGGAATCAGCCCGAATGGAATGGAATGGAATGGAATGGAATAAACCCGAATGGAATGGAATGGAATGGAAGGGAATCAATACCATTGGAATGGAATGGAATGGAATGGAACGGAATCAACCGGAATGGAATGGAATGGAATGGAAAGGAATAGAATCAACCTGAATGGAATGGAATGGAATGGAATGGAATCAGCCCAAATGGAATGGAATGCAATGGGATGGAATGGAATGGAATGGAATCTACCCAAATGGAATGGAATGGAATTGAATGGAATAAACCCGATTGCAATGGAATGAAATCAACATGAATGGAATGGAATCAACATGAATGGAATGGAATGGAATGGAATGGAATGGAATGGAATAGAATCAAACGGAATGGAGTGGAATGGAATGGAATGGAATGGAATGGAATCACCCAGAATGGTATATACTGGAATTCAATGGAATGGAGTGGAATCAACCCGAATAGAATGGAATGGAATGGAATGGAATGGAATGGAATGGAATGGAAAGGAATGGAATGGAATGGAATCAACACGAATGGAATGGAATGGAAAGGAATGGAACGGAATGGAATCAACCCGAATGGAATGGAATGGAATGGAGTGGAATGGAATGGAATGGAATCAACACGAATGGAATGGAATGGAATGGAACGGAATCAAACTGAGTGGAATGGAACGCAATGGAATGGAATGGAATGGAATGGAATGGAAAGGAATAGAATCAACCTTAATGGAATGGAATGGAATGGAATCAGCCCGAATGGAATGGAATGGAATGGAATGGAATGGAATGGAATGGAATGGAATGGAATAAACACGAATGGAATGGAATGGAATGGAAGGGAATCAATACCAATGGAATGGAATGGAACGGAATCAACCAGAATGGAATGGAATGGAATGGAAAGGAATAGAATCAACCTGAATGGAATGGAATGGAATGGAATGGAATCAGCCCAAATGGAATGGAATGCAATGGGATGGAATGGAACGGAATGGAATCTACCCAAATGGAATGGAATGGAATGGAATGGAATCAACCCGATTGCAATGGAATGAAATCAACATGAATGGAATGGAATCAACATAAATGGAATGGAATGGAATGGAATGGAATGGAATGGAATGGAATGGAATGGAATGGAATAGAATCAAACGGAATGGAGTGGAATGGAATGGAATGGAATGGAATGGAATTGAATGGAATGGAATCAACCAGAATGGAATGGAATGGAATGGAATCAACCTGAATGGAATGGAATGGAATGGAACGGAACGGAATAGAATCGAATCACCCCAATGGAATGGAATGGAATGGAATGGAATGAAATTGAATGGAATGGAATCAACCCGAATGGAATGGAATGGAATGGAATGGAATTGAATGGAATGGAATGGAATCAACCCGAATGGAATTGATTGGAATGGAATGGAGTGGAGTGGAGTGGAGTGGACGGGATTGGAGTGGAATGGAATGGAATGGAATGGAATAGAATGGAATGGAATGAAATGCAATAGACTGCAAAGGAATGGGATGGAATCAACCCAAATGGAATGGAAAGGAATGGAATGAAATGCCATCAACCCGAATGGAATGGAATGGAATGAAATGGAAAGGAATGGAATGGAATGGAATGGAATGGAATCAAACCGAATAAAATGGAATGGAATGGAATGGGAGGGAATGCAATCCAACGGAATGGAATGGAATGGAATGGAATGGAATGCAATCCACTGGAATAGAATGGAATTGAATGGAATGGAATGGAATGGAATCAACCGGAATGGAATGTAATGGAATGGAATCAACCCGAATAGAATGGAATGCAATGGAATGGAATAGGATAGAATCACACCAATGGAATGGAATGGAATGGAATGGAATCAACACGGATGGAATGGAATGGAATGGAATGGAATGGAATGGAATGGAATCAACCCGAATGGAATGGAATGGAATGGAATGGAATGGAATCACCCAGAATGGTATGGACTGGAATGCAATGGAATGGAGAGGAATCAACCCGAATAGAATGGAATGGAATGGAATGGAATGAAATGGAATGGAATCAACTCGAATTGAATGGAATGGAATTGAATGGAATTGAATGGAATGGAATGGAATGAAATGGAATGGAACCAACCTGAATGGAATGGAATGGAATGGAATGGAATGGAATGGAATGGAATGGAACGGAATGGAATCAACACGAATGGAATGGAATGGAATGGAATGGAATGGAATCACCCAGAATGGTATATACTGGAATTCAATGGAATGGAGTGGAATCAACCCGAATAGAATGGAATGGAATGGAATGGAATGGAATGGAATGGAATGGAATGGAAAGGAATGGAATGGAATGGAATCAACCCGAATGGAATGGAATGGAATGGAATGGAATGGAATGGAATGGAATCAACACGAATGGAATGGAACGGAATGGAATGGAACGGAATCAACCTTAGTGGAATGGAACGGAATGGAATGGAATGGAATGGAATGGAAAGGAATAGAATCAACCTCAATGGAATGGAATGGAATGGAATCAGCCCGAATGGAATGGAATGGAATGGAATGGAATGGAATGGAATGGAATAAACCCGAATGGAATGGAATGGAATGGAAGGGAATCAATACCATTGGAATGGAATGGAATGGAATGGAACGGAATCAACCAGAATGGAATGGAATGGAATGGAAAGGAATAGAATCAACCTGAATGGAATGGAATGGAATGGAATGGAATCAGCCCAAATGGAATGGAATGCAATGGGGTGGAATGGAATGGAATGGAATCTACCCAAATGGAATGGAATGGAATGGAATGGAATGGAATAAACCCGATTGCAATGGAACGAAATCAACATGTATGGAATGGAATCAACATGAATGGAATGGAATGGAATGGAATGGAATATAGTGGAATGGAATGGAATAGAATCAAACGGAATGGAGTGGAATGGAATGGAATGGAATGGAATGGAATGGAATGGAATGGAATGGAATCAACCAGAATGGAATGGAATGGAATGGAATCAACCCGAATGGAATGGAATGGAATGGAATGGAATGGAATGGAACGGAACGGAATAGAATCGAATCACCCCAATGGAATTGCATGGAATTGAATGGAATGGAATGGAATGGAATCAACCCGAATGGAATTGATTGGATTGGAATGGAGTGGAGTGGAGTGGAGTGGACGGGATTGGAGTGAAATGGAATGGAATGGAATGGAATAGAATGGAATGGAATGGAATGCAATAGAGTGCAATGGAATGGGATGGAATCAACCCAAATGGAATGGAAAGGAATGGAATGAAATGCCATCAACCCGAATGGAATGGAATGGAATGAAATGGAAAGGAATGGAATGTAATGGAATGGAATGGAATCAAACCGAATAAAATGGAATGGAATGGAATGGGAGGGAATGGAATCCACCGGAATGGAATGGAATGGAATGGAATCAACCCGAGTAGAATGGAATGGAATGGAATGGAATAGAATGGAATCACCCCAATGGAATGGAATGGAATGGAATGGAATCAACACGAATGGAATGGAATGGAATGGAATGGAATGGAATGGAATGGAACGGAATCAACCCGAATGGAATGGAATGGAATGGAATCACCCAGAATGGTATGGACTGGAATGCAATGGAATGGAGTGGAATCAACCTGAATACAATGGAATGGAATGGAATGGAATGGAATGGAATGGAATGGAATCAACTCGAATGGAATGGAATGGAATCGAATGGAATGGAATGGAATGGAATGGAATGAAATGGAATGGAACCAACCTGAATAGTATGGAATGGAATGGAGTGGAATGGAATGGAATCCACTCGAATGGAATGGAATGGAATCGAATGGAATGGAATGGAATGGAATGGAATGAAATGGAATGGAACCAACCTGAATGGTATGGAATGGAATGGAATGAAATGGAATGGAATCCACCCGAATGGAATGGAATGGAAAGGAATCAACTCGAATTGAATGGATTGGAATCTAATGGAATGGAATGGAATGGAATGGAATCGAATGAAATGGAATCATCACGAACGGGATGGAATGGAATGGAATGGAATCCACCCGAATGGAATGGAATGGAATCGAATGGAATGGAAAGGAATCTACCCGAATGGAATGGATTGGAATCTAATGGAATGGAATGGAATGGAATGGAATCTACCGGAATGGAATGGAATGGAATGGAATGGAATGGAATGGAATCAACCCGAATAAAATGGAATGGAAAGGAATGGAATGGAATGAAATCGAATGGAATGGAATCACCCCAATGGAATGGAATGGAATCTAATGGAATGGAATGGAATCAACCCGAATGGAATGGAATGGAATGGAATGGAATGGAATGGAATCACCCAGAATGGTATGGACTGGAATGCAATGGAATGGAGAGGAATCAACCCGAATAGAGTGGAATGGAATGGAATGCAATGGAATGGAATGGAATGGAATGGAATCAACTCGAATGGAATGGAATGGAATTGAATGGAATTGAATGGAATGGAATGTAATGAAATGGAATGGAACCAAGCTGAATGGAATGGAATGGAATGGAATGGAATGGAATGGAATGGAACGGAATGGAATCAACACGAATGGAATGGAATGGAATGGAATGGAATGGAATCACCCAGAATGATCTATACTGGAATTCAATGGAATGGAGTGGAATCAACCCGAATAGAGTGGAATGGAATGGAATGGAATGGAATGGAATGGAAAGGAATGGAATGGAATGGAATCAACCCGAATGGAATGGAATGGAATGGAATGGAATGGAATGGAATGGAATGGAATCAACACGAATGGAATGGAATGGAATGGAATGGAATGGAACGGAATCAACCTGAGTGGAATGGAACGGAATGGAATGGAATGGAATGGAAAGGAATAGAATCAACCTTAATGCAGTGGAATGGAATGGAATCAGCCCGAATGGAATGGAATGGAATGGAATGGAATGGAATGGAATGGAATGGAATAAACCCGAATGGAATGGAATGGAATGGAAGGGAATCAATACCAATGGAATGGAATGGAATGGAATGGAACGGAATCAACCAGAATGGAATGGAATGGAATGGAAAGGAATAGAATCAACCTGAATGGAATGGAATGGAATGGAATGGAATCAGCCCAAATGGAATGGAATGCAATGGGATGGAATGGAATGGAATGGAATCTACCCAAATGGAATGGAATGGAATGGAATGGAATCAACCCGATTGCAATGGAATGAAATCAACATGAATGGAATGGAATCAACATAAATGGAATGGAATGGAATGGAATGGAATGGAATGGAATGGAATGGAATGGAATGGAATAGAATCAAACGGAATGGAGTGGAATGGAATGGAATGGAATGGAATGGAATGGAATGGAATCAACCAGAATGGAATGGAATGGAATGGAATCAACCCGAATGGAATGGAATGGAATGGAACGGAACGGAATAGAATCGAATCACCCCAGTGGAATGGAATGGAATTGAATTGAATGGAATGAAATGGAATCAACCCGAATGGAATTGATTGGATTGGAATGGAGTGGAGAGGAGTGGAGTGGACGGGATTGGAGTGGAATGGAATGGAATGGAATGGAATGGAATGGAATGAAATGGAAAGGAAAGAATGGAATGGAATCAACCCGAATGGAATGGAATGGAATGGAATGGAATGGAATGGAATGGAATGGAATGGAATGGAATCAACACGAAGGGAATGGAACGGAATGGAATGGAACGGAATCAACCTGAGTGGAATGGAACGGAATGGAATGGAATGGAATGGAATGGAATGGAAAGGAATAGAATCAACCTCAATGGAATGGAATGGAATGGAATCAGCCCGAATGGAATGAATGGAATGGAATGGAATGGAATAAACCCGAATGGAATGGAATGGAATGGAAGGGAATCAATGCCAATGGAATGGAATGGAATGGAATGGAACGGAATCAACCAGAATGGAATGGAATGGAATGGAATGGAATAGAATCAACCTGAATGGAATGGAATGGAATGGAATGGAATCAGCCCAAATGGAATGGAATGCAATGGGATGGAATGGAATGGAATGGAATGGACTGGAATAGAATCAACCTGAATGGAATGGAATGGAATGGAATGGAATCAGCCCAAATGGAATGGAATGCAATGGGTTGGAATGGAATGGAATGGAATCTACCCAAATGGAATGGAATGGAATGGAATCAACCCGATTGCAATGGAATGAAATCAACATGAACGGAATGGAATCAACATGAATGGAATGGAATGGAATGGAATGGAATGGAATGGAATGGAATAGAATCAAACGGAATGGAGTGGAATGGAATGGAATGGAATGGAATGGAATCAAATAGAATGGAATGGAATGGAATGGAATCAACCCGAATGGAATGGAATGGAATGGAATGGTATGGAACGGAACGGAATAGAATCGAATCAACCCAATGGAATGGCATGGAATTGAATGGAATGGAATGGAATGGAATCAACCCGAATGGAATTGATTGGATTGGAATGGAGTGGAGTGGAGTGGAGTGGACGGGATTGGAGTGGAATGGAATGGAATGGAATGGAATAGATTGGAATGGAATGGAATGCAATAGAGTGCAATGGAATGGGATGGAATCAACGCAAATGGAATGGAAAGGAATGGAATGAAATGCCATCAACCCGAATGGAATGGAATGGAATGAAATGGAAAGGAATGGAATGGAATGGAATGGAATGGAATCAAACCGAATAAAATGGAATGGAATGGAATGGGAGGGAATGGAATCCACCGGAATGGAATGGAATGGAATGGAATGGAATCAACCGGAATGGAATGTAATGGAATGGAATCAACCCGAATAGAATGGAATGGAATGGAAAGGAATAGAATGGAATCACCCCAATGGAATGGAATGGAATGGAAAGGAATCAACACGAATGGAATGGAATGGAATGGAATGGAATGGAATGGAATGGAACGGAATCAACCCGAATGGAATGGAATGGAATGGAATCACCGAGAATGGTATGGACTGGAATGCAATGGAATGGAGTGGAATCAACCTGAATACAATGGAATGGAATGGAATGGAATGGAATGGAATGGAATGGAATCCACTCGAATGGAATGGAATGGAATGGAATGGAATTGAATGGAACCAACCTGAATGGTATGGAATGGAATGGAATGAAATGGAATGGAATCCACCCGAATGGAATGGAATGGAAAGGAATCAACTCGAATTGAATGGATTGGAATCTAATGGAATGGAATGGAATGGAATGGAATCGAATGAAATGGAATCATCACGAACGGAATGGAATGGAATGGAATGGAATCCACATGAATGGAATGGAATGGAATCGAATGGAATGGAAAGGAATCTACCCGAATGGAATGGATTGGAATCTAATGGAATGGAATGGAATGGAATGGAATCTACCGGAATGGAATGGAATGGAATGGAATGGAATGGAATCAACCCGAATAAAATGGAATGGAAAGGAATGGAATGGAATGAAATCGAATGGAATGGAATCACCCCAATGGAATGGAATGTAATGGAATGGAATGGAATGGAATCAACCCGAATGGAATGGAATGGAATGGAATGGAATGGAATCACCCAGAATGATATGGACTGGAATGCAATGGAATGGAGAGGAATCAACCCGAATAGAGTGGAATGGAATGGAATGGAATGGAATGGAATGGAATGGAATCAACCCGAATGGAATTGATTGGATTGGAATGGAGTGGAGAGGAGTGGAGTGGACGGGATTGGAGTGGAATGGAATGGAATGGAATGGAATGGAATGGAATGGAATGGAATGGAAAGGAAAGAATGGAATGGAATCAACCCGAATGGAATGGAATGGAATGGAATGGAATGGAATGGAATGGAATGGAATCAACACGAAGGGAATGGAACGGAATGGAATGGAACGGAATCAACCTGAGTGGAATGGAACGGAATGGAATGGAATGGAATGGAAAGGAATAGAATCAACCTCAATGGAATGGAATGGAATGGAATCAGCCCGAATGGAATGAATGGAATGGAATGGAATGGAATAAACCCGAATGGAATGGAATGGAATGGAAGGGAATCAATGTCAATGGAATGGAATGGAATGGAATGGAACGGAATCAACCAGAATGGAATGGAATGGAATGGAATGGAATAGAATCAACCTGAATGGAATGGAATGAAATGGAATGGAATCAGCCCAAATGGAATGGAATGCAATGGGATGGAATGGAATGGAATGGAATGGACTGGAATAGAATCAACCTGAATGGAATGGAATGGAATGGAATGGAATCAGCCCAAATGGAATGGAATGCAATGGGTTGGAATGGAATGGAATGGAATCTACCCAAATGGAATGGAATGGAATGGAATCAACCCGATTGCAATGGAATGAAATCAACATGAACGGAATGGAATCAACATGAATGGAATGGAATGGAATGGAATGGAATGGAATGGAATGGAATGGAATGGAATAGAATCAAACGGAATGGAGTGGAATGGAATGGAATGGAATGGAATGGAATCAACCAGAATGGAATGGAATGGAATGGAATCAACCCGAATGGAATGGAATGGAATGGAATGGTATGGAACGGAACGGAATAGAATCGAATCACCCCAATGGAATGGCATGGAATTGAATGGAATGGAATGGAATGGAATCAACCCGAATGGAATTGATTGGATTGGAATGGAGTGGAGTGGAGTGGAGTGGACGGGATTGGAGTGGAATGGAATGGAATGGAATGGAATAGATTGGAATGGAATGGAATGCAATAGAGTGCAATGGAATGGGATGGAATCAACGCAAATGGAATGGAAAGGAAAGGAATGAAATGCCATCAACCCGAATGGAATGGAATGGAATGAAATGGAAAGGAATGGAATGGAATGGAATGGAATGGAATGGAATCAAACCGAATAAAATGGAATGGAATGGAATGGGAGGGAATGGAATCCACCGGAATGGAATGGAATGGAATGGAATGGAATCAACCGGAATGGAATGTAATGGAATGGAATCAACCCGAATAGAATGGAATGGAATGGAAAGGAATAGAAGGGAATCACCCCAATGGAATGGAATGGAATGGAAAGGAATCAACACGAATGGAATGGAATGGAATGGAATGGAATGGAATGGAACGGAATCAACCCGAATGGAATGGAATGGAATGGAATCATCGAGAATGGTATGGACTGGAATGCAATGGAATGGAGTGGAATCAACCTGAATACAATGGAATGGAATGGAATGGAATGGAATGGAATGGAATGGAATCCACTCGAATGGAATGGAATGGAATGGAATGGAATTGAATGGAACCAACCTGAATGGTATGGAATGGAATGGAATGAAATGGAATGGAATCCACCCGAATGGAATGGAATGGAAAGGAATCAACTCGAATTGAATGGATTGGAATCTAATGGAATGGAATGGAATGGAATGGAATCGAATGAAATGGAATCATCACGAACGGAATGGAATGGAATGGAATGGAATCCACATGAATGGAATGGAATGGAATCGAATGGAATGGAAAGGAATCTACCCGAATGGAATGGATTGGAATCTAATGGAATGGAATGGAATGGAATGGAATCTACCGGAATGGAATGGAATGGAATGGAATGCAATGGAATCAACCCGAATAAAATGGAATGGAAAGGAATGGAATGGAATGAAATCGAATGGAATGGAATCACCCCAATGGAATGGAATGGAATGGAATGGAATGGAATGGAATCAACCCGAATGGAATGGAATGGAATGGAATGGAATGGAATGGAATCACCCAGAATGATATGGACTGGAATGCAATGGAATGGAGAGGAATCAACCCGAATAGAGTGGAATGGAATGGAATGGAATGGAATGGAATGGAATGGAATGGAATCAACTCGAATGGAATGGAATGGAATTGAATGGAATTGAATGGAATGGAATGGAATGAAATGGAATGGAACCAAGCTGAATGGAATGGAATGGAATGGAATGGAATGGAATGGAATCAACACGAATGGAATGGAATGGAATGGAATGGAATGGAATGGAATCACCCAGAATGGTATATACTGGAATTCAATGGAATGGAGTGGAATCAACCCGAATAGAATGGAATGGAATGGAATGGAATGGAATGGAATGGAATGGAATGGAAAGGAATGGAATGGAATGGAAACCACCCGAATGGAATGGAATGGAAAGGAATGGAATGGAATGGAATCAACCCGAATGGAATGGAATGGAATGGAATGGAATGGAAGGGAATGGAATGGAATCAACACGAATGGAATGGGATGGAATGGAATGGAATGGAACGGAATCAACCTGAGTGGAATGGAACGGAGTGGAATGGAATGGAATGGAATGGAAAGGAATAGAATCAACCTTAATGGAATGGAATGGAATGGTATCAGCCCGAATGGAATGGAATGGAATGGAATGGAATGGAATGGAATGGAATGGAATGGAATGGAATAAACCCGAATGGAATGGAATGGAATGGAAGGGAATCAATACCAATGGAATGGAATGGAATGGAATGGAACGGAATCAACCAGAATGGAATGGAATGGAATGGAAAGGAATAGAATCAACCTGAATGGAATGGAATGGAATGCAATGGAATCAGCCCAAATGGAATGGAATGCAATGGGATGGAATGGAATGGAATGGAATCTACCCAAATGGAATGGAATGGAATGGAATGGAATCAACCCGATTGCAATGGAATGAAATCAACATGAATGGAATGGAATCAACATAAATGGAATGGAATGGAATGGAATGGAATGGAATGGAATAGAATCAAACGGAATGGAGTGGAATGGAATGGAATGGAATGGAATGGAATGGAATGGAATGGAATGGAATCAACCAGAATGGAATGGAATGGAATGGAATCAACCCGAATGGAATGGAATGGAATGGAACGGAACGGAATAGAATCGAATCACCCCAATGGAATGGAATGGAATTGAATTGAATGGAATGGAATGGAATCAACCCGAATGGAATTGATTGGATTGGAATGGAGTGGAGTGGAGTGGAGTGGACGGGAATGGAGTGGAATGGAATGGAATGGAATGGAATGGAAAGGAATGGAATGGAATGGAAGCAACCCGAATGGAATGGAATGGAATGGAATGGAATGGAATGGAATGGAATCAACACGAATGGAATGGAACGGAATGGAATGGAACGGAATCAACCTGAGTGGAATGGAACGGAATGGAATGGAATGGAATGGAATGGAAAGGAATAGAATCAAACTCAATGGAATGGAATGGAATGGAATCAGCCCGTATGGAATGGAATGGAATGGAATGGAATGGAATGGAATAAACCCGAATGGAATGGAATGGAATGGAAGGGAATCAATACCAATGGAATGGAATGGAATGGAATGGAACGGAATCAACCAGAATGGAATGGAATGGAATAGAATCAACCTGAATGGAATGGAATGGAATGGAATGGAATCAGCCCAAATGGAATGGAATGCAATGGGATGGAATGGAATGGAATGGAATCTACCCAAATGGAATGGAATGGAATGGAATGGAATCAACCCGATTGCAATGGAATGAAATCAACATGAACGGAATGGAATCAACATGAATGGAATGGAATGGAATGGAATGGAATGGAATGGAATAGAATCAAACGGAATGGAGTGGAATGGAATGGAATGGAATGGAATGGAATGGAATCAACCAGAATGGAATGGAATGGAATGGAATCAACCCGAATGGAATGGAATGGAATGGAATGGTATGGAACGGAACGGAATAGAATCGAATCACCCCAATGGAATGGCATGGAATTGAATGGAATGGAATGGAATGGAATCAACCCGAATGGAATTGATTGGATTGGAATGGAGTGGAGTGGAGTGGAGTGGACGGGATTGGAGTGGAATGGAATGGAATGGAATGGAATAGAATGGAATGGAATGGAATGCAATAGAGTGCAAATGGAATGGGATGGAATCAACCCAAATGGAATGGAAAGGAATGGAATGAAATGCCATCAACCCGAATGGAATGGAATGGAATGAAATGGAAAGGAATGGAATGGAATCGAATGGAATGGAATCAAACCGAATAAAATGGAATGGAATGGAATGGGAGGGAATGGAATCCACCGGAATGGAATTGAATGGAATGGAATGGAATCAACCGGAATGGAATGTAATGGAATGGAATCAACCCGAATAGAATGGAATGGAATGGAATGGAATAGAATGGAATCACCCAATGGAATGGAATGGAATGGAATGGAATCAACACGAATGGAATGGAATGGAATGGAATGGAATGGAATGGAACGGAATCAACCCGAATGGAATGGAATGGAATGGAATCACCCAGAATGGTATGGACTGGAATGCAATGGAATGGAGTGGAATCAACCTGAATACAATGGAATGGAATGGAATGGAATGGAATGGAATGGAATGGAATGGAATGGAATCAACTCGAATGGAATGGAATGGAATCGAATGGAATGGAATGGAATGGAATGGAATGAAATGGAATGGAACCAACCTGAATGGTATGGAATGGAATGGAATGGAATGGAATGGAATCCACTAGAATGTAATGGAATGGAATCGAATGGAATGGAATGGAATGGAATGGAATGAAATGGAATGGAACCAACCTGAATGGTATGGAATGGAATGGAATGAAATGGAATGGAATCCACCCGAATGGAATGGAATGGAAAGGAATCAACTCGAATTGAATGGATTGGAATCTAATGGAATGGAATAGAATGGAATGGAATCGAATGAAATGGAATCATCACGAACAGAATGGAATGGAATGGAATGGAATCCACCCGAATGGAATGGAATGGAATCGAATGGAATGGAAAGGAATCTACCCGAATGGAATGGATTGGAATCTAATGGAATGGAATGGAATGGAATGGAATCTACCGGAATGGAATGGAATGGAATGGAATCAACCCGAATAAAATGGAATGGAAAGGAATGGAACGGAATGAAATCGAATGGAATGGAATCACCCCAATGGAATGGAATGGAATGGAATGGAATGGAATGGAATCAACCCGAATGGAATGGAATGGAATGGAATGGAATGGAATCACCCAGAATGGTATGGACTGGAATGCAATGGAATGGAGAGGAATCAACCCGAAGAGAGTGGAATGGAATGGAATGGAATGGAATGGAATGGAATGGAATGGAATCAACTCGAATGCAATGGAATGGAATTGAATGGAATTGAATGGAATGGAATGGAATGAAATGGAATGGAACCAAGCTGAATGGAATGGAATGGAATGGAATGGAATGGAATGGAATGGAACGGAATGGAATCAACACGAATGGAATGGAATGGAATGGAATGGAATGGAATGGAATGGAATGGAATCACCCAGAATGCTATATGCTGGAATTCAATGGAATGGAGTGGAATCAACCCGAATAGAATGGAATGGAATGGAATGGAATGGAATGGAATGGAATCGAATCGAATGGAAAGGAATGGAATGGAATGGAATCAACCCGAATGAATGGAATGGAATGGAAGGGAATCAATACCAATGGAATGGAATGGAATGGAATGGAACGGAATCAACCAGAATGGAATGGAATGGAATAGAATCAACCTGAACGGAATGGAATGGAATGGAATGGAATCAGCCCAAATGGAATGGAATGCAATGGGATGGAATGGAATGGAATGGAATCTACCCAAATGGAATGGAATGGAATGGAATGGAATCAACCCGATTGCAATGGAATGAAATCAACATGAACGGAATGGAATCAACATGAATGGAATGGAATGGAATGGAATGGAATGGAATGGAATGGAATGGAATGGAATAGAATCAAACGGAATGGAGTGGAATGGAATGGAATGGAATGGAATGGAATGGAATCAACCAGAATGGAATGGAATGGAATGGAATCAACCCGAATGGAATGGAATGGAATGGAATGGTATGGAACGGAACGGAATAGAATCGAATCACCCCAATGGAATGGCATGGAATTGAATGGAATGGAATGGAATGGAATCAACCCGAATGGAATTGATTGGATTGGAATGGAGTGGAGTGGAGTGGAGTGGACGGGATTGGAGTGGAATGGAATGGAATGGAATGGAATAGAATGGAATGGAATGGAATGCAATAGAGTGCAAATGGAATGGGATGGAATCAACCCAAATGGAATGGAAAGGAATGGAATGAAATGCCATCAACCCGAATGGAATGGAATGGAATGAAATGGAAAGGAATGGAATGGAATCGAATGGAATGGAATCAAACCGAATAAAATGGAATGGAATGGAATGGGAGGGAATGGAATCCACCGGAATGGAATTGAATGGAATGGAATGGAATCAACCGGAATGGAATGTAATGGAATGGAATCAACCCGAATAGAATGGAATGGAATGGAATGGAATAGAATGGAATCACCCCAATGGAATGGAATGGAATGGAATGGAATCAACACGAATGGAATGGAATGGAATGGAATGGAATGGAATGGAATGGAACGGAATCAACCCGAATGGAATGGAATGGAATGGAATCACCCAGAATGGTATGGACTGGAATGCAAAGGAATGGAGTGGAATCAACCTGAATACAATGGAATGGAATGGAATGGAATGGAATGGAATGGAATGGAATGGAATGGAATCAACTCGAATGGAATGGAATGGAATCGAATGGAATGGAATGGAATGGAATGGAATGAAATGGAATGGAACCAACCTGAATGGTATGGAATGGAATGGAATGGAATGGAATGGAATCCACTAGAATGTAATGGAATGGAATCGAATGGAATGGAATGGAATGGAATGGAATGAAATGGAATGGAACCAACCTGAATGGTATGGAATGGAATGGAATGAAATGGAATGGAATCCACCCGAATGGAATGGAATGGAAAGGAATCAACTCGAATTGAATGGATTGGAATCTAATGGAATGGAATGGAATGGAATGGAATCGAATGAAATGGAATCATCACGAACAGAATGGAATGGAATGGAATGGAATCCACCCGAATGGAATGGAATGGAATCGAATGGAATGGAAAGGAATCTACCCGAATGGAATGGATTGGAATCTAATGGAATGGAATGGAATGGAATGGAATCTACCGGAATGGAATGGAATGGAATGGAATGGAATCAACCCGAATAAAATGGAATGGAAAGGAATGGAATGGAATGAAATCGAATGGAATGGAATCACCCCAATGGAATGGAATGGAATGGAATGGAATGGAATGGAATCAACCCGAATGGAATGGAATGGAATGGAATGGAATGGAATGGAATGGAATCACCCAGAATGGTATGGACTGGAATGCAATGGAATGGAGAGGAATCAACCCGAAGAGAGTGGAATGGAATGGAATGGAATGGAATGGAATGGAATGGAATCAACTCGAATGGAATGGAATGGAATTGAATGGAATTGAATGGAATGGAATGGAATGAAATGGAATGGAACCAAGCTGAATGGAATGGAATGGAATGGAATGGAATGGAATGGAATGGAACGGAATGGAATCAACACGAATGGAATGGAATGGAATGGAATGGAATGGAATGGAATGGAATGGAATGGAATCACCCAGAATGCTATATGCTGGAATTCAATGGAATGGAGTGGAATCAACCCGAATAGAATGGAATGGAATGGAATGGAATGGAATGGAATGGAATGGAATGGAATCGAATGGAAAGGAATGGAATGGAATGGAATCAACCAGAATGGAATGGAATGGAATGGAATGGAATGGAATGGAATCAACACGAATGGAATGGAATGGAATGGAATGGAATGGAACGGAATCAACCTGAGTGGAATGGAACGGAATGGAATGGAATGGAATGGAATGGAAAGGAATAGAATCAACCTTAATGGAATGGAATGGAATGGAATCAGCCCGAATGGAATCGAATGGAATGGAATGGAATGGAATGGAATGGAATGGAATAAACCCGAATGGAATGGAATGGAATGGAAGGGAATCAATACCAATGGAATGGAATGGAATGGAATGGAACGGAATCAACCAGAATGGAATGGAATGGAATGGAAAGGAATAGAATCAACCTGAATGGAATGGAATGGAATCAGCCCAAATGGAATGGAATGCAATGGGATGGAATGGAATGGAATGGAATCTACCCAAAAGGAATGGAAAGGAATGGAATGGAATCAACCCGAATGGAATGGAATGGAATGGAATGGAATGGAATCACCCAGAATGGTATGGACTGGAATGCCATGGAATGGAGTGGAATCAACCTGAATACAATGGAATGGAATGGAATGGAATGGAATCAAATCGAATGGAATGGAATGGAATCGAATGGAATGGAATGGAATGGAATGGAATGAAATGGAATGGAACTTACCTGACTGGAATGGAATGGAATGGAATGGAACGGAATGGAATCAACACGAATGGAATGGAATGGAATTTAATGGAATCCACCCGAATGGAATGGAATGGAATCGAATGGAATGGAAAGGAATCAACCCGAATGGAATGGATTGGAATCTAATGGAATGGAATGGAATGGAATGGAATCTACCGGAATGGAATGGATTGGAATCAACCCGAATAAAATGGAATGGAAAGGAATGGAATGGAATGAAATCGAATGGAATGGAATCACCCCAATGGAATGGAATGGAATGGAATGGAATCAACCGGAATGGAATGGAATGGAAAGTAATGGAATGGAATGGAAAGGAATCAACCCGAATGGAATGGAATGAAGTGGAATGGAATGGAATGGAATGGAATGAAATGGAATGGAATGGAAACAACCCGAATGGAATGGAATGCAATGGAATGGAATGGAATCAACCCGAATGGAATTGATTGGAATGGAATGGAGTGGAGTGGAGTGGAGTGGAGTGGAGTGGATTGGAGTGGAATGGAATGAAATGGAATGGAATAGAATGGAATGGAATGGAATGGAATAGAGTGCAATGGAATGGGATGGAATCAACCCAAATGGAATGGAAAGGAATGGAATGAAATGCCATCAACCCGAATGGAATGGAATGGAATGAAATGGAAAGGAATGGAATGGAATGGAATGGAATGAATTGGAAAGGAATGGAATGGAATGGAATGGAATGGAATCAAACCGAATAAAATGGAATGGAATGGATTGGGATGGAATGGAATCCACCGGAATGGAATGGAATGGAATGGAATCAAACCGAATAAAATGGAATGGAATGGACTGGGATGGAATGGAATCCACCGGAATGGAATGGAATGGAAAGGAATCCACCAGAATGGAATGGAGTGGTATGGAATGGAAAGGAATGGTATGGAATGGAATGGAATCAAACGGAATGGAATGGAATGGAATGTAATCAACCCGAATAGAATGGAATGGAATGGAATGGAATAGAATGGAATCACCCCAATGGAATGGAATGGAATGGAATGGAATCAACACGAATGGAATGGAATGGAATGGAATGGAATCGAATGGAATAGAATGGAATCAACCCGAATGGAATGGAATGGAATGGAATGGAATCACCCAGAATGGTATGGACTGGAATTCAATGGAATGGAGTGGAATCAACCGGAATAGAATGGAATGGAATGGAATGCAATGGAATGGAAAGGAATGGAATGGAATGGAATCAACCCGAATGGAATGGATTGGACTGGAATGGAATCAACACGAATGGAATGGAAAGGAATGGAATGGAATGGAACGGAATCAACCTGAGTGGAATGGAACGGAATGGAATGGAATGGAATGGAATGAAAAGAAATAGAATCAACCTCAATGGAATGGAATGGAATGGAAACAGCCCGAATGGAATGGAAGGGAATGGGATGGAATGGAATGGTATAGAATCAATCCAAATGGAATGGAAAGGAATGGAATGGAATCAACCCGAATGAAATGGAATGGAATGGAATGGAATGGAATGGAATGGAATGAAATCAACCTGAATGGTATGGAATGGAATGGAATGGAATGGAATGGAATGAAATCAACCTGAATGGTATGGAATGGAATGGAATGGAATGGACCCAACGTGAATGGAATGGTATGGAATGTAATGGAATGGAATCAACCGGAATGGAATGGAATGTAATGGAATGGAATGGAATGGATACAACTCGAATGGAATGGAACGGAATGGAATGGAATGGAATGGAACAAACCTGAATGGATTGGTATGGTATGGAATGGAATGGAATGGAATGGAAAGCAATGGAATGGAATCAACACGAATGGAATGGAATGGAATGGAATGGAATGGAATGGAATGGAATGGAATAAACCCGAATGGAATGGAAGGGAATGGAATGGAATGGAAGGGAATCAATACGAATGGAATGGAATGGAATGGAATGGAATCAACCGGAATGGAATGTAATGGAATGGAATCAACCCGGATAGAATGGAATGCAATGGAATGGAATAGAATGGAATCACACCAATGGAATGCAATGGAATGGAATGGAATCAACACGGATGGAATGGAATGGAATGGAATGGAATCAACCCGAATGGAATGGAATGGAATGGAATTGAATCACCCAGAATTGTATGGACTGGAATTCAATGGAATGGAGAGGAATCAACCTGAATATAATGGAATGGAATGGAATGGAATGGAATGGAATGGAATGGAATGGAATGGAATGGAATCAACTCGAATGGAATGGAATGGAATGGAATGGAATGGAATGGAATGGAATCAACCCGAATGGAATGGAATGGAATGGAATGGAATGGAATGGAATCACCCAGAATGGTATGGACTGGAATGCAATGGAATGGAGAGGAATCAACCCGAATATAACGGAATGGAATGGAATGGAATGGAATGGAATGGAATCAACTCGAATGGAATGGAATGGAATCGAATGGAATGGAATGGGATGGAATGAAAAGGAATGGAACCAACATGAATGGAATGGAATGGAATGGAATGGAATGGAATGGAATGGAACGGAATTTATTCAACACGAATGGAATGGAATGGAATGGAATGGAATCACCCTGAATGATATGTACTGGAATTCAATGGAATGGAGTGGAATCAACCCGAATAGAATGGAATGGAATGGAATGGAATGGAATGGAATGGAATGGAAAGGAATGGAATGGAATGGAAGCAACCCGAATGGAATGGAATGGAATGGAAAGGAATGGAATCAACACGAATGGAATGGAAGGGAATGGAATGGAATGGAATGGAATGGAATGGAATGGAATCAACCTGAATGGAATGGAATGGAATGGAATGGGATGGAATCAACCGGAATGTATTGTAATGTAATGGAATGGAATGGAGAAAAAGGGAACGGAATGGAATGGAAGCGAATCAAATGGAATGTAATGGAATGGTATGGAATGGAATGGAATGGAATGGAATGGAATGGATCTGAATGGAATGGAATGGAATCAACCCGAATGGAAAGGAATGGAATGGAAAGGAATTGAATGGAATGGAAAGGAAAGTAATGGAAAGGATTGGAATGGAATCAACCCGAATGGAATGGAATGGAATGGAATGGAATGGAATGGAATTGAATCAACCCAAATGGAATGGAATGGAATGGAATGGCATCAACCCGAATGGAATGGAATGGAATGGAATGGAATGGAATGGAATGGAATGGAATGGAATGGAATGAAATCAACCTGAATTGTATGGAATGGAATGGAATGGAATCCACCCGAATGGAATGGAATGGAATGGAATGGAAAGGAATCAACCCGAATTGAATGGATTGGAATCTAATGGAATGGAATGGAATGGAATGGAATGGAATCGAATGAAATGGAATCAACACGAACGGAATGGAATGGAATGGAATGGAATCCACCCGAATGGAATGGAATGGAATCGAATGGAATGGAAAGGAATCAACCCGAATGGAATGGATTGGAATCTAATGGAATGGAATGGAATGGAATCTACCGGAATGGAATGGAATGGAATGGAATCAACCCGAATAAAACGGAATGGAAAGGAATGGAATGGAATGAAATCGAATGGAATGGAATCACCCCAATGGAATGGAATGGAATGGAATCAACCGGAGTGGAATGGAATGGAAAGTAATGGAATGGAATGGAAAGGAATCAACCCGAATGGAATGGAATGAAGTGGAATGGAATGGAATCAACCCGAATGGAATTGATTGGAATGGAATGGAGTGGAGTGGAGTGGAGTGGAGGGGATTGGAGTGGAATGGAATGGAATGGAATGGAATAGAATGGAATGGAATGGAATGGAAGAGTGGAATGGAATGGGATGGAATCAACCCAAATGGAATGGAAAGGAATGGAATGAAATGCCATCAACCCTAATGGAATGGAATGGAATGAAATTGAATGGAATGGAATGGAATGGTATGGAATGAATTGGAAAGGAATGGAATGGAATGGAATGGAATGCAATCAAACCGAATAAAATGGAATGGAATGGATTGGGATGGAATGGAATCCACCGGAATGGAATGGAATGGAATGGAATGGAATCAAACCGAATAAAATGGAATGGAATGGATTGGGATGGAATGGAATCCACCGGAATGGAACGGAATGGAATGGAATGGAAAGGAATCCACCGCAATGGATTGGAATGGAATGGAATGGAATGGAATGGAATGGAATGGAATCAAACGGAATGGAATGGATTGGAATGCAATCAACCCGAATAGAAAGGAATGGAATGGAATGGAATAGAATGGAATCACACCAATGGAATGGAATGGAATGGAATTGAATCAACACGAATGGAATGGAATGGAATGGAATGGAATGGAATAGAATGGAATAGAATGGAATCAACTCGAAAGGAATGGAATGGAATGGAATGGAATCACCCAGAATGGTATGGACTGGAATTCAATGGAATGGAGTGGAATCAACCGGAATAGAATGGAATGGAATGGAATGGAATGGAATGGAAAGGAATGGAATGGAATGGAATCAACCCGAATGGAATGGAATGGGATGGAATGGAATCAACAAGAATGGAATGGAAAGGAATGGAATGGAAAGAAATAGAATCAACCTCAATGGAATGGAATGGAATGGAATCAGCCCGAATGGAATGGAAGGGAATTGGATGGAATGGAATGGTATTGAATCAACCCTAATGGAATGGAATGGAATGGAATGGAATCAACCCGAATGAAATGGAATGGAATGGAATGGAATGGAATGAAATCAACCTGAATGGTATGGAATGGAATGGAATGGAATGGATCCAACGTGAATGGAATGATATGGAATGTAATGGAATGGAATCAACCGGAATGGAATGGAATGTAATGGAATGGAATGGAATGGAAACAACTCGAATGGAATGGAACGGAATGGAATGGAATGGAATGGAACAAACCTGAATGGAATTGTATGGTATGGAATGGAATGGAATGGAATGGAAAGCAATGGAATGGAATCAACACGAATGGAATGGAATGGAATGGAATGGAATGGAATGGAATAAACCCGAATGGAATGGAAGGGAATGGAATGGAATGGAAGGGAATCAATACGAATGGAATGGAATGGAATGGAATGGAACGGAATCAACCAGAATGGAATGGAATGGAATGGAATGGAAAGGAATAGAATCAACCTGAATGGAATGGAATGGAATCAGCCCAAATGGAATGGAATGCAATGGGATGGAAAGGAATGGAATGGAATCTACCCAAATGGAATGGAATGGAATGGAATGGAATCAACCCGATTGCAATGGAATGAAATCAACATGAATGGAATGGAATCAACATGAATGGAATGGAATGGAATGGAATGGAATGGAATGGAATGCCATGGAATGGAGTCAACCCGAATGGAATGGAATGGAATGAAAGGAATTGAATGGAAAGGAATGGAACTGAATCAACTGGAATGGAATGGAATGGAATGGAATGGAATGGAATGGAATGGAATCAACTCGAATGGAATGGAATGGAATGGAACCAACCTGAATGGAATGGAATGGAATGGAATGGAATGGAACCAACCTGAATGGAATGGAATGGAATGGAATGGAATGGAACGTAATGGAATAAACACGAATGGAATGGAAGGGAATGGAATGGAATGGAATGGAATGGAATCAACCTGAATGGAATGGAATGGAATGGAATGGAATGGAATGGAATGGAATGGAATGGAATCAAGCTGAATGGAATGGAATCAACCGGAATATATTGTAATGTAATGGAATGGAATGGAGAAAAAGGGAACGGAATGGAATGGAAGCGAATCAAACCGAATGTAATGTAATGTAATGGAATGGAATGGAATGGAATGGAACTGAATGGAATGGAATGGAATCAACCCGAATGGAAAGGAATGGAATGGAAAGGAATTGAATGGAATGGAAAGGAAAGGAATGGAAAGGATTGGAATGGAATCAACCCGAATGGAATGGAAAGGAATGGAATGGAATGGAATGGAATGGAATCAACTGGAGTGGAATGGAATGGAATGGAATGGAATCAACCCGAATGGAATGGAATGGAATGGAATGGAATGGAATGGAATCAACGCGAATGGAACTAAATGCAGTGGAATGGAATGGAAAGGAATCAAACTGAATAGAATGGAATGGAATGGAATCAACCCGAATGGAATGGAATGGAATGGAATGGAATGGAATGGAATGGAACGGAACGGAATACAATCGAATCACACCAATGGAATGGAATGGAATGGAATGAAATTGAATGGAATGGAATCAACCCGAATGGAATGGAATGAAATGGAATGGAATGGAATGGAATGGAATCAAACCGAATGGAATTGATTGGAATGGAATGGAGTGGAGTGGAGTTGAGTGGACGGGATTGGAGTGGAATGGAATGGAATGGAATAGAATGGAATGGAATGAAATGCAATAGAGTGCAATGGAATGGGATGGAATCAACCCAAATGGAATGGAAAGGAATGGAATGAAATGCCATCAACCCGAATAGAATGGAATGGAATGAAATGGAAAGGAATGGAATGGAATGGAATGGAATGGAATCAAACCGAATAAAATGGAATGGAATGGAATGGGAGGGAATGGAATCCACCGGAATGGAATGGAATGGAATGGAATGGAATGGAATGGAATCCACTGGAATAGAATGGAATGGAAAGGAATGGAATGGAATGGAATCAACCGGAATGGAATGTAACGGAATGGAATCAACCAGAATAGAATGGAATGGAATGGAATGGAATAGAATGGAATCACACCAATGGAATGGAATGGAATGGAACGGAATCAACACGGATGGAATGGAATGGAATGGAATGGAATGGAATGGAATGGAATCAACCCGAATGGAATGGAATGGAATGGAATCACCCAGAATGGTATGGACTGGAATGCAATGGAATGGAGAGGAATCAACCCGAATAGAATGGAATGGAATGGAATGGAATGGAATGGAATGGAATCAACTCTAATGGAATGGAATGGAATCGAATGGAATGGAATGGAATGGAATGGAATGAAATGGAATGGAACCAACCTGAATGGAATGGAATGGAATGGAATGGAATGGAATGGAATGGAACGGAACGGAATGGAATCAACACGACTGGAATGGAATGGAATGGAATGGAATGAAATGGAATCACCCAGAATGGTATGTACTGGAATTCAATGGAATGGAGTGGAATCAACCCGAATAGAATGGAATGGATTGGAATGGAATGGAATGGAATGGAAAGGAATGGAATGGAATGGAATCAAACCGAATGGAATGGAATGGAACGGAATGGAATGGAATGGAATGGAATGGAATGGAATGAAACCGAATGGAATTGATTGGAATGGAATGGAGTGGAGTGGAGTGGAGTGGACGGGATTGGAGTGGAATGGAATGGAATAGAATGGAATGGAATGAAACGCAATAGAGTGCAATGGAATGGGATGGAATCAACCCAAATGGAATGGAAAGGAATGGAATGAAATGCCATCAACCCGAATAGAATGGAATGGAATGAAATGGAAAGGAATGGAATGGAATGGAATGGAATGGAATCAAACCGAATAAAATGGAATGGAATGGAATGGGAGGGAATGGAATCCACCGGAATGGAATGGAATGGAATGGATTGGAATGGAATCCACTGGAATAGAATGGAATGTAATGGAATGGAATGGAATCAACCGGAATGGAATGTAATGGAATGGAATCAACCCGGATAGAATGGAATGCAATGGAATGGAATAGAATGGAATCACACCAATGGAATGGAATGGAATGGAATGGAATCAACACGGATGGAATGGAATGGAATGGAATGGAATCAACCCGAATGGAATGGAATGGAATGGAATGGAATGGAATCACCCAGAATTGTATGGACTGGAATTCAATGGAATGGAGAGGAATCAACCTGAATATAATGGAATGGAATGGAATGGAATGGAATGGAATGGAATCAACTCGAATGGAATGGAATGGAATGGAATGGAATGGAATGGAATGGAATGGAATGGAATGGAATCAACCCGAATGGAATGGAATGGAATGGAATGGAATGGAATCACCCAGAATGGTATGGAATGGAATGCAATGGAATGGAGAGGAATCAACCCGAATATAACGGAATGGAATGGAATGGAATGGAATGGAATGGAAAAACTCGAATGGAATGGAATGGAATCGAATGGAATGGAATGGGATGGAATGAAATGGAATGGAACCAACCTGAATGGAATGGAATGGAATGGAGTGGAATGGAATGGAATGGAACGGAATTTATTCAACACGAATGGAATGGAATGGAATGGAATGGAATGGAATGGAATGGAAAGGAATGGAATGGAATGGAATCAACCCGAATGGAATGGAATGGAATGGAATGGAATGGAAAGGAATGGAATCAACACGAATGGAATGGAAGGGAATGGAATGGAATGGAATGGAATGGAATGGAATGGAATCAACCTGAATGGAATGGAATGGAATGGAATGGGATGGAATCAACCGGAATGTATTATAATGTAATGGAATGGAATGGAGAAAAAGGGAACGGAATGGAATGGAAGCGAATCAAATGGAATGTAATGGAATGGTATGGAATGGAATGGAATGGAATGGAATGGAATGGAACTGAATGGAATGGAATGGAATCAACCCGAATGGAAAGGAATGGAATGGAAAGGAATTGAATGGAATGGAAAGGAAAGTAATGGAAAGGATTGGAATGGAATCAACCCGAATGGAATGGAATGGAATGGAATGGAATTGAATCAACCCAAATGGAATGGAATGGAATGGAATGGCATCAACCCGAATGGAATGGAATGGAATGGAATGGAATGGAATGGAATGGAATGGAATGGAATGGAATGAAATCAACCTGAATTGTATGGAATGGAATGGAATGGAATCCACCCGAATGGAATGGAATGGAATGGAATGGAAAGGAATCAACCCGAATTGAATGGATTGGAATCTAATGGAATGGAATGGAATGGAATGGAATGGAATCGAATGAAATGGAATCAACACGAACGGAATGGAATGGAATGGAATGGAATCCACCCGAATGGAATGGAATGGAATCGAATGGAATGGAAAGGAATCAACCCGAATGGAATGGATTGGAATCTAATGGAATGGAATGGAATGGAATCTACCGGAATGGAATGGAATGGAATGGAATCAACCCGAATAAAACGGAATGGAAAGGAATGGAATGGAATGAAATCGAATGGAATGGAATCACCCCAATGGAATGGAATGGAATGGAATCAACCGGAATGGAATGGAATGGAAAGTAATGGAATGGAATGGAAAGGAATCAACCCGAATGGAATGGAATGAAGTGGAATGGAATGGAATCAACCCGAATGGAATTGATTGGAATGGAATGGAGTGGAGTGGAGTGGAGTGGAGGGGATTGGAGTGGAATGGAATGGAATGGAATGGAATAGAATGGAATGGAATGGAATGGAAGAGTGGAATGGAATGGGATGGAATCAACCCAAATGTAATGGAAAGGAATGGAATGAAATGCCATCAACCCTAATGGAATGTAATGGAATGAAATTGAATGGAATGGAATGGAATGGTATGGAATGAATTGGAAAGGAATGGAATGGAATGGAATGGAATGGAATCAAACCGAATAAAATGGAATGGAATGGATTGGGATGGAATGGAATCCACCGGAATGGAATGGAATGGAATGGAATGGAATCAAACCGAATAAAATGGAATGGAATGGATTGGGATGGAATGGAATCCACCGGAATGGAACGGAATGGAATGGAATGGAAAGGAATCCACCGCAATGGATTGGAATGGAATGGAATGGAATGGAATGGAATGGAATAAAACGGAATGGAATGGATTGGAATGCAATCAACCCGAATAGAAAGGAATGGAATGGAATGGAATAGAATGGAATCACACCAATGGAATGGAATGGAATGGAATTGAATCAACACGAATGGAATGGAATGGAATGGAATGGAATGGAATAGAATGGAATAGAATGGAATCAACTCGAAAGGAATGGAATGGAATGGAATGGAATCACCCAGAATGGTATGGACTGGAATTCAATGGAATGGAGTGGAATCAACCGGAATAGAATGGAATGGAATGGAATGGAATGGAATGGAAAGGAATGGAATGGAATGGAATCAACCCGAATGGAATGGAATGGGATGGAATGGAATCAACACGAATGGAATGGAAAGGAATGGAATGGAAAGAAATAGAATCAACCTCAATGGAATGGAATGGAATGGAATCAGCCCGAATGGAATGGAAGGGAATTGGATGGAATGGAATGGTATTGAATCAACCCTAATGGAATGGAATGGAATGGAATGGAATCAACCCGAATGAAATGGAATGGAATGGAATGGAATGGAATGAAATCAACCTGAATGGTATGGAATGGAATGGAATGGAATGGATCCAACGTGAATGGAATGGTATGGAATGTAATGGAATGGAATCAACCGGAATGGAATGGAATGTAATGGAATGGAATGGAATGGAAACAACTCGAATGGAATGGAACGGAATGGAATGGAATGGAATGGAACAAACCTGAATGGAATGGTATGGTATGGAATGGAATGGAATGGAATGGAAAGCAATGGAATGGAATCAACACGAATGGAATGGAATGGAATGGAATGGAATGGAATGGAATGGAATAAACCCGAATGGAATGGAAGGGAATGGAATGGAATGGAAGGGAATCAATACGAATGGAATGGAATGGAATGGAATGGAACGGAATCAACCAGAATGGAATGGAATGGAATGGAATGGAAAGGAATAGAATCAACCTGAATGGAATGGAATGGAATCAGCCCAAATGGAATGGAATGCAATGGGATGGAAAGGAATGGAATGGAATCTACCCAAATGGAATGGAATGGAATGGAATGGAATCAACCCGATTGCAATGGAATGAAATCAACATGAATGGAATGGAATCAACATGAATGGAATGGAATGGAATGGAATGGAATGGAATGGAATGACATGGAATGGAGTCAACCCGAATGGAATGGAATGGAATGAAAGGAATTGAATGGAAAGGAATGGAACTGAATCAACTGGAATGGAATGGAATGGAATGGAATGGAATGGAATGGAATGGAATCAACTCGAATGGAATGGAATGGAATGGAACCAACCTGAATGGAATGGAATGGAATGGAATGGAATGGAACCAACCTGAATGGAATGGAATGGAATGGAATGGAATGGAACGGAATGGAATAAACACGAATGGAATGGAAGGGAATGGAATGGAATGGAATGGAATGGAATGGAATCAACCTGAATGGAATGGAATGGAATGGAATGGAATGGAATGGAATGGAATGGAATGGAATGGAATGGAATCAAGCTGAATGGAATGGAATCAACCGGAATATATTGTAATGTAATGGAATGGAATGGAGAAAAAGGGAACGGAATGGAATGGAAGCGAATCAAACCGAATGTAATGTAATGTAATGGAATGGAATGGAATGGAATGGAACTGAATGGAATGGAATGGAATCAACCCGAATGGAAAGGAATGGAATGGAAAGGAATTGAATGGAATGGAAAGGAAAGGAATGGAAAGGATTGGAATGGAATCAACCCGAATGGAATGGAAAGGAATGGAATGGAATGGAATGGAATGGAATCAACTGGAGTGGAATGGAATGGAATGGAATGGAATCAACCCGAATGGAATGGAATGGAATGGAATGGAATGGAATGGAATCAACGCGAATGGAACTAAATGCAGTGGAATGGAATGGAAAGGAATCAAACTGAATAGAATGGAATGGAATGGAATGGAACGGAATGGAATAGAATCAAACAGAATGGAGTGGAATGGATTGGAATGGAATGGAATGGAATGGAATCAACCAGAATGGAATGGAATGGAATGGAATCAACCCGAATGGAATGGAATGGAATGGAATGGAATGGAATGGAATGGAACGGAACGGAATACAATCGAATCACACCAATGGAATGGAATGGAATGGAATGAAATTGAATGGAATGGAATCAACCCGAATGGAATGGAATGAAATGGAATGGAATGGAATGGAATGGAATCAAACCGAATGGAATTGATTGGAATGGAATGGAGTGGAGTGGAGTTGAGTGGACGGGATTGGAGTGGAATGGAATGGAATGGAATAGAATGGAATGGAATGAAATGCAATAGAGTGCAATGGAATGGGATGGAATCAACCCAAATGGAATGGAAAGGAATGGAATGAAATGCCATCAACCCGAATAGAATGGAATGGAATGAAATGGAAAGGAATGGAATGGAATGGAATGGAATGGAATCAAACCGAATAAAATGGAATGGAATGGGAGGGAATGGAATCCACCGGAATGGAATGGAATGGAATGGAATGGAATGGAATCCACTGGAATAGAATGGAATGGAATGGAATGGAATGGAATGGAATCAACCGGAATGGAATGTAACGGAATGGAATCAACCCGAATAGAATGGAATGGAATGGAATGGAATAGAATGGAATCACACCAATGGAATGGAATGGAATGGAACGGAATCAACACGGATGGAATGGAATGGAATGGAATGGAATGGAATGGAATGGAATGGAATCAACCCGAATGGAATGGAATGGAATGGAATCACCCAGAATGGTATGGACTGGAATGCAATGGAATGGAGAGGAATCAACCCGAATAGAATGGAATGGAATGGAATGGAATGGAATGGAATCAACTCTAATGGAATGGAATGGAATCGAATGGAATGGAATGGAATGGAATCAACCCGAATGGAATGGAATGGAATGGAATGGAATGGAATCAACCCGAATGGAATGGAATGGAATGGAATGGAATGGAATGGAATGGAACGGAACGGAATGGAATCAACACGACTGGAATGGAATGGAATGGAATGGAATGAAATGGAATCACCCAGAATGGTATGTACTGGAATTCAATGGAATGGAGTGGAATCAACCCGAATAGAATGGAATGGATTGGAATGGAATGGAATGGAATGGAAAGGAATGGAATGGAATGGAATCAAACCGAATGGAATGGAATGGAACGGAATGGAATGGAATGGAATGGAATGGAATGGAATGAAACCGAATGGAATTGATTGGAATGGAATGGAGTGGAGTGGAGTGGAGTGGACGGGATTGGAGTGGAATGGAATGGAATAGAATGGAATGGAATGAAACGCAATAGAGTGCAATGGAATGGGATGGAATCAACCCAAATGGAATGGAAAGGAATGGAATGAAATGCCATCAACCCGAATAGAATGGAATGGAATGAAATGGAAAGGAATGGAATGGAATGGAATGGAATGGAATCAAACGGAATAAAATGGAATGGAATGGAATGGGAGGGAATGGAATCCACCGGAATGGAATGGAATGGAATGGATTGGAATGGAATCCACTGGAATAGAATGGAATGTAATGGAATGGAATGGAATCAACCGGAATGGAATGTAATGGAATGGAATCCACCCGGATAGAATGGAATGCAATGGAATGGAATAGAATGGAATCACACCAATGGAATGGAATGGAATGGAATGGAATCAACACGGATGGAATGGAATGGAATGGAATGGAATCAACCCGAATAGAATGGAATGGAATGGAATGGAATGGAATCACCCAGAATTGTATGGACTGGAATTCAATGGAATGGAGAGGAATCAACCTGAATATAATGGAATGGAATGGAATGGAATGGAATGGAATGGAATCAACTCGAATGGAATGGAATGGAATGGAATGGAATGGAATGGAATGGAATCAACCCGAATGGAATGGAATGGAATGGAATGGAATGGAATCACCCAGAATGGTATGGACTGGAATGCAATGGAATGGACAGGAATCAACCCGAATATAACGGAATGGAATGGAATGGAATGGAATGGAATGGAATCAACTCGAATGGAATGGAATGGAATCGAATGGAATGGAATGGGATGGAATGAAATGGAATGGAACCAACCTGAATGGAATGGAATGGAATGGAGTGGAATGGAATGGAATGGAACGGAATTTATTCAACACGAATGGAATGGAATGGAATGGAAAGGAATGGAATGGAATCACCCTGAATGATATGTACTGGAATTCAATGGAATGGAGTGGAATCAACCCGAATAGAATGGAATGGAATGGAATGGAATGGAATGGAATGGAATGGAATGGAATGGAATGGAAAGGAATGGAATGGAATGGAATCAACCCGAATGGAATGGAATGGAATGGAATGGAATGGAAAGGAATGGAATCAACACGAATGGAATGGAAGGGAATGGAATGGAATGGAATGGAATGGAATGGAATCAACCTGAATGGAATGGAATGGAATGGAATGGAATGGAATGGAATGGAATGGAATGGAATGGAATCAACCTGAATGGAATGGAATGGAATGGAATGGGATGGAATCAACCGGAATGTATTGTAATGTAATGGAATGGAATGGAGATAAAGGGAACGGAATGGAATGGAAGCGAATCAAATGGAATTTAATGGAATGGTATGGTATGGAATGGAATGGAATGGAATGGAATGGAATGGAACTGAATGGAATGGAATGGAATCAACCCGAATGGAAAGGAATGGAATGGAAAGGAATTGAATGGAATGGAAAGGAAAGTAATGGAAAGGATTGGAATGGAATCAACCCGAATGGAATGGAATGGAATGGAATGGAATGGAATGGAATTGAATCAACCCAAATGGAATGGAATGGAATGGAATGGCATCAACACGAATGGAATGGAATGGAATGGAATGGAATGGAATGGAATGGAATGGAATTGAATGGAATGAAATCAACCTGAATTGTATGGAATGGAATGGAATGGAATGGAATGGAATCCTCCCGAATGGAATGGAATGGAATGGAATGGAAAGGAATCAACCCGAATTGAATGGATTGGAATCTAATGGAATGGAATGGAATGGAATGGAATGGAATCGAATGAAATGGAATCAACACGAACGGAATGGAATGGAATGGAATGGAATCCACCCGAATGGAATGGAATGGAATCGAATGGAATGGAAAGGAATCAACCCGAATGGAATGGATTGGAATCTAATGGAATGGAATGGAATGGAATCTACCGGAATGGAATGGAATGGAATGGAATCAACCCGAATAAAATGGAATGGAAAGGAATGGAATGGAATGAAATCGAATGGAATGGAATCACCCCAATGGAAGAAATGGAATGGAATCAACCGGAATGGAATGGAATGGAAAGTAATGGAATGGAGTGGAAAGGAATCAACCCGAATGGAATGGAATGAAGTGGAATGGAATGGAATGGAATGGAATGAAATGGAATGGAATGGAATCAAACCGAATGGAATGGAATGGAATGGAATGGAATGGAATGGAATCAACCCGAATGGAATTGATTGGAATGGAATGGAGTGGAGTGGAGTGGAGTGGAGGGGATTGGAGTGGAATGGAATGGAATGGAATGGAATAGAATGGAATGGAATGGAATGGAAGAGTGGAATGGAATGGGATGGAATCAACCCAAATGGAATGGAAAGGAATGGAATGAAATGCCATCAACCCGAATGGAATGGAATGGAATGAAATTGAATGGAATGGAATGGAATGGTATGGAATGAATTGGAAAGGAATGGAATGGAATGGAATGGAATGGAATCAAACCGAATAAAATGGAATGGAATGGATTGGGATGGAATGGAATCCACCGGAATGGAATGGAATGGAATGGAATGGAATGGAATCAAACCGAATAAAATGGAATGGAATGGATTGGGATGGAATGGAATCCACCGGAATGGAACGGAATGGAATGGAATGGAAAGGAATCCACCGCAATGGATTGGAATGGAATGGAATGGAATGGAATGGAATGGAATGGAATCAAACGGAATGGAATGGATTGGAATGCAATCAACCCGAATAGAAAGGAATGGAATGGAATGGAATAGAATGGAATCACACCAATGGAATGGAATGGAATGGAATTGAATCAACACGAATGGAATGGAATGGAATGGAATGGAATGGAATCGAATGGAATAGAATGGAATCAACTCGAAAGGAATGGAATGGAATGGAATGGAATCACCCAGAATGGTATGGACTGGAATTCAACGGAATGGAGTGGAATCAACCGGAATAGAATGGAATGGAATGGAATGGAATGGAATGGAAAGGAATGGAATGTAATGGAATCAACCCGAATGGAATGGAATGGGATGGAATGGAATCAACACGAAAGGAATGGAAAGGAATGGAATGGAATGGAACGGAATCAACCTGAGTGGAATGGAACGGAATGGAATGGAAGGGAATGGAATGGAAAGAAATAGAATCAACCTCAATGGAATGGAATGGAATGGAATCAGCCCGAATGGAATGGAAGGGAATGGGATGGAATGGAATGGTATTGAATCAACCCAAATGGAATGGATTGGAATGGAATGGAATCAACCCGAATGAAATGGAATGGAATGGAATGGAATGAAATCAACCTGAATGGTATGGAATGGAATGGAATGGAATGGAACCAACCTGAATGGAATGGTATGGAATGTAATGGAATGGAATCAACCGGAATGGAATGGAATGTAATGGAATGGAATGGAATGGATACAACTCGAATGGAATGGAACGGAATGGAATGGAATGGAATGGAACAAACCTGAATGGAATGGTATGGTATGGAATGGAATGGAATGGAATGGAATGGAATGGAATGGAATGGCATGGAATGGAGTAAACCCGAATGGAATGGAAGGGAATGGAATGGAATGGAAGGGAATCAATACGAATGGAATGGAATGGAATGGAATGGAACGGAATCAACCAGAATGTAATGGAATGGAATGGAATGGAATAGATTGGAATGGAATGGAATGCAATAGAGTGCAATGGAATGGGATGGAATCAACCCAAATGGAATGGAAAGGAATGGAATGAAATGCCAGCAACCCGAATGGAATGGAATGGAATGAAATGGAAAGGAATGGAATGGAATGGAATGGAATGGAATCAAACCGAATAAAATGGAATGGAATGGAATGGGAGGGAATGGAATCCACCGGAATGGAATGGAATGGAATGGAATGGAATCAACCGGAATGGAATGTAATGGAATGGAATCAACCCGAATAGAATGGAATGGAATGGAAAGGAATAGAATGGAATCACCCCAATGGAATGGAATGGAATGGAAAGGAATCAACACGAATGGAATGGAATGGAATGGAATGGAATGGAATGGAACGGAATCAACCCGAATGGAATGGAATGGAATGGAATCACCCAGAATGGTATGGACTGGAATGCAATGGAATGGAGTGGAATCAACCTGAATACAATGGAATGGAATGGAATGGAATGGAATGGAATGGAATGGAATGGAATCCACTCGAATGGAATGGAATGGAATGGAATGGAATGGAATGGAATGGAATGGAATGAAATGGAATGGAACCAACCTGAATGGTATGGAATGGAATGGAATGAAATGGAATGGAATCCACCCGAATGGAATGGAATGGAAAGGAATCAACTCGAATTGAATGGATTGGAATCTAATGGAATGGAATGGAATGGAATGGAATCGAATGAAATGGAATCATCACGAACGGAATGGAATGGAATGGAATGGAATCCACCCGAATGGAATGGAATGGAATCGAATGGAATGGAAAGGAATCTACCCGAATGGAATGTATTGGAATCTAATGGAATGGAATGGAATGGAATGGAATCTACCGGAATGGAATGGAATGGAATGGAATGGAATGGAATGGAATCAACCCGAATAAAATGGAATGGAAAGGAATGGAATGGAATGAAATCGAATGGAATGGAATCACCCCAATGGAATGGAATGGAATGGAATGGAATGGAATGGAATCAACCCGTATGGAATGGAATGGAATGGAATGGAATGGAATCACCCAGAATGGTATGGACTGGAATGCAATGGAATGGAGAGGAATCAACCTGAATAGAGTGGAATGGAATGGAATGGAATGGAATGGAATGGAATGGAATGGAATGGAATGGAATCAACTCGAATGGAATGGAATGGAATTGAATGGAATTGAATGGAATGGAATGGAATGAAATGGAATGGAACCAAGCTGAATGGAATGGAATGGAATGGAATGGAATGGAATGGAATGGAATGGAATCAACACGAATGGAATGGAATGGAATGGAATGGAATGGAATGGAATGGAATCACCCAGAATGGTATATACTGGAATTCAATGGAATGGAGTGGAATCAACACGAATAGAATGGAATGGAATGGAATGGAAAGGAATGGAATGGAATGGAATCAACCCGAATGGAATGGAATGGAAAGGAATGGAATGGAATGGAATCAACCCGAATGGAATGGAATGGAATGGAATGGAATGGAATGGAATGGAATGGAATGGAATCAACACGAATGGAATGGAACGGAATGGAATGGAACGGAATCAACCTGAGTGGAATGGAACGGAATGGAATGGAATGGAATGGAATGGAAAGGAATAGAATCAAACTCAATGGAATGGAATGGAATGGAATCAGCCCGAATGGAATGGAATGGAATGGAATGGAATGGAATGGAATGGAATAAACCCGAATGGAATGGAATGGAAGGGAAGGGAATCAATACCAATGGAATGGAATGGAATGGAATGGAACGGAATCAACCAGAATGGAATGGAATGGAATGGAATGGAATAGAATCAACCTGAATGGAATGGAATGGAATGGAATGGAATCAGCCCAAATGGAATGGAATGCAATGGGATGGAATGGAATGGAATGGTATCTATCCAAATGGAATGGAATGGAATGGAATGGAATCAACCCGATTGCAATGGAATGAAAGCAACATGAACGGAATGGAATCAACATGAATGGAATGGAATGGAATGGAATGGAATGGAATGGAATGGAATAGAATCAAACGGAATGGAGTGGAATGGAATGGAATGGAATGGAATGGAATGGAATGGAATGGAATCAACCAGAATGGAATGGAATGGAATGGAATCAACCCGAATGGAATGGAATGGTATGGAACGGAACGGAATAGAATCGAATAACCCCAATGGAATGGCATGGAATTGAATGGAATGGAATGGAATGGAATCAACCCGAATGGAATTGATTGGATTGGAATGGAGTGGAGTGGAGTGGAGTGGACGGGATTGGAGTGGAATGGAATGGAATGGAATGGAATAGAATGGAATGGAATGGAATGCAATAGAGTGCAAATGGAATGGGATGGAATCAACCCAAATGGAATGGAAAGGAATGGAATGAAATGCCATCAACCCGAATGGAATGGAATGGAATGAAATGGAAAGGAATGGAATGGAATGGAATGGAATGGAATCAAACCGAATAAAATGGAATGGAATGGAATGGGAGGGAATGGAATCCACCGGAATGGAATTGAATGGAATGGAATGGAATCAACCGGAATGGAATGTAATGGAATGGAATCAACCCGATTAGAATGGAATGGAATGGAATGGAATAGAATGGAATCACCCCAATGGAATGGAATGGAATGGAATGGAATGGAATCAACACGATTGGAATGGAATGGAATGGAATGGAATGGAATGGAATGGAACGGAATCAACCCGAATGGAATGGAATGGAATGGAATCACCCAGAATGGTATGGACTGGAATGCAATGGAATGGAGTGGAATCAACCTGAATACAATGGAATGGAATGGAATGGAATGGAATGGAATGGAATGGAATGGAATGGAATGGAATCAACTCGAATGGAATGGAATGGAATCGAATGGAATGGAATGGAATGGAATGGAATGAAATGGAATGGAACCAACCTGAATGGTATGGAATGGAATGGAATGGAATGGAATGGAATCCACTAGAATGGAATGGAATGGAAGCGAATGGAATGGAATGGAATGGAATGGAATGAAATGGAATGGAACCAACCTGAATGGTATGGAATGGAATGGAATGAAATGGAATGGAATCCACCCGAATGGAATGGAATGGAAAGGAATCAACTCGAATTGAATGGATTGGAATCTAATGGAATGGAATGGAATGGAATGGAATCGAATGAAATGGAAACATCACGAACGGAATGGAATGGAATGGAATGGAATCCACCCGAATGGAATGGAATGGAATCGAATGGAATGGAAAGGAATCTACCCGAATGGAATGGATTGGAATCTAATGGAATGGAATGGAATGGAATGGAATCTACCGGAATGGAATGGAATGGAATGGAATCAACCCGAATGGAAAGGAATGGAATGGAAAGGAATTGAATGGAATGGAAAGGAAAGGAATGCAAAGGATTGGAATGGAATCAACCCGAATGGAATGGAAAGGAATGGAATGGAATGGAATGGAATGGAATCAACTGGAGTGGAATGGAATGGAATGGAATGGAATCAACCCGAATGGAATGGAATGGAATGGAATGGAATGGAATGGAATGGAATCAACGCGAATGGAACTAAATGCAGTGGAATGGAATGGAAAGGAATCAAACTGAATAGAATGGAATGGAATGGAATGGAACGGAATGGAATAGAATCAAACAGAATGGAGTGGAATGGATTGGAATGGAATGGAATGGAATGGAATCAACCAGAATGGAATGGAATGGAATGGAATCAACCCGAATGGAATGGAATGGAATGGAATGGAATGGAATGGAACGGAACGGAATACAATCGAATCACACCAATGGAATGGAATGGAATGGAATGAAATTGAATGGAATGGAATCAACCCGAATGGAATGGAATGAAATGGAATGGAATGGAATGGAATGGAATCAAACCGAATGGAATTGATTGGAATGGAATGGAGTGGAGTGGAGTTGAGTGGACGGGATTGGAGTGGAATGGAATGGAATGGAATAGAATGGAATGGAATGAAATGCAATAGAGTGCAATGGAATGGGATGGAATCAACCCAAATGGAATGGAAAGGAATGGAATGAAATGCCATCAACCCGAATAGAATGGAATGGAATGAAATGGAAAGGAATGGAATGGAATGGAATGGAATGGAATCAAACCGAATAAAATGGAATGGAATGGAATGGGAGGGAATGGAATCCACCGGAATGGAATGGAATGGAATGGAATGGAATGGAATGGAATGGAATCCACTGGAATAGAATGGAATGGAATGGAATGGAATGGAATGGAATCAACCGGAATGGAATGTAACGGAATGGAATCAACCCGAATAGAATGGAATGGAATGGAATGGAATAGAATGGAATCACACCAATGGAATGGAATGGAATGGAACGGAATCAACACGGATGGAATGGAATGGAATGGAATGGAATGGAATGGAATGGAATCAACCCGAATGGAATGGAATGGAATGGAATCACCCAGAATGGTATGGACTGGAATGCAATGGAATGGAGAGGAATCAACCCGAATAGAATGGAATGGAATGGAATGGAATGGAATGGAATGGAATGGAATGGAATGGAATCAACTCTAATGGAATGGAATGGAATCGAATGGAATGGAATGGAATGGAATGGAATGAAATGGAATGGAACCAACCTGAATGGAATGGAATGGAATGGAATGGAATGGAATGGAATGGAACGGAACGGAATGGAATCAACACGACTGGAATGGAATGGAATGGAATGGAATGAAATGGAATCACCCAGAATGGTATGTACTGGAATTCAATGGAATGGAGTGGAATCAACCCGAATAGAATGGAATGGATTGGAATGGAATGGAATGGAATGGAAAGGAATGGAATGGAATGGAATCAAACCGAATGGAATGGAATGGAACGGAATGGAATGGAATGGAATGGAATGGAATGAAACCGAATGGAATTGATTGGAATGGAATGGAGTGGAGTGGAGTGGAGTGGACGGGATTGGAGTGGAATGGAATGGAATAGAATGGAATGGAATGAAACGCAATAGAGTGCAATGGAATGGGATGGAATCAACCCAAATGGAATGGAAAGGAATGGAATGAAATGCCATCAACCCGAATAGAATGGAATGGAATGAAATGGAAAGGAATGGAATGGAATGGAATGGAATGGAATCAAACCGAATAAAATGGAATGGAATGGAATGGGAGGGAATGGAATCCACCGGAATGGAATGGAATGGAATGGATTGGAATGGAATCCAGTGGAATAGAATGGAATGTAATGGAATGGAATGGAATCAACCGGAATGGAATGTAATGGAATGGAATCAACCCGGATAGAATGGAATGCAATGGAATGGAATAGAATGGAATCACACCAATGGAATGGAATGGAATGGAATGGAATCAACACGGATGGAATGGAATGGAATGGAATGGAATCAACCCGAATGGAATGGAATGGAATGGAATGGAATGGAATCACCCAGAATTGAATGGACTGGAATTCAATGGAATGGAGAGGAATCAACCTGAATATAATGGAATGGAATGGAATGGAATGGAATGGAATGGAATGAACTCGAATGGAATGGAATGGAATGGAATGGAATGGAATGGAATGGAATGGAATCAACCCGAATGGAATGGAATGGAATGGAATGGAATGGAATGGAATGGAATCACCCAGAATGGTATGGACTGGAATGCAATGGAATGGAGAGGAATCAACCCGAATATAACGGAATGGAATGGAATGGAATGGAATGGAATGGAATCAACTCGAATGGAATGGAATGGAATCGAATGGAATGGAATGGGATGGAATGAAATGGAATGGAACCAACCTGAATGGAATGGAATGGAATGGAGTGGAATGGAATGGAATGGAACGGAATTTATTCAACACGAATGGAATAGAATGGAATGGAATGGAATGGAATGGAATCACCCTGAATGATATGTACTGGAATTCAATGGAATGGAGTGGAATCAACCCGAATAGAATGGAATGGAATGGAATGGAATGGAATGGAATGGAATGGAAAGGAATGGAATGGAATGGAATCAACCCGAATGGAATGGAATGGAATGGAATGGAATGGAAAGGAATGGAATCAACACGAATGGAATGGAAGGGAATGGAATGGAATGGAATGGAATGGAATCAACCTGAATGGAATGGAATGGAATGGAATGGAATGGAATGGAATGGAATGGAATGGAATCAACCTGAATGGAATGGAATGGAATGGAATGGGATGGAATCAACCGGAATGTATTGTAATGTAATGGAATGGAATGGAGATAAAGGGAACGGAATGGAATGGAAGCGAATCAAATGGAATGTAATGGAATGGTATGGAATGGAATGGAATGGAATGGAATGGAATGGAACTGAATGGAATGGAATGGAATCAACCCGAATGGAAAGGAATGGAATGGAAAGGAATTGAATGGAATGGAAAGGAAAGTAATGGAAAGGATTGGAATGGAATCAACCCGAATGGAATGGAATGGAATGGAATGGAATGGAATGGAATTGAATCAACCCAAATGGAATGGAATGGAATGGAATGGCATCAACCCGAATGGAATGGAATGGAATGGAATGGAATGGAATGGAATGGAATGGAATGAAATCAACCTGAATTGTATGGAATGGAATGGAATGGAATCCTCCCGAATGGAATGGAATGGAATGGAATGGAAAGGAATCAACCCGAATTGAATGGATTGGAATCTAATGGAATGGAATGGAATGGAATGGAATGGAATGGAATCGAATGAAATGGAATCAACACGAACGGAATGGAATGGAATGGAATGGAATCCACCCGAATGGAATGGAATGGAATCGAATGGAATGGAAAGGAATCAACCCGAATGGAATGGATTGGAATCTAATGGAATGGAATGGAATGGAATCTACCGGAATGGAATGGAATGGAATGGAATCAACCCGAATAAAATGGAATGGAAAGGAATGGAATGGAATGAAATCGAATGGAATGGAATCACCCCAATGGAATGGAATGGAATGGAATCAACCGGAATGGAATGGAATGGAAAGTAATGGAATGGAATGGAAAGGAATCAACCCGAATGGAATGGAATGAAGTGGAATGGAATGGAATGGAATGGAATGAAATGGAATGGAATGGAATCAAACCGAATGGAATGGAATGGAATGGAATGGAATGGAATGGAATCAACCCGAATGGAATTGATTGGAATGGAATGGAGTGCAGTGGAGTGGAGTGGAGGGGATTGGAGTGGAATGGAATGGAATGGAATGGAATAGAATGGAATGGAATGGAATGGAAGAGTGGAATGGAATGGGATGGAATCAACCCAAATGGAATGGAAAGGAATGGAATGAAATGCCATCAACCCGAATGGAATGGAATGGAATGAAATTGAATGGAATGGAATGGAATGGTATGGAATGAATTGGAAAGGAATGGAATGGAATGGAATGGAATGGAATCAAACCGAATAAAATGGAATGGAATGGATTGGGATGGAATGGAATCCACCGGAATGGAATGGAATGGAATGGAATGGAATGGAATCAAACCGAATAAAATGGAATGGAATGGATTGGGATGGAATGGAATCCACCGGAATGGAACGGAATGGAATGGAATGGAAAGGAATCCACCGCAATGGATTGGAATGGAATGGAATGGAATGGAATGGAATGGAATGGAATCAAACGGAATGGAATGGATTGGAATGCAATCAACCCGAATAGAAAGGAATGGAATGGAATGGAATAGAATGGAATCACACCAATGGAATGGAATGGAATGGAATTGAATCAACACGAATGGAATGGAATGGAATGGAATGGAATGGAATCGAATGGAATAGAATGGAATCAACTCGAAAGGAATGGAATGGAATGGAATGGAATCACCCAGAATGGTATGGACTGGAATTCAACGGAATGGAGTGGAATCAACCGGAATAGAATGGAATGGAATGGAATGGAATGGAATGGAATGGAAAGGAATGGAATGTAATGGAATCAACCCGAATGGAATGGAATGGGATGGAATGGAATCAACACGAAAGGAATGGAAAGGAATGGAATGGAATGGAACGGAATCAACCTGAGTGGAATGGAACGGAATGGAATGGAAGGGAATGGAATGGAAAGAAATAGAATCAACCTCAATGGAATGGAATGGAATGGAATCAGCCCGAATGGAATGGAAGGGAATGGGATGGAATGGAATGGTATTGAATCAACCCAAATGGAATGGATTGGAATGGAATGGAATCAACCCGAATGAAATGGAATGGAATGGAATGGAATGAAATCAACCTGAATGGTATGGAATGGAATGGAATGGAATGGAACCAACCTGAATGGAATGGTATGGAATGTAATGGAATGGAATCAACCGGAATGGAATGGAATGTAATGGAATGGAATGGAATGGATACAACTCGAATGGAATGGAACGGAATGGAATGGAATGGAATGGAACAAACCTGAATGGAATGGTATGGTATGGAATGGAATGGAATGGAATGGAATGGAATGGAATGGCATGGAATGGAGTAAACCCGAATGGAATGAAAGGGAATGGAATGGAATGGAAGGGAATCAATACGAATGGAATGGAATGGAATGGAATGGAACGGAATCAACCAGAATGGAATGGAATGGAATGGAATGGAATAGATTGGAATGGAATGGAATGCAATAGAGTGCAATGGAATGGGATGGAATCAACCCAAATGGAATGGAAAGGAATGGAATGAAATGCCATCAACCCGAATGGAATGGAATGGAATGAAATGGAAAGGAATGGAATGGAATGGAATGGAATGGAATCAAACCGAATAAAATGGAATGGAATGGAATGGGAGGGAATGGAATCCACCGGAATGGAATGGAATGGAATGGAATGGAATCAACCGGAATGGAATGTAATGGAATGGAATCAACCCGAATAGAATGGAATGGAATGGAAAGGAATAGAATGGAATCACCCCAATGGAATGGAATGGAATGGAAAGGAATCAACACGAATGGAATGGAATGGAATGGAATGGAATGGAATGGAACGGAATCAACCCGAATGGAATGGAATGGAATGGAATCACCCAGAATGGTATGGACTGGAATGCAATGGAATGGAGTGGAATCAATCTGAATACAATGGAATGGAATGGAATGGAATGGAATGGAATGGAATGGAATGGAATCCACTCGAATGGAATGGAATGGAATGGAATGGAATGGAATGGAATGGAATGGAATGAAATGGAATGGAACCAACCTGAATGGTATGGAATGGAATGGAATGAAATGGAATGGAATCCACCCGAATGGAATGGAATGGAAAGGAATCAACTCGTATTGAATGGATTGGAATCTAATGGAATGGAATGGAATGGAATGGAATCGAATGAAATGGAATCATCACGAACGGAATGGAATGGAATGGAATGGAATCCACCCGAATGGAATGGAATGGAATCGAATGGAATGGAAAGGAATCTACCCGAATGGAATGGATTGGAATCTAATGGAATGGAATGGAATGGAATGGAATCTACCGGAATGGAATGGAATGGAATGGAATGGAATGGAATGGAATCAACCCGAATAAAATGGAATGGAAAGGAATGGAATGGAATGAAATCGAATGGAATGGAATCACCCCAATGGAATGGAATGGAATGGAATGGAATGGAATGGAATCAACCCGTATGGAATGGAATGGAATGGAATGGAATGGAATCACCCAGAATGGTATGGACTGGAATGCAATGGAATGGAGAGGAATCAACCCGAATAGAGTGGAATGGAATGGAATGGAATGGAATGGAATGGAATGGAATCAACTCGAATGGAATGGAATGGAATTGAATGGAATTGAATGGAATGGAATGGAATGAAATGGAATGGAACCAAGCTGAATGGAATGGAATGGAATGGAATGGAATGGAATGGAATGGAATGGAATCAACACGAATGGAATGGAATGGAATGGAATGGAATGGAATGGAATGGAATGGAATCACCCAGAATGGTATATACTGGAATTCAATGGAATGGAGTGGAATCAACACGAATAGGATGGAATGGAATGGAATGGAATGGAATGGAAAGGAATGGAATGGAATGGAATCAACCCGAATGGAATGGAATGGAAAGGAATGGAATGGAATGGAATCAACCCGAATGGAATGGAATGGAATGGAATGGAATGGAATGGAATGGAATGGAATGGAATCAACACGAATGGAATGGAACGGAATGGAATGGAATGGAATCAACCTGAGTGGAATGGAACGGAATGGAATGGAATGGAATGGAATGGAAAGGAATAGAATCAACCTCAATGGAATGGAATGGAATGGAATCAGCCCGAATGGAATGGAATGGAATGGAATGGAATGGAATGGAATGGAATAAACCCGAATGGAATGGAATGGAAGGGAAGGGAATCAATACCAATGGAATGGAATGGAATGGAATGGAACGGAATCAACCAGAATGGAATGGAATGGAATGGAATGGAATAGAATCAACCTGAATGGAATGGAATGGAATGGAATGGAATCAGCCCAAATGGAATGGAATGCAATGGGATGGAATGGAATGGAATGGAATCTATCCAAATGGAATGGAATGGAATGGAATGGAATCAACCCGAATGGAATGGAATGGTATGGAACGGAACGGAATAGAATCGAATAACCCCAATGGAATGGCATGGAATTGAATGGAATGGAATGGAATGGAATCAACCCGAATGGAATTGATTGGATTGGAATGGAGTGGAGTGGAGTGGAGTGGACGGGATTGGAGTGGAATGGAATGGAATGGAATGGAATAGAATGGAATGGAATGGAATGCAATAGAGTGCAAATGGAATGGGATGGAATCAACCCAAATGGAATGGAAAGGAATGGAAAGAAATGCCATCAACCCGAATGGAATGGAATGGAATCAACTGGAGTGGAATGGAATGGAATGGAATGGAATCAACCCGAATGGAATGGAATGGAATGGAATCAACCCGAATGGAATGGAATGGAATGGAATGGAATGGAATGGAATGGAACGGAACGGAATACAATCGAATCACACCAATGGAATGGAATGGAATGGAATGAAATTGAATGGAATGGAATCAACCCGAATGGAATGGAATGAAATGGAATGGAATGGAATGGAATGGAATCAAACCGAATGGAATTGATTGGAATGGAATGGAGTGGAGTGGAGTTGAGTGGACGGGATTGGAGTGGAATGGAATGGAATGGAATAGAATGGAATGGAATGAAATGCAATAGAGTGCAATGGAATGGGATGGAATCAACCCAAATGGAATGGAAAGGAATGGAATGAAATGCCATCAACCCGAATAGAATGGAATGGAATGAAATGGAAAGGAATGGAATGGAATGGAATGGAATGGAATCAAACCGAATAAAATGGAATGGAATGGAATGGGAGGGAATGGAATCCACCGGAATGGAATGGAATGGAATGGAATGGAATGGAATGGAATGGAATCCACTGGAATAGAATGGAATGGAATGGAATGGAATGGAATGGAATCACCCGGAATGGAATGTAACGGAATGGAATCAACCCGAATAGAATGGAATGGAATGGAATGGAATAGAATGGAATCACACCAATGGAATGGAATGGAATGGAACGGAATCAACACGGATGGAATGGAATGGAATGGAATGGAATGGAATGGAATCAACTCGAATGGAATGGAATGGAATGGAATGGAATGGAATGGAATGGAATCAACCCGAATGGAATGGAATGGAATGGAATGGAATGGAATGGAATCACCCAGAATGGTATGGACTGGAATGCAATGGAATGGAGAGGAATCAACCCGAATATAACGGAATGGAATGGAATGGAATGGAATGGAATGGAATCAACTCGAATGGAATGGAATGGAATCGAATGGAATGGAATGGGATGGAATGAAATGGAATGGAACCAACCTGAATGGAATGGAATGGAATGGAGTGGAATGGAATGGAATGGAACGGAATTTATTCAACACGAATGGAATAGAATGGAATGGAATGGAATGGAATGGAATCACCCTGAATGATATGTACTGGAATTCAATGGAATGGAGTGGAATCAACCCGAATAGAATGGAATGGAATGGAATGGAATGGAATGGAATGGAATGGAATGGAAAGGAATGGAATGGAATGGAATCAACCCGAATGGAATTGAATGGAATGGAATGGAATGGAAAGGAATGGAATCAACACGAATGGAATGGAAGGGAATGGAATGGAATGGAATGGAATGGAATCAACCTGAATGGAATGGAATGGAATGGAATGGAATGGAATGGAATGGAATGGAATGGAATCAACCTGAATGGAATGGAATGGAATGGAATGGGATGGAATCAACCGGAATGTATTGTAATGTAATGGAATGGAATGGAGATAAAGGGAACGGAATGGAATGGAAGCGAATCAAATGGAATGTAATGGAATGGTATGGAATGGAATGGAATGGAATGGAATAGAATGGAATGGAACTGAATGGAATGGAATGGAATCAACCCGAATGGCAAGGAATGGAATGGAAAGGAATTGAATGGAATGGAAAGGAAAGTAATGGAAAGGATTGGAATGGAATCAACCCGAATGGAATGGAATGGAATGGAATGGAATGGAATGGAATTGAATCAACCCAAATGGAATGGAATGGAATGGAATGGCATCAACCCGAATGGAATGGAATGGAATGGAATGGAATGGAATGGAATGGAATGGAATGAAATCAACCTGAATTGTATGGAATGGAATGGAATGGAATCCTCCCGAATGGAATGGAATGGAATGGAATGGAAAGGAATCAACCCGAATTGAATGGATTGGAATCTAATGGAATGGAATGGAATGGAATGCAATGGAATGGAATCGAATGAAATGGAATCAACACGAACGGAATGGAATGGAATGGAATGGAATCCACCCGAATGGAATGGAATGGAATCGAATGGAATGGAAAGGAATCAACCCGAATGGAATGGATTGGAATCTAATGGAATGGAATGGAATGGAATCTACCGGAATGGAATGGAATGGAATGGAATCAACCCGAATAAAATGGAATGGAAAGGAATGGAATGGAATGAAATCGAATGGAATGGAATCACCCCAATGGAATGGAATGGAATGGAATCAACCGGAATGGAATGGAATGGAAAGTAATGGAATGGAATGGAAAGGAATCAACCCGAATGGAATGGAATGAAGTGGAATGGAATGGAATGGAATGGAATGAAATGGAATGGAATGGAATCAAACCGAATGGAATGGAATGGAATGGAATGGAATGGAATGGAATCAACCCGAATGGAATTGATTGGAATGGAATGGAGTGCAGTGGAGTGGAGTGGAGGGGATTGGAGTGGAATGGAATGGAATGGAATGGAATAGAATGGAATGGAATGGAATGGAAGAGTGGAATGGAATGGGATGGAATCAACCCAAATGGAATGGAAAGGAATGGAATGAAATGCCATCAACCCGAATGGAATGGAATGGAATGAAATTGAATGGAATGGAATGGAATGGTATGGAATGAATTGGAAAGGAATGGAATGGAATGGAATGGAATGGAATCAAACCGAATAAAATGGAATGGAATGGATTGGGATGGAATGGAATCCACCGGAATGGAATGGAATGGAATGGAATGGAATGGAATCAAACCGAATAAAATGGAATGGAATGGATTGGGATGGAATGGAATCCACCGGAATGGAACGGAATGGAATGGAATGGAAAGGAATCCACCGCAATGGATTGGAATGGAATGGAATGGAATGGAATGGAATGGAATGGAATGGAATCAAACGGAATGGAATGGATTGGAATGCAATCAACCCGAATAGAAAGGAATGGAATGGAATGGAATAGAATGGAATCACACCAATGGAATGGAATGGAATGGAATTGAATCAACACGAATGGAATGGAATGGAATGGAATGGAATGGAATCGAATGGAATAGAATGGAATCAACTCGAAAGGAATGGAATGGAATGGAATGGAATCACCCAGAATGGTATGGACTGGAATTCAACGGAATGGAGTGGAATCAACCGGAATAGAATGGAATGGAATGGAATGGAATGGAATGGAAAGGAATGGAATGTAATGGAATCAACCCGAATGGAATGGAATGGGATGGAATGGAATCAACACGAAAGGAATGGAAAGGAATGGAATGGAATGGAACGGAATCAACCTGAGTGGAATGGAACGGAATGGAATGGAAGGGAATGGAATGGAAAGAAATAGAATCAAACTCAATGGAATGGAATGGAATGGAATCAGCCCGAATGGAATGGAAGGGAATGGGATGGAATGGAATGGTATTGAATCAACCCAAATGGAATGGATTGGAATGGAATGGAATCAACCCGAATGAAATGGAATGGAATGGAATGGAATGAAATCAACCTGAATGGTATGGAATGGAATGGAATGGAATGGAACCAACCTGAATGGAATGGTATGGAATGTAATGGAATGGAATCAACCGGAATGGAATGGAATGTAATGGAATGGAATGGAATGGATACAACTCGAATGGAATGGAACGGAATGGAATGGAATGGAATGGAACAAACCTGAATGGAATGGTATGGTATGGAATGGAATGGAATGGAATGGAATGGAATGGAATGGCATGGAATGGAGTAAACCCGAATGGAATGGAAGGGAATGGAATGGAATGGAAGGGAATCAATACGAATGGAATGGAATGGAATGGAATGGAACGGAATCAACCAGAATGGAATGGAATGGAATGGAATGGAATAGATTGGAATGGAATGGAATGCAATAGAGTGCAATGGAATGGGATGGAATCAACCCAAATGGAATGGAAAGGAATGGAATGAAATGCCATCAACCCTAATGGAATGGAATGGAATGAAATGGAAAGGAATGGAATGGAATGGAATGGAATGGAATCAAACCGAATAAAATGGAATGGAATGGAATGGGAGGGAATGGAATCCACCGGAATGGAATGGAATGGAATGGAATGGAATCAACCGGAATGGAATGTAATGGAATGGAATCAACCCGAATAGAATGGAATGGAATGGAAAGGAATAGAATGGAATCACCCCAATGGAATGGAATGGAATGGAAAGGAATCAACAAGAATGGAATGGAATGGAATGGAATGGAACGGAATCAACCCGAATGGAATGGAATGGAATGGAATCACCCAGAATGGTATGGACTGGAATGCAATTGAATGGAGTGGAATCAACCTGAATACAATGGAATGGAATGGAATGGAATGGAATGGAATGGAATGGAATGGAATGGAATCCACTCGAATGGAATGGAATGGAATGGAATGGAATGGAATGGAATGAAATGGAATGGAACCAACCTGAGTGGTATGGAATGGAATGGAATGAAATGGAATGGAATCCACCCGAATGGAATGGAATGGAAAGGAGTCAACTCGAATTGAATGGATTGGAATCTAATGGAATGGAATGGAATGGAATGGAATCGAATGAAATGGAATCATCACGAACGGAATGGAATGGAATGGAATGGAATCCACCCGAATGGAATGGAATGGAATCGAATGGAATGGAAAGGAATCTACCCGAATGGAATGGATTGGAATCTAATGGAATGGAATGAAATGGAATGGAATCTACCGGAATGGAATGGAATGGAATGGAATGGAATGGAATGGAATCAACCCGAATAAAATGGAATGGAAAGGAATGGAATGGAATGAAATCGAATGGAATGGAATCACCCCAATGGAATGGAATGGAATGGAATGGAATGGAATGGAATGGAATCAACCCGTATGGAATGGAATGGAATGGAATGGAATGGAATCACCCAGAATGGTATGGACTGGAATGCAATGGAATGGAGAGGAATCAACCCGAATAGAGTGGAATGGAATGGAATGGAATGGAATGGAATCAACTCGAATGGAATGGAATGGAATTGAATGGAATTGAATGGAATGGAATGGAATGAAATGGAATGGACCCAAGCTGAATGGAATGGAATGGAATGGAATGGAATGGAATGGAATGGAATCAACACGAATGGAATGGAATGGAATGGAATGGAATGGAATGGAATGGAATCACCCAGAATGGTATATACTGGAATTCAATGGAATGGAGTGGAATCAACCCGAATAGAATGGAATGGAATGGAATGGAATGGAATGGAAAGGAATGGAATGGAATGGAATCAACCCGAATGGAATGGAATGGAAAGGAATGGAATGGAATGGAATCAACCCGAATGGAATGGAATGGAATGGAATGGAATGGAATAGAATCAACCTCAATGGAATGGAATGGAATGGAATCAGCCCGAATGGAATGGAATGGAATGGAATGGAATGGAATAAACCCGAATGGAATGGAATGGAATGGAAGGGAATCAATACCAATGGAATGGAATGGAATGGAATGGAACGGAATCAACCAGAATGGAATGGAATGGAATGGAATGGAATAGAATCAACCTGAATGGAATGGAATGGAATGGAATGGAATCAGCCCAAATGGAATGGAATGCAATGGGATGGAATGGAATGGAATGGAATCTACCCAAATGGAATGGAATGGAATGGAATGGAATCAACCCGATTGCAATGGAATGAAATCAACATGAACGGAATGGAATCAACATGAATGGAATGGAATGGAATGGAATGGAATGGAATGGAATGGAATAGAATCAAACGGAATGGAGTGGAATGGAATGGAATGGAATGGAATGGAATGGAATGGAATGGAATCAACCAGAATGGAATGGAATGGAATGGAATCAACCCGAGTGGAATGGAATGGTATGGAACGGAACGGAATAGAATCGAATCACCCCAATGGAATGGCATGGAATTGAATGGAATGGAATGGAATGGAATCAACCCGAAAGGAATTGATTGGATTGGAATGGAGTGGAGTGGAGTGGAGTGGACGGGATTGGAGTGGAATGGAATGGAATGGAATGGAATAGAATGGAATGGAATGGAATGCAATAGAGTGCAAATGGAATGGGATGGAATCAACCCAAATGGAATGGAAAGGAATGGAATGAAATGCCATCAACCCGAATGGAATGAAATGGAATGAAATGGAAAGGAATGGAATGGAATGGAATGGAATGGAATCAAACCGAATAAAATGGAATGGAATGGAATGGGAGGGAATGGAATCCACCGGAATGGAATTGAATGGAATGGAATGGAATCAACCGGAATGGAATGTAATGGAATGGAATCAACCCGAATAGAATGGAATGGAATGGAATGGAATGGAATGGAATGGAATCAACACGATTGGAATGGAATGGAATGGAATGGAATGGAATGGAACGGAATCAACCCGAATGGAATGGAATGGAATGGAATCACCCAGAATGGTATGGAGTGGAATGCAATGGAATGGAGTGGAATCAACCTGAATACAATGGAATGGAATGGAATGGAATGGAATGGACTGGAATGGAATGGAATCAACTCGAATGGAATGGAATGGAATCGAATGGAATGGAATGGAATGGAATGGAATGAAATGGAATGGAACCAACCTGAATGGTATGGAATGGAATGGAATGGAATGGAATGGAATTCACTAGAATGGAATGGAATGGAATGGAATGGAATGGAATGGAATGGAATGGAATGAAATGGAATGGAACCAACCTGAATGGTATGGAATGGAATGGAATGAAATGGAATGGAATCCACCCGAATGGAATGGAATGGAAAGGAATCAACTCGAATTGAATGGATTGGAATCTAATGGAATGGAATGGAATGGAATGGAATCGAATGAAATGGAAACATCACGAACGGAATGGAATGGAATGGAATGGAATCCACCCGAATGGAATGGAATGGAATCGAATGGAATGGAAAGGAATCTACCCGAATGGAATGGATTGGAATCTAATGGAATGGAATGGAATGGAATGGAATCTACCGGAATGGAATGGAATGGAATGGAATCAACCCGAATAAAATGGAATGGAAAGGAATGGAATGGAATGAAATCGAATGGAATGGAATCACCCCAATGGAATGGAATGGAATGGAATGGAATGGAATGGAATCAACCCGAATGGAATGGAATGGAATGGAATGGAATGGAATCACCCAGAATGGTATGGACTGGAATGCAATGGAATGGAGAGGAATCAACCCGAATAGAGTGGAATGGAATGGAATGGAATGGAATGGAATGGAATGGAATGGAATGGAATGGAATCAACTCGAATGGAATGGAATGGAATTGAATGGAATTGAATGGAATGGAATGGAATGAAATGGAATGGAACCAAGCTGAATAGAATGGAATGGAATGGAATGGAATGGAATGGAATGGAACGGAATGGAATCAACACGAATGGAATGGAATGGAATGGAATGGAATGGAATGGAATGGAATGGAATCACCCAGAATGGTATATACTGGAATTCAATGGAATGGAGTGGAATCAACCCGAATAGAATGGAATGGAATGGAATGGAATGGAATGGAATCGAATGGAAAGGAATGGAATGGAATGGAATCAACCCGAATGGAATGGAATGGAATGGAATGGAATGGAATGGAATGGAATCAACACGAATGGAATGGAATGGAATGGAATGGAATGGAACGGAATCAACCTGAGTGGAATGGAATGGAATGGAATGGAATGGAAAGGAATGGAATGGAAAAGAATAGAATCAACCTTAATGGAATGGAATGGAATAGAATCAGCCCGAATGGAATGGAATGGAATGGAATGGAATGGAATGGAATGGAATGGAATAAACCCGAATGGAATGGAATGGAATGGAAGGGAATCAATACCAATGGAATGGAATGGAATGGAATGGAACGGAATCAACCAGAATGGAATGGAATGGAAAGGAAAGGAATAGAATCAACCTGAATGGAATGGAATGGAATCAGCCCAAATGGAATGGAATGCAATGGGATGGAATGGGATGGAATGGAATCTACCCAAATGGAATGGAATGGAATGGAATGGAATCAACCCGATTGCAATGGAATGAAATCAATATGAATGGAATAGAATCAACATAAATGGAATGGAATGGAATGGAATGGAATGGAATGGAATAGAATCAAACGGAATGGAGTGGAATGGAATGGAATGGAATGGAATGGAATGGAATGGAATGGAATGGAATCAACCAGAATGGAATGGAATGGAATGGAATCAACCCGAATGGAATGGAATGGAATGGAACGGAACGGAATAGAATCGAATCACCCCAATGGAATGGAATGGAATTGAATTGAATGGAATGGAATGGTATCAACCCGAATGGAATTGATTGGATTGGAATGGAGTGGAGTGGAGTGGAGTGGACGGGATTGGAGTGGAATGGAATGGAATGGAATAGAATGGAATGGAAAGGAATGCAATAGTGTGCAATGGAATGGGATGGAATCAACCCAAATGGAATGGAAAGGAATGGAATGAAATGCCATCAACCCGAATGGAATGGAATGGAATGAAATGGAAAGGAATGGAATGGAATGGAATGGAATGGAATGGAATCAAACCGAATAAAATGGAATGGAATGGAATGGGATGGAATGGAATCCACCGGAATGGAATGGAATGGAATGGAATGGAATCCACTGGAATGGTATGGAATGGAATGGAATGGAATGTAATCAACCGGAATGGAATGTAATGGAATGGAATCAACCCGAATAGCATGGAATGGAATGGAATGGAATAGAATGGAATGACCCCAATGGAATGGAATGGAATGGAATGGAATCAACACGAATGGAATGGAATGGAATGGAATGGAATGGAATCAACCCGAATGGAAAGGAATGGAATGGAATGGAATGGAATCACCCAGAATGGTATGGACTGGAATACAATGGAATGGAGTGGAATCAACCTGAATACAATGGAATGGAATGGAATGGAATGGAATGGAATCAACTCGTTTGGAATGGAATGGAATGGAATGGAATGGAATGGAATGGAATGAAATGGAATGGAACCAACCTGAATTGAATGGAATGGAATGGAATGGAACGGAATGGAATCAACCTGAATGGTATGGAATGGAATGGAATGAAATGGAATGGAATCCACCCGAATGGAATGGAATGGAAAGGAATCAACTCGAATTGAATGGATTGGAATCTAATGGAATGGAATGGAATGGAATCGAATGAAATGGAATCATGACGAACGGAATGGAATGGAATGGAATGGAATCCACCTGAATGGAATGGAATGGAATCGAATGGAATGGAAAGGAATCAACCCGAATGGAATGGATTGGAATCTAATGGAATGGAATGGAATGGAATGGAATCTACCGGAATGGAATGGAATGGAATGGAATGGAATCAACCCGAATAAAATTGAATGGAAAGGAATGGAATGGAATGAAATCGAATGGAATGCAATCACCCCAATGGAATGGAATGGAATGGAATGGAATGGAATGGAATGGAATGGAATCAAGCGGAGTGGAATGGAATGGAATGGAATGGAATCAACCCGAATGGAATGGAATGGAATGGAATGGAATGGAATCAACACGAATGGAACTAAATGCGATGAAATGGAATGGAAAGGAATCAAACAGAATAGAATGGAATGGAATGGAAAGGAATGGAATGGAATAGAATCAAACGGAATGGAGTGGAATGGAATGGAATGGAATGGAATCAACTAGAATGGAATGCATTGGAATGGAATCAACCCGAATGGAATGGAATGGAATGGAATGGAATGGAACGGAACGGAATAGAATCGAATCACACCAATGGAATGGAATGGAATGGAATGAAATTGAATGGAATGGAATCAACCCGAATGGAATGGAATGGAATGGAATGGAATTGAATGGAATGGAATGGAATCAACCCGAATGGAATTGATTGGAATGGAATGGAGTGGAGTGGAGTGGAGTGGACGGGATAGGAGTGGAATGGAATGGAATGGAATGGAATAGAATGGAATGGAATGAAATGCAATAGAGTACAATGGAATGGGATGGAATCAACCCAAATGGAATGGAAAGGAATGGAATGAAATGCCATCAACCCGAATGGAATGGAATGGAATGAAATGGAAAGGAATGGAATGGAATGGAATGGAATCAAACCGAATAAAATGGAATGGAATGGAATGGGAGGGAATGGAATCCAACGGAATGGAATGGAATGGAATGGAATGGAATGGAGTGGAATCCACTGAAATAGAATGGAATGGAATGTAATGGAATGGAATGGAATTAACCGGAATGGAATGTAACGGAATGGAATCAACCCGAATAGAATGGAATGGAATGGAATGGAATAGAATGGAATCACACAAATGGAATGGAATGGAATGGAATGGAATGGAATCAACACGGATGGAATGGAATGGAATGGAATGGAATCAACCCGAATGGAATGGAATGGAATGGAATGGAATGGAATCACCCAGAATGGTATGGACTGGAATGCAATAGAATGGAGAGGAATCAACCCGAATAGAATGTAATGTAATGGAATGGAATGGAAAGGAATGGAATGGAATGGAATGGAATGGAATCAACTCGAATGGAATGGAATGGAATGGAATGGAATTGAATGGAATGGAATGGAATGAAATGTAATGGAACCAACCTGAATGGAATGGAATGGAATGGAATGGAATGGAATGGAATGGAATCAGCACGAATGGAATGGATTGGAATGGAATCACCCAGAATGGTATATACTGGAATTCAATGGAAAGGAGTGGAATCAACCCGAATAGAATGGAATGGAATGGAATGGAATGGAATGGAATGGAATGGAATGGAATCAACCCGAATGGAATGGAATGGAATGGAATGGAATGGAATCAACACGAATGGAAAGAATGGAATTGAATGGAATGGAACGGAATCAACCTGAGTGGAATGGAACGGAATGGAATGGAATAGAATGGAATGGAAAGGAATAGAATCAACCTCAATGGAATGGAATGGAATGGAATCAGCCCGAATGGAATGGAATGGAATGGAATGGAATAAACCCGAATGGAATGGAATGGAATGGAAGGGAATCAATACCAATGGAATGGAATGGAATGGAATGGAACGGAATCAACCAGAATGGAATGGAATGGAATGGAATGGAAAGGAATAGAATCAACCTGAATGGAATGGAATGGAATGGAATGGAATCTACCCAAATGGAATGGAATGGAATGGAATGGAATCAACCCGATTGCAATGGAATGAAATCAACATGAATGGAATGGAATCAACATGAATGGAATGGAATGGAATGGAATGGAATGGAATGGAATAGAATCAAACGGAATTGAGTGGAATGGAATGGAATGGAATGAATGGAATGGAATCTACCAGAATGGAATGGAATGGAATGGAATCAACCCGAGTGGAATGGAATGGAATGGAATGGAATGGAATGGAATGGAATGGAACGGAACGGAATAGAATCGAATCACCCCAGGGGAATGGAATGGAATTGAATTGAATGGAATGGAATGGAATCAACCAGAATGGAATTGATTGGATTGGAATGGAGTGGAGTGGAGTGGACGGGATTGGAGTGGAATGGAATGGAATGGAATGGAATAGAATGGAATGGAATGGAATGCAATAGAGTGCAATGGAATGGGATGGAATCAACCCAAATGGAATGGAAAGGAATGGAATGAAATGCCATCAACCCGAATGGAATGGAATGGAATGGAATGGAATGGAAAGGAATGGAATGGAATGGAATGGAATGGAATGGAATGGAATGGAATGGAATGGAATGGAATGGAATCAAACCGAATAAAATGGAATGGAATGGAATGGGAGGGAATGGAATCCACCGGAATGGAATGAAATGGAATGGAATGGAATCCACTGGAATGGAACGGAATGGAATGGAATCAACCGGAATGGAATGTAATGGAATGGAATCAACCCGAATAGAATGGAATGGAATGGAATGGAATAGAATGGAGTCACCCCAATGGAATGGAACGGAATGGAATGGAATCAACACGAATGGAATGGAATGGAATGGAATGGAATGGAATGGAATGGAATGGAATGGAATGGAATGGAATGGAATGGAATCAACCCGAATGGAATGGAATGGAATGGAATGGAATGGAATCACCCAGAATGGTATGGACTGGAATGCAATCGAATGGAGTGGAATCAACCTGAATACAATGGAATGGAATGGAATGGAATGGAATGGAATGGAATGGAATCAAATCGAATGGAATGGAATGGAATCGAATGGAATGGAATGGAATGGAATGGAATGAAATGGAATGGAACCTACCTGACTGGAATGGAATGGAATGGAATGGAACGGAATGGAATCAACACGAATGGAAAGGAATGGAATGGAATCACCCAGAATGGTATGGACTGGAATTCAATGGAATGGAGTGGAATCAACCCGAATAGAATGGAATGGAATGGAATGGAATGGAAAGGAATGGAATGGAATGGAATCAAACCGAATGGAATGGAATGGAAAGAATCAACACGAAGGGAATGGAATGGAATGGAATGGAATGGAATGGAACGGAATCAACCTGAGTGGAATGGAACGGAATGGAATGGAATGGAATGGAATGGAAAGGAACAGAATCAACCTCAATGGAATGGAATGGAATGGAATCAGCCCGAATGGAATGGAATGGAATGGGATGGAATGGAATGGAATTGAATCAACCCAAATGGAATGGAATGGAATGGAATGGAATCAACCTGAATGGAATGGAATGGAATGGAATGGAATGGAATGAAATCAACCTGAATGGTATGGAATGGAATGGAATGGAATGGAATGGAATCCACCCGAATGGAATGGAATGGAAAGGAATCAACTCGAATTGAATGGATTGGAATCTAATGGAATGGAATGGAATGGAATGGAATGGAATGGAATCGAATGAAATGGAATCAACACGAATGGAATGGAATGGAATGGAATGGAATCTACCGGAATGGAATGGAATGGAATGGAATGGAATCAACCCGAATAAAATGGAATGGAAAGGAATGGAATGGAATGGAATCACCCCAATGGAATGGAATGGAATGGAATGGAATCAACCGGAATGGAATGGAATGGAAAGTAATGGAATGGAATGGAAAGGAATCAACCCGAATGGAATGGAATGAAGTGGAATGGAATGGAATGGAATGGAATGAAATGGAATGGAATGGAAACAACCCGAATGGAATGGAATGCAATGGAATGGAATGGAATCAAACCGAATGGAATTGATTGGAATGGAATGGAGTGGAGTGGAGTGGAGTGGAGTGGATTGGAGTGGAATGGAATGAAATGGAATGGAATAGAATGGAATGGAATGGAATGGAATAGAGTGCAATGGAATTGGATGGAATCAACCCAAATGGAATGGAAAGGAATGGAATGAAATGCCATCAACCCGAATGGAATGGAATGGAATGAAATGGAAAGGAATGGAATGGAATGGAATGGAATGAACCGGAAAGGAATGGAATGGAATGGAATGGAATGGAATCAAACCGAATAAAATGGAATGGAATGGATTGGGATGGAATGGAATCCACCGGAATGGAATGGAATGGAATGGAATGGAATGGAATCAAACCGAATAAAATGGAATGGAATGGACTGGGATGGAATGGAATCCACCGGAATGGAATGGAATGGAAAGGAATCCACCGGAATGGAATGGAGTGGTATGGAATGGAAAGGAATGGTATGGAATGGAATGGAATCAAACGGAATGGAATGGAATGGAATGCAATCAACCCGAATAGAATGGAATGGAATGTAATGGAATAGAATGGAATCACCCCAATGGAATGGAATGGAATGGAATTGAATCAACACGAATGGAATGGAATGGAATGGAATGGAATGGAATCGAATGGAATAGAATGGAATCAACCCGAAAGGAATGGAATGGAATGGAATGGAATCACCCAGAATGGTATGGACTGGAATTCAATGGAATGGAGTGGAATCAACCGGAATAGAATGGAATGGAATGGAATGGAATGGAATGGAAAGGAATGGAATGGAATGGAATCAACCCGAATGGAATGGATTGGACTGGAATGGAATCAACACGAATGGAATGGAAAGGAATGGAATGGAATGGAACGGAATCAACCTGAGTGGAATGGAACGGAATGGAATGGAATGGAATGGAATGAAAAGAAATAGAATCAACCTCAATGGAATGGAATGGAATGGAAATAGCCCGAATGGAATGGAAGGGAATGGGATGGAATGGAATGGTATTGAATCAATCCAAATGGAATGGAAAGGAATGGAATGGAATCAACCCGAATGAAATGGAATGGAATGGAATGGAATGGAATGGAATGGAATGAAATCAACCTGAATGGTATGGAATGGAATGGAATGGAATGGATCCAACGTGAATGGAATGGAATGGAATGTAATGGAATGGAATCAACCGGAATGGAATGGAATGTAATGGAATGGAATGGAATGGATACAACTCGAATGGAATGGAACGGAATGGAATGGAATGGAATGGAACAAACCTGAATGGATTGGTATGGTATGGAATGGAATGGAATTGAATGGAAAGCAATGGAATGGAATCAACACGAATGGAATGGAATGGAATGGTATGGAATGGAATGGAATGGAATGGAATGGAATGGAATGGAATGGAATGGAATAAACCCGAATGGAATGGAAGGGAATGGAATGGAATGGAAGGGAATCAATACGAATGGAATGGAATGGAATGGAACGGAACGGAATCAACCAGAATGCAATGGAAGGGAATGGAATGGAAAGGAATACAATCAACCTGAATGGAATGGAATGGAATAGAATGGAATCAGCCCAAATGGAATGGAATGGAATGGAATGGAATCAACTAGAATGGAATGCATTGGAATGGAATCAACCCGAATGGAATGGAATGGAATGGAATGGAATGGAACGGAACGGAATAGAATCGAATCACACCAATGGAATGGAATGGAATGGAATGAAATTGAATGGAATGGAATCAACCCGAATGGAATGGAATGGAATGGAATGGAATTGAATGGAATGGAATGGAATCAACCCGAATGGAATTGATTGGAATGGAATGGAGTGGAGTGGAGTGGAGTGGACGGGATAGGAGTGGAATGGAATGGAATGGAATGGAATAGAATGGAATGGAATGAAATGCAATAGAGTGCAATGGAATGGGATGGAATCAACCCAAATGGAATGGAAAGGAATGGAATGAAATGCCATCAACCCGAATGGAATGGAATGGAATGAAATGGAAAGGAATGGAATGGAATGGAATGGAATCAAACCGAATAAAATGGAATGGAATGGAATGGGAGGGAATGGAATCCAACGGAATGGAATGGAATGGAATGGAATGGAGTGGAATCCACTGAAATAGAATGGAATGGAATGTAATGGAATGGAATGGAATTAACCGGAATGGAATGTAACGGAATGGAATCAACCCGAATAGAATGGAATGGAATGGAATGGAATAGAATGGAATCACACAAATGGAATGGAATGGAATGGAATGGAATGGAATGGAATCAACACGGATGGAATGGAATGGAATGGAATGGAATCAACCCGAATGGAATGGAATGGAATGGAATGGAATGGAATCACCCAGAATGGTATGGACTGGAATGCAATAGAATGGAGAGGAATCAACCCGAATAGAATGTAATGTAATGGAATGGAATGGAAAGGAATGGAATGGAATGGAATGGAATGGAATCAACTCGAATGGAATGGAATGGAATGGAATGGAATTGAATGGAATGGAATGGAATGAAATGTAATGGAACCAACCTGAATGGAATGGAATGGAATGGAATGGAATGGAATGGAATGGAATCAGCACGAATGGAATGGATTGGAATGGAATCACCCAGAATGGTATATACTGGAATTCAATGGAAAGGAGTGGAATCAACCCGAATAGAATGGAATGGAATGGAATGGAATGGAATGGAATGGAATGGAATGGAATGGAATCAACCCGAATGGAATGGAATGGAATGGAATGGAATGGAATCAACACGAATGGAAAGAATGGAATTGAATGGAATGGAACGGAATCAACCTGAGTGGAATGGAACGGAATGGAATGGAATGGAATGGAATGGAAAGGAATAGAATCAACCTCAATGGAATGGAATGGAATGGAATCAGCCCGAATGGAATGGAATGGAATGGAATGGAATAAACCCGAATGGAATGGAATGGAATGGAAGGGAATCAATACCAATGGAATGGAATGGAAAGGAATGGAACGGAATCAACCAGAATGGAATGGAATGGAATGGAATGGAAAGGAATAGAATCAACCTGAATGGAATGGAATGGAATGGAATGGAATCTACCCAAATGGAATGGAATGGAATGGAATGGAATCAACCCGATTGCAATGGAATGAAATCAACATGAATGGAATGGAATCAACATGAATGGAATGGAATGGAATGGAATGGAATGGAATAGAATCAAACGGAATGGAGTGGAATGGAATGGAATGGAATGAATGGAATGGAATCTACCAGAATGGAATGGAATGGAATGGAATCAACCCGAGTGGAATGGAATGGAATGGAATGGAATGGAATGGAATGGAATGGAACGGAACGGAATAGAATCGAATCACCCCAGGGGAATGGAATGGAATTGAATTGAATGGAATGGAATGGAATCAACCCGAATGGAATTGATTGGATTGGAATGGAGTGGAGTGGAGTGGACGGGATTGGAGTGGAATGGAATGGAATGGAATGGAATAGAATGGAATGTAATGGAATGCAATAGAGTGCAATGGAATGGGATGGAATCAACCCAAATGGAATGGAAAGGAATGGAATGAAATGCCATCAACCCGAATGGAATGGAATGGAATGGAATGGAATGGAAAGGAATGGAATGGAATGGAATGGAATGGAATTAAATCAAACCGAATAAAATGGAATGGAATGGAATGGGAGGGAATGGAATCCACCGGAATGGAATGGAATGGAATGGAATGGAATCCACTGGAATGGAATGGAATGGAATGGAATCAACCGGAATGGAATGTAATGGAATGGAATCAACCCGAATAGAATGGAATGGAATGGAATGGAATAGAATGGAATCACCCCAATGGAATGGAACGGAATGGAATGGAATCAACACGAATGGAATGGAATGGAATGGAATGGAATGGAATGGAATGGAATCAACCCGAATGGAATGGAATGGAATGGAATGGAATGGAATCACCCAGAATGGTATGGACTGGAATGCAATCGAATGGAGTGGAATCAACCTGAATACAATGGAATGGAATGGAATGGAATGGAATGGAATGGAATCAAATCGAATGGAATGGAATGGAATCGAATGGAATGGAATGGAATGGAATGGAATGAAATGGAATGGAACCTACCTGACTGGAATGGAATGGAATGGAATGGAACGGAATGGAATCAACACGAATGGAAAGGAATGGAATGGAATCACCCAGAATGGTATGGACTGGAATTCAATGGAATGGAGTGGAATCAACCCGAATAGAATGGAATGGAATGGAATGGAATGGAAAGGAATGGAATGGAATGGAATCAAACCGAATGGAATGGAATGGAAAGAATCAACACGAAGGGAATGGAATGGAATGGAATGGAATGGAATGGAACGGAATCAACCTGAGTGGAATGGAACGGAATGGAATGGAATGGAATGGAATGGAAAGGAACAGAATCAACCTCAATGGAATGGAATGGAATGGAATCAGCCCGAATGGAATGGAATGGAATGGGATGGAATGGAATGGAATTGAATCAACCCAAATGGAATGGAATGGAATGGAATGGAATCAACCTGAATGGAATGGAATGGAATGGAATGGAATGGAATGAAATCAACCTGAATGGTATGGAATGGAATGGAATGGAATGGAATGGAATCCACCCGAATGGAATGGAATGGAAAGGAATCAACTCGAATTGAATGGATTGGAATCTAATGGAATGGAATGGAATGGAATGGAATGGAATGGAATCGAATGAAATGGAATCAACACGAATGGAATGGAATGGAATGGAATGGAATCTACCGGAATGGAATGGAATGGAATGGAATGGAATCAACCCGAATAAAATGGAATGGAAAGGAATGGAATGGAATGAAATCGAATGGAATGGAATCACCCAAATGGAATGGAATGGAATGGAATGGAATCAACCGGAATGGAATGGAATGGAAAGTAATGGAATGGAATGGAAAGGAATCAACCCGAATGGAATGGAATGAAGTGGAATGGAATGGAATGGAATGGAATGAAATGGAATGGAATGGAAACAACCCGAATGGAATGGAATGCAATGGAATGGAATGGAATCAAACCGAATGGAATTGATTGGAATGGAATGGAGTGGAGTGGAGTGGAGTGGAGTGGATTGGAGTGGAATGGAATGAAATGGAATGGAATAGAATGGAATGGAATGGAATGGAATAGAGTGCAATGGAATTGGATGGAATCAACCCAAATGGAATGGAAAGGAATGGAATGAAATGCCATCAACCCGAATGGAATGGAATGGAATGAAATGGAAAGGAATGGAATGGAATGGAATGGAATGAATCGGAAAGGAATGGAATGGAATGGAATGGAATGGAATCAAACCGAATAAAATGGAATGGAATGGATTGGGATGGAATGGAATCCACCGGAATGGAATGGAATGGAATGGAATGGAATGGAATCAAACCGAATAAAATGGAATGGAATGGACTGGGATGGAATGGAATCCACCGGAATGGAATGGAATGGAAAGGAATCCACCGGAATGGAATGGAGTGGTATGGAATGGAAAGGAATGGTATGGAATGGAATGGAATCAAACGGAATGGAATGGAATGGAATGCAATCAACCCGAATAGAATGGCATGGAATGTAATGGAATAGAATGGAATCACCCCAATGGAATTTAATGGAATGGAATTGAATCAACACGAATGGAATGGAATGGAATGGAATGGAATGGAATCGAATGGAATAGAATGGAATCAACCAGAAAGGAATGGAATGGAATGGAATGGAATCACCCAGAATGGTATGGACTGGAATTCAATGGAATGGAGTGGAATCAACCGGAATAGAATGGAATGGAATGGAATGGAATGGAATGGAAAGGAATGGAATGGAATGGAATCAACCCGAATGGAATGGATTGGACTGGAATGGAATCAACACGAATGGAATGGAAAGGAATGGAATGGAATGGAACGGAATCAACCTGAGTGGAATGGAACGGAATGGAATGGAATGGAATGGAATGAAAAGAAATAGAATCAACCTCAATGGAATGGAATGGAATGGAAATAGCCCGAATGGAATGGAAGGGAATGGGATGGAATGGAATGGTATTGAATCAATCCAAATGGAATGGAAAGGAATGGAATGGAATCAACCCGAATGAAATGGAATGGAATGGAATGGAATGGAATGGAATGGAATGAAATCAACCTGAATGGTATGGAATGGAATGGAATGGAATGGATCCAACGTGAATGGAATGGAATGGAATGTAATGGAATGGAATCAACCGGAATGGAATGGAATGTAATGGAATGGAATGGAATGGATACAACTCGAATGGAATGGAACGGAATGGAATGGAATGGAATGGAACAAACCTGAATGGATTGGTATGGTATGGAATGGAATGGAATGGAATGGAAAGCAATGGAATGGAATCAACACGAATGGAATGGAATGGAATGGTATGGAATGGAATGGAATGGAATGGAATGGAATGGAATGGAATGGAATGGAATAAACCCGAATGGAATGGAAGGGAATGGAATGGAATGGAAGGGAATCAATACGAATGGAATGGAATGGAATGGAACGGAACGGAATCAACCAGAATGCAATGGAATGGAATGGAATGGAAAGGAATACAATCAACCTGAATGGAATGGAATGGAATAGAATGGAATCAGCCCAAATGGAATGGAATGGAATGGAATGGAATCAACCCGATTGCAATGGAATGAAATCAACATGAATGGAATGGAATCAACATGAATGGAATGGAATGGAATGGAATGGAATGGAATGGAATGGAATGGAATGGAATGCAATGGAATTGAGTCAACCCGAATAGAATGGAATGGAATGAAAGGAATTGAATGGAAAGGAATGGAACTGAATCAACTGGAATGGAATGGAATGGAATGGAATGCAATGGAATGGAGTCAACCCGAATGGAATGGAATGGAATGAAAGGAATTGAAGGGAAAGGAATGGAACTGAATCAACTGGAATGGAATGGAATGGAATGGAATGGAATGGAATGGAATGGAATGGAATCAACTCGAATGGAATGGAATGGAATGGAATGGAACCAACCTGAATGGAATGGAATGGAATGGAATGGAATGGAATGGAATGGAACCAACCTGAATGGAATAGAATGGAATGGAATGGAATGGAATGGAACGGAATGGAATCAACACGAATGGAATGGAAGGGAATGGAATGGAATGGAATGGAATGGAATCAACCTGAATGGAATGGAATGGAATGGAATGGAATGGAATGGAATGGAATGGAATGGAATGGAATCAACCTGAATGGAATGGAATGGAATGGAATGGGATGGAATCAACCGGAATATATTGTAATGTAATGGAATGGAATGCAGAAAAAGGGAACGGAATGGAATGGAAGCGAATCAAACCGAATGGAATGGAATGGTATGGAATGGAATGGAATGGAATGGAATGGAACTGAATGGAATGGAATGGAATCAACCCGAATGGAAAGGAATGGAATGGAAAGTAATTGAATGGAATGGAAAGTAAAGGAATGGAAAGGATTGGAATGGAATCAACCCGAATGGAATGGAATGGAATGGAATCAACCGGAGTGGAATGGAATGGAATGGAATGGAATCAACCCGAATGGAAGGGAATGGAATGGAATGGAATCAACGCGAATGGAACTAAATGCAATGGAATGGAGTGGAAAGGAATCAAACTGAATAGAATGGAATGGAGTGGAACAGAATGGAATAGAATCAAACAGAATGGAGTGGAATGGATTGGAATGGAATGGAATGGAATGGAATCAACCAGAATGGAATGGAATGGAATGGAATCAACCCGAATGGAATGGAATGGAATGGAATGGAATGGAATGGAACGGAACGGAATAGAATCGAATCACCGCAATGGAATGGAATGGAATGGAATGAAATTGAATGGAATGGAATCAACCCGAATGGAATGGAATGGAACGGAATGGAATTGAATGGAATGGAATGGAATCAAACCGAATGGAATTGATTGGAATGGAATGGAGTGGAGTGGAGTGGAGTGGACGGGATTGGAGTGGAATGGAATGGAATGGAATGGAATAGAATGGAATGGAATGAAATGCAATAGAGTGCAATGGAATGGGATGGAATCAACCCAAATGGAATGGAAAGGAATGGAATGAAATGCCATCAACCAGAATAGAATGGAATGGAATGAAATGGAAAGGAATGTAATGGAATGGAATGGAATCAAACAGAATAAAATGGAATGGAATGGAATGGGAGGGAATGGAATCCACCGGAATGGAATGGAATGGAATGGAATGGAATGGAATCCACTGGAATAGAATGGAATGGAATGGAATGGAATGGAATGGAATCAACCGGAATGGAATGTAATGGAATGGAATCAACCCGAATAGAATGGAATGGAATGGAATGGAATAGAATGGAATCACACCAATGGAATGGAATGGAATGGAATGGAATCAACACGGATGGAATGGAATGGAATGGAATGGAATGGAATGGAATCAACCTGAATGGAATGGAATGGAATGGAATGGAATGGAATGGAATCACCCAGAATGGTATGGACTGGAATGCAATGGAATGGAGAGGACTCAACCCGATTAGAATGGAATGGAATGGAATGGAATGGAATCAACTCGAATGGAATGGAATGGAATGGAATGGAATGGAATGAAATGGAATGGAACCAACCTGAATGGAATGGAATGGAATGGAATGGAACGGAATGGAATCAACACGATTGGAATGGAATGGAATGGAATGGAATGGAATCACCCAGAATGGTATGGACTGGAATTCAATGGAATGGAGTGGAATCAACCCGAATAGAATGGAATGGAATGGAATGGAATGGCATGGAATGGAAAGGAATGGAATGGAATGGAATCAACCCGAATGGAATGGAATGGAATGGAATGGAATGGAATGGAATCAACACGAATGGAATGGAATGGAATGGAATGGAATGGAACGGAATCAACCTGAGTGGAATGGAACAGAACGGAATGGAATGGAATGGAATGGAAAGGAACAGAATCAACCTCAATGGAATGGAATGGAATGGAATCAGCCCGAATGGAATGGAATGGAATGGGATGGAATGGAATGGAATTGAATCAACCCAAATGGAATGGAATCGAATGGATTGGAATCAACCCGAATGGAATGGAATGGAATGGAATGGAATGGAATGGAATGGAATGGAATGGAATGGAATGGAATGAAATCAACCTGAATGGTATGGAATGGAATGGAATGGAATGGAATGGAATCCACCCGAATGGAATGGAATGGAAAGGAATCAACTCGAATTGAATGGATTGGAATCTAATGGAATGGAATGGAATGGAATGGAATGGAATGGAATGGAATGGAATCGAATGGAATCGAATGAAATGGAATCCACACGAACGGAATGGAATGGAATGGAATGAAATCCACCCGAATGGAATGGAATGGAATCGAATGGAATGGAAAGGAATCAACCCGAATGGAATGGATTGGAATCTAATGGAATGGAATGGAATGGAATGGAATCTACCGGAATGGAATGGAATGGAATGGAATGGAATGGAATGGAATCAACCCGAATAAAATGGAATGGAAAGGAATGGAATGGAATGAAATCGAACGGAATGGAATCACCCCCATGGAATGGAATGGAATGGAATGGAATCAACCGGAATGGAATGGAATGGAAAGTAATGGAATGGAATGGAAAGGAATCAACCCGAATGGAATGGAATGAAGTGCAATGGAATGGAATGGAATGGAATGAAATGGAATGGAATGGAAACAACCCGAATGGAATGGAATGCAATGGAATGGAATGGAATCAACCCGAATGGAATTGATTGGAATGGAATGGAGTGGAGTGGAGTGGAGTGGATTGGAGTGGAATGGAATGAAATGGAATGGAATAGAATGGAATGGAATGGAATGGAATAGAGTGCAATGGAATGGGATGGAATCAACCCAAATGGAATGGAAAGGAATGGAATGAAATGCCATCAACCCGAATGGAATGGAATGGAATGAAATGGAAAGGAATGGAATGGAATGGAATGGAATGAATTGGAAAGGAATGGAATGGAAAGGAATGGAATGGAATCAAACCGAATAAAATGGAATGGAATGGATTGGGATGGAATGGAATCCACCGGAATGGAATGGAATGGAATGGAATGGAATCAAACCGAATAAAATGGAATGGAATGGATTGGGATGGAATGGAATCCACCGGAATGGAATGGAATGGAAAGGAATCCACCGGAATGGAATGGAATGAAATGGAATGGAAAGGAATGGAATGGAATGGAATGGAATGCAATCAAACGGAATGGAATGGAATGGAATGCAATCAACCCGAATAGAATGGAATGGAATGGAATGGAATAGAATGGAATCACCCCAATGGAATGGAATGGAATGGAATTGAATCAACACGAATGGAATGGAATGGAATGGAATGGAATGGAATCGAATGGAATAGAATGGAAAAAACACGAAAGGAATGGAATGGAATGCAATGTAATCACCCAGAATGGTATGGACTGGAATTCAATGGAATGGAGTGGAATCAACCGGAATAGAATGGAATGGAATGGAATGGAATGGAATGGAATGGAAAGGAATGGAATGGAATGGAATCAACCCGAATGGAATGGAATGGGATGGAATGGAATCAACACGAATGGAATGGAAAGGAATGGAATGGAAAGAAATAGAATCAACCTCAATGGAATGGAATGGAATGGAATCAGCCCGAATGGAATGGAAGGGAATAGGATGGAATGGAATGGTATTGAATCAACCCTAATGGAATGGAATGGAATGGAATGGAATCAACCCGAATGAAATGGAATGGAATGGAATGGAATGGAATGAAATCAACCTGAATGGTATGGAATGGAATGGAATGGAATGGATCCAACGTGAATGGAATGGTATGGAATGTAATGGAATGGAATCAACCGGAATGGAATGGAATGTAATGTAATGGAATGGAATGGATACAACTCGACTGGAATGGAACGGAATGGAATGGAATGGAATGGAACAAACCTGAATGGAATGGTATGGTATGGAATGGAATGGAATGGAATGGAAAGCAATGGAATGGAATCAACACGAATGGAATGGAATGGAATGGAATGGAATGGAATCACCCAGAATGGTATGGACTGGTATGCAATGGAATGGAGAGGAATCAACCCGAATAGAATGTAATGGAATGGAATGGAATGGAAAGGAATGGAATGGAATGGAATGGAATGGAATCAACTCGAATGGAATGGAATGGAATGGAATGGAATGGAATGGAATGGAATGGAATGAAATGTAATGGAACCAACCTGAATGGAATGGAATGGAATGGAATGGAATGGAATGGAATGGAATGGAATCAGCACGAATGGAATGGATTGGAATGGAATCACCCAGAATGGTATATACTGGAATTCAATGGAAAGGAGTGGAATCAACCCGAATAGAATGGAATGGAATGGAATGGAATGGAATGGAATGGAATGGAATGGAATGGAATCAACCCGAATGGAATGGAATGGAATGGAATGGAATGGAATCAACACGAATGGAAAGAATGGAATTGAATGGAATGGAACGGAATCAACCTGAGTGGAATGGAACGGAATGGAATGGAATGGAATGGAATGGAAAGGAATAGAATCAACCTCAATGGAATGGAATGGAATGGAATCAGCCCGAATGGAATGGAATGGAATGGAATGGAATAAACCCGAATGGAATGGAATGGAATGGAAGGGAATCAATACCAATGGAATGGAATGGAATGGAATGGAACGGAATCAACCAGAATGGAATGGAATGGAATGGAATGGAAAGGAATAGAATCAACCTGAATGGAATGGAATGGAATGGAATGGAATCTACCCAAATGGAATGGAATGGAATGGAATGGAATCAACCCGATTGCAATGGAATGAAATCAACATGAATGGAATGGAATCAACATGAATGGAATGGAATGGAATGGAATGGAATGGAATAGAATCAAACCGAATGGAGTGGAATGGAATGGAATGGAATGAATGGAATGGAATCTACCAGAATGGAATGGAATGGAATGGAATCAACCCGAGTGGAATGGAATGGAATGGAATGGAATGGAATGGAATGGAATGGAACGGAACGGAATAGAATCGAATCACCCCAGGGGAATGGAATGGAATTGAATTGAATGGAATGGAATGGAATCAACCCGAATGGAATTGATTGGATTGGAATGGAGTGGAGTGGAGTGGACGGGATTGGAGTGGAATGGAATGGAATGGAATGGAATAGAATGGAATGGAATGGAATGCAATAGAGTGCAATGGAATGGGATGGAATCTACCCAAATGGAATGGAAAGGAATGGAATGAAATGCCATCAACCCGAATGGAATGGAATGGAATGGAATGGAATGGAAAGGAATGGAATGGAATGGAATGGAATGGAATGGAATGGAATCAAACCGAATAAAATGGAATGGAATGGAATGGGAGGGAATTGAATCCACCGGAATGGAATGGAATGGAATGGAATGGAATCCACTGGAATGGAATGGAATGGAATGGAATCAACACGAATGGAATGGAATGTTATGGAATCACCCAGAATGGTATGGACTGGAATTCAACGGAATGGAGTGGAATCAACCCGAATAGAATGGAATGGAATGGAATGGAATGGAAAGGAATGGAATGGAATGGAATCAAACCGAATGGAATGGAATGGAAAGAATCAACACGAAGGGAATGGAATGGAATGGAATGGAATGGAATGGAACGGAATCAACCTGAGTGGAATGGAACGGAATGGAATGGAATGGAATGTAATGGAAAGGAACAGAATCAACCTCAATGGAATGGAATGGAATGGAATCAGCCCGAATGGAATGGAATGGAATGGGATGGAATGGAATGGAATTGAATCAACCCAAATGGAATGGAATGGAATGGAATGGAATCAACCTGAATGGAATGGAATGGAATGGAATGGAATGGAATGAAATCAACCTGAATGGTATGGAATGGAATGGAATGGAATGGAATGGAATCCACCCGAATGGAATGGAATGGAAAGGAATCAACTCGAATTGAATGGATTGGAATCTAATGGAATGGAATGGAATGGAATGGAATGGAATGGAATGGAATGGAATCGAATGAAATGGAATCAACACGAATGGAATGGAATGGAATGGAATGGAATCCACCCGAATGGAATGGAATGGAATCGAATGGAATGGAAAGGAATCAACCCGAATGGAATGGATTGGAATCTAATGGAATGGAATGGAATGGAATGGAATCTACCGGAATGGAATGGAATGGAATGGAATGGAATCAACCCGAATAAAATGGAATGGAAAGGAATGGAATGGAATGAAATCGAATGGAATGGAATCACCCCAATGGAGTGGAATGGAATGGAATGGAATCAACCGGAATGGAATGGAATGGAAAGTAATGGAATGGAATGGAAAGGAATCAACCCGAATGGAATGGAATGAAGTGGAATGGAATGGAATGGAATGGAATGAAATGGAATGGAATGGAAACAACCCAAATGGAATTGAATGCAATGGAATGGAATGGAATCAACCCGAATGGAATTGATTGGAATGGAATGGAGTGGAGTGGAGTGGAGTGGAGTGGATTGGAGTGGAATGGAATGAAATGGAATGGAATAGAATGGAATGGAATGGAATGGAATAGAGTGCAATGGAATGGGATGGAATCAACCCAAATGGAATGGAAAGGAATGGAATGAAATGCCATCAACGCGAATGGAATGGAATGGAATGAAATGGAAAGGAATGGAATGGAATGAATCGGAAAGGAATGGAATGGAATGGAATGGAATGGAATCAAACCGAATAAAATGGAATGGAATGGATTGGGATGGAATGGAATCCACCGGAATGGAATGGAATGGAATGGAATGGAATGGAATCAAACCGAATAAAATGGAATGGAATGGACTGGGATGGAATGGAATCCACCGGAATGGAATGGAATGGAAAGGAATCCACCGGAATGGAATGGAGTGGTATGGAATGGAAAGGAATGGTATGGAATGGAATGGAATCAAACGGAATGGAATGGAATGGAATGCAATCAACCCGAATAGAATGGAATGGAATGTAATGGAATAGAATGGAATCACCCCAATGGAATGGAATGGAATGGAATTGAATCAACACGAATGGAATGGAATGGAATGGAATGGAATGGAATCGAATGGAATAGAATGGAATCAACCCGAAAGGAATGGAATGGAATGGAATGGAATCACCCAGAATGGTATGGACTGGAATTCAATGGAATGGAGTGGAATCAACCGGAATAGAATGGAATGGAATGGAATGGAATGGAATGGAAAGGAATGGAATGGAATGGAATCAACCCGAATGGAATGGATTGGACTGGAATGGAATCAACAGGAATGGAATGGAGAGGAATGGAATGGAATGGAACGGAATCAACCTGAGTGGAATGGAACGGAATGGAATGGAATGGAATGGAATGAAAAGAAATAGAATCAACCTCAATGGAATGGAATGGAATGGAAACAGCCCGAATGGAATGGAAGGGAATGGGATGGAATGGAATGGTATTGAATCAATCCAAATGGAATGGAAAGGAATGGAATGGAATCAACCCGAATGAAATGGAATGGAATGGAATGGAATGGAATGAAATCAACCTGAATGGTATGGAATGGAATGGAATGGAATGGATCCAACGTGAATGGATTGGAATGGAATGGAATGGAATGGAATGGAATGGAATCAACCGGAATGGAATGGAATGTAATGGAATGGAATGGAATGGATACAACTCGAATGGAATGGAACGGAATGGAATGGAATGGAATGGAACAAACCTGAATGGATTGGTATGGTATGGAATGGAATGGAATGGAATGGAATGGAAAGCAATGGAATGGAATCAACACGAATGGAATGGAATGGAATGGTATGGAATGGAATGGAATGGAATGGAATGGAATGGAATAAACCCGAATGGAATGGAAGGGAATGGAATGGAATGGAAGGGAATCAATACGAATGGAATGGAATGGAATGGAATGGAACGGAATCAACCAGAATGCAATGGAATGGAATGGAATGGAAAGGAATAGAATCAACCTGAATGGAATGGAATAGAATGGAATCAGCCCAAATGGAATGGAATGCAAAGGGATGGAATGGAATGGAATGGAATCTACCCAAATGGAATGGAATGGAATGGAATGGAATCAACCCGATTGCAATGGAATGAAATCAACATGAATGGAATGGAATCAACATGAATGGAATGGAATGGAATGGAATGGAATGGAATGGAATGGAATGGAATGGAATGCAATGGAATGGAGTCAACCCGAATAGAATGGAATGGAATGAAAGGAATTGAATGGAAAGGAATGGAACTGAATCAACTGGAATGGAATGGAATGGAATGGAATGCAATGGAATGGAGTCAACCCGAATGGAATGGAATGGAATGAAAGGAATTGAAGGGAAAGGAATGGAACTGAATCAAATGGAATGGAATGGAATGGAATGGAATGGAATGGAATGGAATGGAATGGAATGGAATGGAATCAACTCGAATGGAATGGAATGGAATGGAATGGAATGGAACCAACCTGAATGGAATGGAATGGAATGGAATGGAATGGAACCAACCTGAATGGAATAGAATGGAATGGAATGGAATGGAATGGAACGGAATGGAATCAACACGAATGGAATGGAAGGGAATGGAATGGAATGGAATCAACCTGAATGGAATGGAATGGAATGGAATGGAATGGAATGGAATGGAATCAACCTGAATGGAATGGAATGGAATGGAATGGGATGGAATCAACAGGAATATATTGTAATGTAATGGAATGGAATGCAGAAAAAGGGAACGGAATGGAATGGAAGCGAATCAAACCGAATGGAATGGAATGGAATGGAATGGAATGGAATGGAACTGAATGGAATGGAATGGAATCAACCCGAATGGAAAGGAATGGAATGGAAAGTAATTGAATGGAATGGAAAGTAAAGGAATGGAAAGGATTGGAATGGAATCAACCCGAATTGAATGGAATGGAATGGAATCAACCGGAGTGGAATGGAATGGAATGGAATGGAATCAACCCGAATGGAATGGAATGGAATGGAATGGAATCAACGCGAATGGAACTAAATGCAATGGAATGGAATGGAAAGGAATCAAACTGAATAGAATGGAATGGAGTGGAACAGAATGGAATAGAATCAAACAGAATGGAGTGGAATGGATTGGAATGGAATGGAATGGAATGGAATGGAATCAACCAGAATGGAATGGAATGGAATGAAATCAACCCGAATGGAATGGAATGGAATGGAATGGAATGGAATGGAACGGAACGGAATAGAATCGAATCACCGCAATGGAATGGAATGGAATGGAATGAAATTGAATGGAATGGAATCAACCCGAATGGAATGGAATGGAATGCAATGGAACGGAATGGAATTGAATGGAATGGAATGGAATCAAACCGAATGGAATTGATTGGAATGGAATGGAGTGGAGTGGAGTGGACGGGATTGGAGTGGAATGGAATGGAATGGAATGGAATAGAATGGAATGGAATGAAATGCAATAGAGTGCAATGGAATGGGATGGAATCAACCCAAATGGAATGGAAAGGAATGGAATGAAATGCCATCAACCAGAATAGAATGGAATGGAATGAAATGGAAAGGAATGTAATGGAATGGAATGGAATCAAACAGAATAAAATGGAATGGAATGGAATGGGAGGGAATGGAATCCACCGGAATGGAATGGAATGGAATGGAATGGAATCCACTGGAATAGAATGGAATGGAATGGAATGGAATGGAATGGAATCAACCGGAATGGAATGTAATGGAATGGAATCAACCCGAATAGAATGGAATGGAATGGAATGGAATAGAATGGAATCACACCAATGGAATGGAATGGAATGGAATGGAATCAACACGGATGGAATGGAATGGAATGGAATGGAATGGAATGGAATCAACCTGAATGGAATGGAATGGAATGGAATGGAATGGAATCACCCAGAATGGTATGGACTGGAATGCAATGGAATGGAGAGGACTCAACCCGATTAGAATGGAATGGAATGGAATGGAATGGAATGGAATGGAATCAACTCGAATGGAATGGAATGGAATGGAATGGAATGAAATGGAATGGAACCAACCTGAATGGAATGGAATGGAATGGAATGGAACGGAATGGAATCAACACGATTGGAATGGAATGGAATGGAATGGAATGGAATCACCCAGAATGGTATGGACTGGAATTCAATGGAATGGAGTGGAATCAACCCGAATAGAATGGAATGGAATGGAATGGAATGGCATGGAATGGAAAGGAATGGAATGGAATGGAATCAACCCGAATGGAATGGAATGGAATGGAATGGAATGGAATCAACACGAATGGAATGGAATGGAATGGAATGGAATGGAACGGAATCAACCTGAGTGGAATGGAACAGAATGGAATGGAATGGAATGGAATGGAAAGGAACAGAATCAACCTCAATGGAATGGAATGGAATGGAATCAGCCCGAATGGAATGGAATGGAATGGGATGGAATGGAATGGAATTGAATCAACCCAAATGGAATGGAATCGAATGGAATGGAATCAACCCGAATGGAATGGAATGGAATGGAATGGAATGGAATGGAATGAAATCAACCTGAATGGTATGGAATGGAATGGAATGGAATGGAATGGAATCCACCCGAATGGAATGGAATGGAAAGGAATCAACTCGAATTGAATGGATTGGAATCTAATGGAATGGAATGGAATGGAATGGAATGGAATGGAATCGAATGAAATGGAATCCACACGAACGGAATGGAATGGAATGGAATGGAATCCACCCGAATGGAATGGAATGGAATCGAATGGAATGGAAAGGAATCAACCCGAATGGAATGGATTGGAATCTAATGGAATGGAATGGAATGGAATGGAATCTACCGGAATGGAATGGAATGGAATGGAATGGAATGGAATGGAATGGAATCAACCCGAATAAAATGGAATGGAAAGGAATGGAATGGAATGAAATCGAACGGAATGGAATCACCCCCATGGAATGGAATGGAATGGAATGGAATCAACCGGAATGGAATGGAATGGAAAGTAATGGAATGGAATGGAAAGGAATCAACCCGAATGGAATGGAATGAAGTGCAATGGAATGGAATGGAATGGAATGAAATGGAATGGAATGGAAACAACCCGAATGGAATGGAATGCAATGGAATGGAATGGAATCAACCCGAATGGAATTGATTGGAATGGAATGGAGTGGAGTGGAGTGGAGTGGATTGGAGTGGAATGGAATGAAATGGAATGGAATAGAATGGAATGGAATGGAATGGAATAGAGTGCAATGGAATGGGATGGAATCAACCCAAATGGAATGGAAAGGAATGGAATGAAATGCCATCAACCCGAATGGAATGGAATGGAATGAAATGGAAAGGAATGGAATGGAATGAATTGGAAAGGAATGGAATGGAAAGGAATGGAATGGAATCAAACCGAATAAAATGGAATGGAATGGATTGGGATGGAATGGAATCCACCGGAATGGAATGGAATGGAATGGAATGGAATCAAACCGAATAAAATGGAATGGAATGGATTGGGATGGAATGGAATCCACCGGAATGGAATGGAATGGAAAGGAATCCACCGGAATGGAATGGAATGAAATGGAATGGAAAGGAATGGAATGGAATGGAATGGAATGGAATCAAACGGAATGGAATGGAATGGAATGCAATCAACCCGAATAGAATGGAATGGAATGGAATGGAATAGAATGGAATCACCCCAATGGAATGGAATGGAATGGAATTGAATCAACACGAATGGAATGGAATGGAATGGAATGGAATGGAATCGAATGGAATAGAATGGAATCAACACGAAAGGAATGGAATGGAATGGAATGGAATCACCCAGAATGGTATGGACTGGAATTCAATGGAATGGAGTGGAATCAACCGGAATAGAATGGAATGGAATGGAATGGAATGGAATGGAATGGAATGGAAAGGAATGGAATGGAATGGAATCAACCCGAATGGAATGGAATGGGATGGAATGGAATCAACACGAATGGAATGGAAAGGAATGGAATGGAAAGAAATAGAATCAACCTCAATGGAATGCAATGGAATGGAATCAGCCCGAATGGAATGGAAGGGAATAGGATGGAATGGAATGGTATTGAATCAACCCTAATGGAATGGAATGGAATGGAATGGAATCAACCCGAATGAAATGGAATGGAATGGAATGGAATGGAATGAAATCAACCTGAATGGTATGGAATGGAATGGAATGGAATGGATCCAACGTGAATGGAATGGTATGGAATGTAATGGAATGGAATCAACCGGAATGGAATGGAATGTAATGTAATGGAATGGAATGGATACAACTCGACTGGAATGGAACGGAATGGAATGGAATGGAATGGAACAAACCTGAATGGAATGGTATGGTATGGTATGGAATGGAATGGAATGGAATGGAATAAACCCGAATGGAATGGAATGGAATGGAAGGGAATCAATACCAATGGAATGGAATGGAATGGAATGGAACGGAATCAACCAGAATGGAATGGAATGGAATGGAATGGAAAGGAATAGAATCAACCTGAATGGAATGGAATGGAATGGAATGGAATCTACCCAAATGGAATGGAATGGAATGGAATGGAATCAACCCGATTGCAATGGAATGAAATCAACATGAATGGAATGGAATCAACATGAATGGAATGGAATGGAATGGAATGGAATGGAATAGAATCAAACGGAATGGAGTGGAATGGAATGGAATGGAATGAATGGAATGGAATCTACCAGAATGGAATGGAATGGAATGGAATCAACCCGAGTGGAATGGAATGGAATGGAATGGAATGGAATGGAATGGAATGGAATGGAACGGAACGGAATAGAATCGAATCACCCCAGGGGAATGGAATGGAATTGAATTGAATGGAATGGAATGGAATCAACCCGAATGGAATTGATTGGATTGGAATGGAGTGGAGTGGAGTGGACGGGATTGGAGTGGAATGGAATGGAATGGAATGGAATAGAATGGAATGGAATGGAATGCAATAGAGTGCAATGGAATGGGATGGAATCAACCCAAATGGAATGGAAAGGAATGGAATGAAATGCCGTCAACCCGAATGGAATGGAATGGAATGGAATGGAATGGAATGGAATGGAAAGGAATGGAATGGAATGGAATGGAATGGAATGGAATGGAATGGAATCAAACCGAATAAAATGGAATGGAATGGAATGGGAGGGAATGGAATCCACCGGAATGGAATGGAATGGAATGGAATGGAATCCACTGGAATGGAATGGAATGGAATGGAATCAACACGAATGGAATGGAATGGAATGGAATCACCCAGAATGGTATGGACTGGAATTCAATGGAATGGAGTGGAATCAACCCGAATAGAATGGAATGGAATGGAATGGAATGGAAAGGAATGGAATGGAATGGAATCAAACCGAATGGAATGGAATGGAAAGAATCAACAAGAAGGGAATGGAATGGAATGTAATGGAATGGAATGGAACGGAATCAACCTGAGTGGAATGGAACGGAATGGAATGGAATGGAATGTAATGGAAAGGAACAGAATCAACCTCAATGGAATGGAATGGAATGGAATCAGCCCGAATGGAATGGAATGGAATGGGATGGAATGGAATGGAATTGAATCAACCCAAATGGAATGGAATGGAATGGAATGGAATCAACCTGAATGGAATGGAATGGAATGGAATGGAATGGAATGAAATCAACCTGAATGGTATGGAATGGAATGGAATGGAATGGAATGGAATCCACCCGAATGGAATGGAATGGAAAGGAATCAACTCGAATTGAATGGATTGGAATCTAATGGAATGGAATGGAATGGAATGGAATGGAATGGAATGGAATCGAATGAAATGGAATCAACACGAATGGAATGGAATGGAATGGAATGGAATCCACCCGAATGGAATGGAATGGAATCGAATGGAATGGAAAGGAATCAACCCGAATGGAATGGATTGGAATCTAATGGAATGGAATGGAATGGAATGGAATCTACCGGAATGGAATGGAATGGAATGGAATGGAATCAACCCGAATAAAATGGAATGGAAAGGAATGGAATGGAATGAAATCGAATGGAATGGAATCACCCCAATGGAATGGAATGGAATGGAATGGAATCAACCGGAATGGAATGGAATGGAAAGTCATGGAATGGAATGGAAAGGAATCAACCCGAATGGAATGGAATGAAGTGGAATGGAATGGAATGGAATGGAATGAATTGGAATGGAATGGAAACAACCCGAATGGAATGGAATGCAATGGAATGGAATGGAATCAACCCCAATGGAATTGATTGGAATGGAATGGAGTGGAGTGGAGTGGAGTGGATTGGAGTGGAATGGAATGAAATGGAATGGAATAGAATGGAATGGAATGGAATGGAATAGAGTGCAATGGAATGGGATGGAATCAACCCAAATGGAATGGAAAGGAATGGAATGAAATGCCATCAACCCGAATGGAATGGAATGGAATGAAATGGAAAGGAATGGAATGGAATGAATCGGAAAGGAATGGAATGGAATGGAATGGAATGGAATCAAACCGAATAAAATGGAATGGAATGGATTGGGATGGAATGGATTCCACCGGAATGGAATGGAATGGAATGGAATGGAATGGAATCAAACCGAATAAAATGGAATGGAATGGACTGGGATGGAATGGAATCCACCGGAATGGAATGGAATGGAAAGGAATCCACCGGAATGGAATGGAGTGGTATGGAATGGAAAGGAATGGTATGGAATGGAATGGAATCAAACGGAATGGAATGGAATGGAATGCAATCAACCCGAATAGAATGGAATGGAATGTAATGGAATAGAATGGAATCACCCCAATGGAATGGAATGGAATGGAATTGAATCAACACGAATGGAATGGAATGGAATGGAATGGAATGGAATCGAATGGAATAGAATGGAATCAACCCGAAAGGAATGGAATGGAATGGAATGGAATCACCCAGAATGGTATGGACTGCAATTCAATGGAATGGAGTGGAATCAACCGGAATAGAATGGAATGGAATGGAATGGAATGGAAAGGAATGGAATGGAATGGAATCAACCCGAATGGAATGGATTGGACTGGAATGGAATCAACAGGAATGGAATGGAGAGGAATGGAATGGAATGGAACGGAATCAACCTGAGTGGAATGGAACGGAATGGAATGGAATGGAATGGAATGAAAAGAAATAGAATCAACCTCAATGGAATGGAATGGAATGGAAACAGCCCGAATGGAATGGAAGGGAATGGGATGGAATGGAATGGTATTGAATCAATCCAAATGGAATGGAAAGGAATGGAATGGAATCAACCCGAATGAAATGGAATGGAATGGAATGGAATGGAATGAAATCAACCTGAATGGTATGGAATGGAATGGAATGGAATGGATCCAACGTGAATGGAATGGAATGGAATGGAATGGAATGGAAAGGAATCAACCGGAATGGAATGGAATGTAATGGAATGGAATGGAATGGATACAACTCGAATGGAATGGAACGGAATGGAATGGAATGGAATGGAACAAACCTGAATGGATTGGTATGGTATGGAATGGAATGGAATGGAATGGAAAGCAATGGAATGGAATCAACACGAATGGAATGGAATGGAATGGTATGGAATGGAATGGAATGGAATGGAATGGAATGGAATAAACCCGAATGGAATGGAAGGGAATGGAATGGAATGGAAGGGAATCAATACGAATGGAATGGAATGGAATGGAATGGAACGGAATCAACCAGAATGCAATGGAATGGAATGGAATGGAAAGGAATAGAATCAACCTGAATGGAATGGAATGGAATAGAATGGAATCAGCCCAAATGGAATGGAATGCAAAGGGATGGAATGGAATGGAATGGAATCTACCCAAATGGAATGGAAAGGAATGGAATGGAATCAACCCGATTGCAATGGAATGAAATCAACATGAATGGAATGGAATCAACATGAATGGAATGGAATGGAATGGAATGGAATGGAATGGAATGGAATGGAATGCAATGGAATTGAGTCAACCCGAATAGAATGGAATGGAATGAAACGAATTGAATGGAAAGGAATGGAACTGAATCAACTGGAATGGAATGGAATGGAATGGAATGCAATGGAATGGAGTCAACCCGAATGGAATGGAATGGAATGAAAGGAATTGAAGGGAAAGGAATGGAACTGAATCAAATGGAATGCAATGGAATGGAATGGAATGGAATGGAATGGAATGGAATGGAATCAACTCGAATGGAATGGAATGGAATGGAATGGAATGGAACCAACCTGAATGGAATGGAATGGAATGGAATGGAATGGAATGGAATGGAACCAACCTGAATGGAATAGAATGGAATGGAATGGAATGGAATGGAACGGAATGGAATCAACACGAATGGAATGGAAGGGAATGGAATGGAATGGAATCAACCTGAATGGAATGGAATGGAATGGAATGGAATGGAATGGAATGGAATGGAATGGAATCAACCTGAATGGAATGGAATGGAATGGAATGGGATGGAATCAACCGGAATATATTGTAATGTAATGGAATGGAATGCAGAAAAAGGGAACGGAATGGAATGGAAGCGAATCAAACCGAATGGAATGGAATGGAATGGAATGGAATGGAATGGAATGGAATGGAACTGAATGGAATGGAATGGAATCAACCCGAATGGAAAGGAATGGAATGGAAAGTAATTGAATGGAATGGAAAGTAAAGGAATGGAAAGGATTGGAATGGAATCAACCCGAATTGAATGGAATGGAATGGAATCAACCGGAGTGGAATGGAATGGAATGGAATGGAATCAACCCGAATGGAATGGAATGGAATGGAATGGAATGGAATCAACGCGAATGGAACTAAATGCAATGGAATGGAATGGAAAGGAATCAAACTGAATAGAATGGAATGGAGTGGAACAGAATAGAATAGAATCAAACAGAATGGAGTGGAATGGATTGGAATGGAATGGAATGGAATGGAATCAACCAGAATGGAATGGAATGGAATGGAATCAACCCGAATGGAATGGAATGGAATGGAATGGAATGGAATGGAACGGAACGGAATAGAATCGAATCACCGCAATGGAATGGAATGGAATGGAATGAAATTGAATGGAATGGAATCAACCCGAATGGAATGGAATGGAATGGAATGGAACGGAATGGAATTGAATAGAATGGAATGGAATCAAACCGAATGGAATTGATTGGAATGGAATGGAGTGGAGTGGAGTGGAGTGGACGGGATTGGAGTGGAATGGAATGGAATGGAATGGAATAGAATGGAATGGAATGAAATGCAATAGAGTGCAATGGAATGGGATGGAATCAACCCAAATGGAATGGAAAGGAATGGAATGAAATGCCATCAACCAGAATAGAATGGAATGGAATGAAATGGAAAGGAATGTAATGGAATGGAATGGAATCAAACAGAATAAAATGGAATGGAATGGAATGGGAGGGAATGGAATCCACCGGAATGGAATGGAATGGAATGGAATGGAATCCACTGGAATAGAATGGAATGGAATGGAATGGAATGGAATCAACCGGAATGGAATGTAATGGAATGGAATCAACCAGAATAGAATGGAATGGAATGGAATGGAATAGAATGGAATCACACAAATGGAATGGAATGGAATGGAATGGAATCAACACGGATGGAATGGAATGGAATGGAATGGAATGGAATGGAATCAACCTGAATGGAATGGAATGGAATGGAATGGAATGGAATGGAATGGAATGGAATCACCCAGAATGGTATGGACTGGAATGCAATGGAATGGAGAGGACTCAACCCGATTAGAATGGAATGGAATGGAATGGAATGGAATGGAATGGAATGAACTCGAATGGAATGGAATGGAATGGAATGGAATGGAATGAAATGGAATGGAACCAACCTGAATGGAATGGAATGGAATGGAATGGAACGGAATGGAATCAACACGATTGGAATGGAATGGAATGGAATGGAATGGAATCACCCAGAATGGTATGGACTGGAATTCAATGGAATGGAGTGGAATCAACCCGAATAGAATGGAATGGAATGGAATGGAATGGAATGGAATGGAATGGAATGGCATGGAATGGAAAGGAATGGAATGGAATGGAATCAACCCGAATGGAATGGAATGGAATGGAATGGAATGGAATCAACACGAATGGAATGGAATGGAATGGAATGGAATGGAATGGAACGGAATCAACCTGAGTGGAATGGAACAGAATGGAATGGAATGGAATGGAATGGAAAGGAACAGAATCAACCTCAATGGAATGGAATGGAATGGAATCAGCCCGAATGGAATGGAATGGAATGGGATGGAATGGAATGGAATTGAATCAACCCAAATGGAATGGAATCGAATGGAATGGAATCAACCCGAATGGAATGGAATGGAATGGAATGGAATGGAATGGAATGGAATGAAATCAACCTGAATGGTATGGAATGGAATGGAATGGAATGGAATGGAATGGAATGGAACGGAATGGAATCAACACGTTTGGAATGGAATGGAATGGAATGGCATGGAATCACCCAGAATGGTATATACTGGAATTCAATGGAATGGAGTGGAATCAACCCGAATAGAATGGAATGGAATGGAATGGAATGGAATGGAATGGAAAGGAATGGAATGGAATGGAATCAACCCGAATGGAATGGAATGCAATGGAATGGAATGGAATGGAATGGAATCAACACGAATGGAATGGAACGGAATGGAATGGAACGGAATCAACCTGAGTGGAATTGAACGGAATGGAATGGAATGGAATGGAATGGAAAGGAATAGAATCAACCTCAATGGAATGGAATGGAATGGAATCAGCCCGAATGGAATGGAATGGAATGGAATGGAATGGAATGGAATGGAATAAAGCCGAATGGAATGGAATGGAATGGAAGGGAATCAATACCATTGGAATGGAATGGAATGGAATGGAACGGAATCAACCAGAATGGAATGGAATGGAATGGAAAGGAATAGAATCAACCTGAATGGAATGGAATGGAATGGAATGGAATCAGCCCAAATGGAATGGAATGCAATGGGATGGAATGGAATGGAATGGAATCTACCCAAATGGAATGGAATGGAATGGAATGGAATAAACCCGATTGCAATGGAATGAAATCAACATGAATGGAATGGAATCAACATGAATGGAATGGAATGGAATGGAATGGAATGGAATGGAATGGAATGGAATAGAATCAAACGGAATGGAGTGGAATGGAATGGAATGGAATGGAATGGAATCAACCAGAATGGAATGGAATGGAATGGAATCAACCCGAATGGAATGGAATGGAATGGAATGGAATGGAATGGAACGGAACGGAATAGAATCGAATCACTCCAATGGAATGGCATGGAATTGAATGGAATGGAATGGAATGGAATCAACCCGAATGGAATTGATTGGATTGGAATGGAGTGGAGTGGAGTGGAGTGGACGGGATTGGAGTGGAATGGAATGGAATGGAATGGAATAGAATGGAATGGAATGGAAAGCAATAGAGTGCAATGGAATGGGATGGAATCAACCCAAATGGAATGGAAAGGAATGGAATGAAATGCCATCAACCCGAATGGAATGGAATGGAATGAAATGGAAAGGAATGGAATGGAATGGAATGGAATGGAATCAAACCGAATAAAATGGAATGGAATGGAATGGGAGGGAATGGAATCCAACGGAATGGAATGGAATGGAATGGAATGGAATCAACCGGAATGGAATGTAATGGAATGGAATCAACCCGAATAGAATGGAATGGAATGGAATGGAATAGAATGGAATCACCCCAATGGAATGGAATGGAATGGAATGGAATCAACACGAATGGAATGGAATGGAATGGAATGGAATGGAATGGAATGGAACGGAATCAACCCGAATGGAATGGAATGGAATGCAATGGAATCACCCAGAATGGTATGGACTGGAATGCAATGGAATGGAGTGGAATCAACATGAATACAATGGAATGGAATGGAATGGAATGGAATGGAATGGAATGGAATGGAATCAACTCGAATGGAATGGAATGGAATCGAATGGAATGGAATGGAATGGAATGGAATGAAATGGAATGGAAGCAACCTGAATAGTATGGAATGGAATGGAATGGAATGGAATGGAATGGAATCCACTCGAATGGAATGGAATGGAATCGAATGGAATGGAATGGAATGGAATGGAATGAAATGGAATGGAACCAACCTGAATGGTATGGAATGGAATGGAATGAAATGGAATGGAATCCACCCGAATGGAATGGAATGGAAAGGAGTCAACTCGAATTGAATGGATTGAAATCTAATGGAATGGAATGGAATGGAATGGAATGGAATCGAATGAAATGGAATCATCACGAACGGAATGGAATGGAATGGAATGGAATCCACCCGAATGGAATGGAATGGAATCGAATGGAATGGAAAGGAATCTACCCGAATGGAATGGATTGGAATCTAATGGAATGGAATGGAATGGAATGGAATCTACCGGAATGGAATGGAATGGAATGGAATGGAATGGAATCAACCCTAATAAAAAGGAATGGAAAGGAATGGAATGGAATGAAATCGAATGGAATGGAATCACCCCAATGGAATGGAATGGAATGGGATGGAATGGAATGGAATCAACCCGAATGGAATGGAATGGAATGGAATGGAATGGAATGGAATCACCCAGAATGGTATGGACTGGAATGCAATGGAATGGAGAGGAATCAACCAGAATAGAGTGGAATGGAATGGAATGGAATGGAATGGAATGGAATGGAATCAACTCGAATGGAATGGAATGGAATTGAATGGAATTGAATGGAATGGAATGGAATGAAATGGAATGGAACCAAGCTGAATGGAATGGTATGGAATGGAATGGAATGGAATGGAATGGAATGGAATGGAACGGAATGGAATCAACACGAATGGAATGGAATGGAATGGAATGGAATGGAATGGAATCACCCAGAATGGTCTATACTGGAATTCAATGGAATGGAGTGGAATCAACCCGAATAGAGTGGAATGGAATGGAATGGAATGGAATGGAATGGAATGGAAAGGAATGGAATGGAATGGTATCAACCCGAATGGAATGGAATGGAATGGAATGGAATGGAATGGAATGGAATCAACACGAATGGAATGGAATGGAATGGAATGAAATGGAATGGAACGGAATCAACCTGAGTGGAATGGAACGGAATGGAATGGAATGGAATGTAATGGAAAGGAATAGAATCAACCTTAATGCAATGGAATGGAATGGAATCAGCCCGAATGGAATGGAATGGAATGGAATGGAATGGAATGGAATAGAATAAACCAGAATGGAATGGAATGGAATGGAAGGGAATCAATACCAATGGAATGGAATGGAATGGAATGGAACGGAATCAACCAGAATGGAATGGAATGGAATGGAAAGGAATAGAATCAACCTGAATGGAATGGAATGGAATGGAATGGAATCAGCCCAAATGGAATGGAATGCAATGGGATGGAATGGAATGGAATGGAATCTACCCAAATGGAATGGAATCGAATGGAATGGAATCAACCCGATTGCAATGGAATGAAATCAACATGAATGGAATGGAATCAACATAAATGGAATGGAATGGAATGGAATGGAATGGAATGGAATAGAATCAAACGGAATGGAGTGGAATGGAATGGAATGGAATGGAATGGAATGGAATGGAATGGAATCAACCAGAATGGAATGGAATGGAATGGAATCAACCCGAATGGAATGGAATGGAATGGAACGGAACGGAATAGAATCGAATCACCCCAATGGAATGGAATGGAATTGAATTGAATGGAATGGAATGGAATCAACCCGAATGGAATTGATTGGATTGGAATGGAGTGGAGAGGAGTGGAGTGGACGGGATTGGAGTGGAATGGAATGGAATGGAATGGAATGGAAAGGAATGGAATGGAATGGAATCAACCCGAATGGAATGGAATGGAATGGAATGGAATGGAATGGAATCAACACGAAGGGAATGGAACGGAATGGAATGGAACGGAATCAACCTGAGTGGAATGGAACGGAATGGAATGGAATGGAATGGAATGGAATGGAATGGAAAGGAAAAGAATCAACCTCAATGGAATGGAATGGAATGGAATCAGCCCGAATGGAATGGAATGGAATGGAATGGAATGGAATGGAATAAACCCGAATGGAATGGAATGGAATGGAAGGGAATCAATGCCAATGGAATGGAATGGAATGGAATGGAACGGAATCAACCAGAATGGAATGGAATGGAATGGAATGGAATAGAATCAACCTGAATGGAATGGAATGGAATGGAATGGAATCAGCCCAAATGGAATGGAATGCAATGGGATGGAATGGAATGGAATGGAATGGACTGGAATAGAATCAACCTGAATGGAATGGAATGGAATGGAATGGAATCAGCCCAAATGGAATGGAATGCAATGGGATGTAATGGAATGGAATGGAATCTACCCAAATGGAATGGAATGGAATGGAATCAACACAATTGCAATGGAATGAAGTCAACATGAACGGAATGGAATCAACATGAATGGAATGGAATGGAATGGAATGGAATGGAATGGAGTGGAATAGAATCAAACGGAATGGAGTGGAATGGAATGGAATGGAATGGAATGGAATGAAATCAACCAGAATGAAATGGAATGGAATGGAATCAACCCGAATGGAATGGAATGGAATGGAATGGAATGGTATGGAACGGAACGGAATAGAATCGAATCACCCCAATGGAATGGCATGGAATTGAATGGAATGGAATGGCATGGAATCAACCCGAATGGAATTGATTGGATTGGAATGGAGTGGAGTGGTGTGGAGTGGACGGGATTGGAGTGGAATGGAATGGAATGGAATGGAATAGATTGGAATGGAATGGAATGCAATAGAGTGCAATGGAATGGGATGGAATCAACCCAAATGGAATGGAAAGGAATGGAATGAAATGCCATCAACCCGAATGGAATGGAATGGAATGAAATGGAAAGGAATGGAATGGAATGGAATGGAATGGAATGGAATGGAATCAAACCGAATAAAATGGAATGGAATGGAATGGGAGGGAATGGAATCCACCGGAATGGAATGGAATGGAATGGAATGGAATCAACCGGAATGGAATGTAATGGAATGGAATCAACCCGAATAGAATGGAATGGAATGGAAAGGAATAGAATGGAATCACCCCAATGGAATGGAATGGAATGGAAAGGAATCAACACGAATGGAATGGAATGGAATGGAATGGAACGGAATCAACCCGAATGGAATGGAATGGAATGGAATCACCCAGAATGGTATCGACTGGAATGCAATGGAATGGAGTGGAATCAACCTGAATACAATGGAATGGAATGGAATGGAATGGAATGGAATGGAATGGAATTGAATGGAATCCACCCGAATGGAATGGAATGGAATGGAATGGAATGGAATGGAATGAAATGGAATGTAACCAACCTGAATGGTATGGTATGGAATTGAATGAAATGGAATGGAATCCACCCGAATGGAATGGAATGGAAAGGAATCAACTCGAATTGAATGGATTGGAATCTAATGGAATGGAATGGAATGGAATGGAATCGAATGAAATGGAATCATCACGAACGGAATGGAATGGAATGGAATGGAATCCACCCGAATGGAATGGAATGGAATCGAATGGAATGGAAAGGAATCTACCCGAATGGAATGGATTGGAATCGAATGGAATAGAAAGGAATCTACCCGAATGGAATGGATTGGAATCTAATGGAATGGAATGGAATGGAATGGAATCTACCGGAATGGAATGGAATGGAATGGAATGGAATGGAATCAACCCGAATAAAATGGAATGGAAAGGAATGGAATGGAATGAAATCGAATGGAATGGAATCACCCCAATGGAATGGAATGGAATGGAATGGAATGGAATGGAATCAACCCGAATGGAATGGAATGGAATGGAATGGAATGGAATGGAATGGAATGGAATCACCCAGAATGGTACGGACTGAAATGCAATGGAATGGAGAGGAATCAACCCGAATAGAGTGGAATGGAATGGAATGGAATGGAATGGAATGGAATGGAATGGAATGGAATGGAATCAACTCGAATGGAATGGAATGGAATTGAATGGAATTGAATGGAATGGAATGGAATGAAATGGAATGGAACCAAGCTGAATGGAATGGAATGGAGTGGAATGGAATGGAATGGAATGGAATGGAATCAACACGAATGGAATGGAATGGAATGGAATGGAATGGAATGGAATCACCCAGAATGGTATATACTGGAATTCAATGGAATGGAGTGGAATCAACCCGAATAGAATGGAATGGAATGGAATGGAATGGAATGGAATGGAATGGAAAGGAATGGAATGGAATGGAATCAACCCGAATGGAATGGAATGGAAAGGAATCGAATGGAATGGAATCAACCCGAATGGAATGGAATGGAATGGAATGGAATGGAATGGAATGGAATGGAATGGAATGGAATGGAATCAACACGAATGGAATGGAATGGAATGGAACGGAATCAACCTGAGTGGAATGGAACGGAATGGAATGGAATGGAATGGAATGGAAAGGAATAGAATCAACCTTAATGGAATGGAATGGAATGGAATCAGCCCGAATGGAATGGAATGGAATGGAATGGAATGGAATGGAATGGAATGGAATGGAATGGAATAAACACGAATGGAATGGAATGGAATGGAAGGGAATCAATACCAATGGAATGGAATGGAATGGAATGGAACGGAATCAACCAGAATGGAATGGAATGGAATGGAAAGGAATAGAATCAACCTGAATGGAATGGAATGGAATGGAATGGAATCAGCCCAAATGGAATGGAATGCAATGGGATGGAATGGAATGGAATGGAATCTACCCAAATGGAATGGAATGGAATGGAATGGAATCAACATGAATGGAATGGAATCAACATAAATGGAATGGAATGGAATGGAATGGAATGGAATAGAATCAAACGGAATGGAGTGGAATGGAATGGAATGGAATGGAATGGAATGGAATGGAATCAACCAGAATGGAATGGAATGGAATGGAATCAACCCGAATGGAATGGAATGGAATGGAATGGAACGGAACGGAATAGAATCGAATCACCCCAATGGAATGGAATGGAATGGAATGAAATTGAATGGAATGGAATCAACCCGAATGGAATGGAATGGAATGGAATGGAATTGAATGGAATGGAATGGAATCAACCCGAATGGAATTGATTGGAATGGAATGGAGTGGAGTGGAGTGGAGTGGACGGGATTGGAGTGGAATGGAATGGAATGGAATGGAATAGAATGGAATGGAATGAAATGCAATAGAGTGCAATGGAATGGGATGGAATCAACACAAATGGAATGGAAAGGAATGGAATGAAATGTCATCAACCCGAATGGAATGGAATGGAATGAAATGGAAAGGAATGGAATGGAATGGAATGGAATCAAACCGAATAAAATGGAATGGAATGGAATGGGAGGGAATGCAATCCAACGGAATGGAATGGAATGGAATGGAATGGAATGGAATCCACTGGAATAGAATGGAATGGAATGGAATGGAATGGAATGGAATGGAATGGAATCAACCGGAATGGAATGTAATGGAATGGAATCAACCCGAATAGAATGGAATGCAATGGAATGGAATAGGATTGAATCACAACAATGGAATGGAATGGAATGGAATGCAATCAACACGGATGGAATGGAATGGAATGGAATGGAATGGAATGGAATCAACCCGAATGGAATGGAATGGAATGGAATGGAATGGAATCACCCAGAATGGTATGGACTGGAATGCAATGGAATGGAGAGGAATCAACCCGAATAGAATGGAATGGAATGGAATGGAATGGAATGGAATGGAATCAACTCGAATTGAATGGAATGGAATTGAATGGAATTGAATGGAATGTAATGGAATGAAATGGAATGGAACCAACCTGAATGGAATGGAATGGAATGGAATGGAATGGAATGGAATGGAACGGAATGGAATGAAATGGAATGGAATCAACTCGAATGGAATGGAATGCAATGGAATGCAATGGAATGGAATCAACCCGAATGGAATTGAATGTAATGGGATGGAATGGAATACAAAGGAATCAGCCCGAATGGAATGGAACGGAATGGAATCAACCCGAATGGAATGGAATTGAATGGATTCAACCCGAATGGAATGGAATGGAATGGAATGGAATGGAATGGAATCAACCGGAACGGAATGGAATCGAATGGAATGGAGTGGAATGGAATCAACCGGAATGGAATGGAATGAAATGGAATGTAATGTAATGGAACGGAATGGAATAGAATATTATCAACCCGAATGGAATGATTTGGAATGGAATGGAATGGAATCAACCCGAATGGAATGGAATGGAAAGGAATGGAATGGAATAAACCCGAATGGAATGGAATGGAATCAACCCGAATGGAATGGAATGGAATGGAATGAAAGCAACCCAAGTGGAATGGAATGGAATGGAATGGAATGGAATGGAATGGAATAGAATCAACCCGAATGGAACGGAATGGAATGGAATGGAATCAACCCGAATGAAATGGAATGGAATGGAATGGAATGGAGTTGAATGGAATCAACCCGAATGGAATGGAATGGAATGGAATGGAATTGATTGGAATGGAATGGAGTCAACCCAAGTGGAATGGAATGGAATGGAATGGAATGGAACGCAATGGAATAGAATAAACCCGATTGGAACGGAACGGAATGGAATGGAATGGAATGCTATGGAATCAACCCGAATGGAATGGAATGGAATCGCATGGAATGGAATGGAATGGAATCAACCCAAATGGAAAGGAATTGAATGGAATAGAATGGAATGGAATCAACTGGAATGGAATATAATGGAATGGAATGGAATGGAAAGGAGTCAACCGGAATGGAATGGAATGGAATGGAATGGAATGGAATGGACTCAACCGGAATGGAATGGAATGGTATGGAATGGAATCAACCTAAATGGAAAGGAAAGGAATGGAATGGAGTCAAACCGAATGGAATGGAATGGAATGGAATGGAATCAACACGAATGGAATGGAGTGGAATGCAATGGATTGGAATGGAATCAACACTAATGGAATGGAATGGAATGGAATGGAATGGAATGGAATGGAATGAACCGGAATGGAATGCAATGGAATCAACCCGAATGAAATGGAATGGAATGGAATGGAATGGAGTGGAATGGAATCAACCCGAATGGAATGGAATAGAATAGATTGGAATGGAATGGAGTCAACCCAAGTGGAATGGAATGGAATGGAATGGAATGGAACGCAATGGAATAGAATAAACCCGATTGGAACGGAACGGAATGGAATGGAATGGAATGCTATGGAATCATCCCGAATGGAATGGAATGGAATCGGATGGAATGGAATCGAATGGAATCAACCCAAATGGAAAGGAATGGAATGTAATTGAATGGAATGGAATCAACCGGAATGGAATATAATGGAATAGAATGGAATGGAAAGGAGTCAACCGGAATGGAATGGAATGGAATGGAATGGAATCAACACGAATGGAATGGAGTGGAATGGAATGGAAGGGAATGGAGTCACCACTAATGGAATGGAATGGAATGGAACGGAATGGAATGGAATGGAATGGAATGAACCGGAATGGAATGGAATGGAATGGAATGCAATGGAATGGAATGGAATCAACCCGAATGGAATGGAATGGAATGGAATGGAATGGAATGGAATCAACCGGAATGGAATGGAATGGAATGGAACCAACCTAAATGGAAAGGAAAGGAATGGAATGGCGTGGAATTCAATCAACCCTAATGGAATGGAAGGAAATGGAATGGAATGGAATGGAACGGATTGGAATGGAAAGTTATCAATCCGAATGGAATTGTATGGAAAGGAATAGAATGGAATGGAAGGGAATCAACCCGAATGGAATGGAATGGAATGGAATGGAAAGGAATGGAATGGAATGGAATGGAATGGAATGGAATGGAATGGAATGGAATCAGCACGAATGGAATGGAATGGAATGGAATTGAATGGAATGGAATGGAATGGAATCACCCAGAATGGTATATACTGGAATTCAATGGAATGGAGTGGAATCAACCCGAATAGAATGGAATGGAATGGAATGCAATGGAATGGAATGGAATGGAATGGAAAGGAATGGAATGGAATGGAATCAACCCGAATGGAATGGAATGGAATGGAATGGAATGGAATGGAATGGAATGGAATCAACAAGAGTGGAATGGAATGGAATGGAATGGAATGGAATGGAATGGAACGGAATCAAACTGAGTGGAATGGAACGGAATGGAATGGAATGGAATGGAATGGAAAGGAATAGAATCAACCTTAATGGAATGGAATGGAATGGAATCAGCCCGAATGGAATGGAATGGAATGGAATGGAATGGAATAAACGCGAATGGAATGGAATGCAATGGAAGGGAATCAATACCAATGGAATGGAATGGAATGGAATGGAACGGAATCAACCAGAATGGAATGGAATGGAATCGAAAGGAATAGTATCAACCTGAATGGAATGGAATGGAATGGAATGGAATCAGCCCAAATGGAATGGAATGCAATGGGATGGAATGGAATGGAATGGAATCTACCCAAATGGAATGGAATGGAATGGAATGGAATCAACCCGATTGCAATGGAATGAAATCAACATGAAAGGAATGGAATCAACATAAATGGAATGGAATGGAATGGAATGGAATGGAATGGAATGGAATGGAATGGAATCAACCAGAATGGAATGGAATCAACCAGAATGGAATTGAATGGAATGGAATCAACCCGAATGGAATGGAATGGAATGGAACGGAACGGAATAGAATCGAATCACCCCAATGGAATGGAATGGAATTGAATTGAATGGAATGGAATGGAATCAACCCGAATGGAATTGATTGGATTGGAATGGAGTGGAGTGGAGTGGAGTGGACTGGATTGGAGTGGAATGGAATGGAATGGAATGGAATAGAATGGAATGGAATGGAATGCAATAGAGTGCAATGGAATGGGATGGAATCAACCCAAATGGAATGGAAAGGAATGGAATGAAATGCCATCAACCCGAATGGAATGGAATGGAATGAAATGGAAAGGAATGGAATGGAATGGAATGGAATGGAATCAAACCGAATAAAATGGAATGGAATGGAATGGGAGGGAATGGAATCCACCGGAATGGAATGGAATGGAATGGAATGGAATCCACTGGAATGGTATGGAATGGAATGGAATGGAATGGAATCAACCGGAATGGAATGTAATGGAATGGAATCAACCCGAATAGCATGGAATGGAATGGAATGGAATAGAATGGAATCACCCCAATGGAATGGAATGGAATGGAATGGAATCAACACGAATGGAATGGAATGGAATGGAATGGAATGGAATCAACCCGAATGGAAAGGAATGGAATGGAATGGAATGGAATCACCCAGAATGGTATGGACTGGAATGCAATGGAATGGAGTGGAATCAACCTGAATACAATGGATTGGAATGGAATGCAATGGAATGGAATGGAATGGAATCAACTCGAATGGAATGGAATGGAATGGAATGGAATGGAATGGAATGGAATGAAATGGAATTGAACCAACCTGAATGGAATGGAATGGAATGGAATGGAACGGAATGGAATCAACCTGAATGGTATGGAATGGAATGGAATGAAATGGAATGGAATCCACCCGAATGGAATGGAATGGAAAGGAATCAACACGAATTGAATGGATTGGAATCTAATGGAATGGAATGGAATGGAATCCAATGAAATGGAATCATGACGAACGGAATGGAATGGAATGGAATGGAATCCACCCGAATGGAATGGAATGGAATCGAATGGAATGGAAAGGAATCAACCCGAATGGAATGGATTGGAATCTAATGGAATGGAATGGAATGGAATGGAATCTACCGGAATGGAATGGAATGGAATGGAATGGAATCAACCCGAATAAAATTGAATGGAAAGGAATGGAATGGAATGAAACCGAATGGAATGGAATCACCCCAATGGAATGGAATGGAATGGAATGGAATCAAGCGGAGTGGAATGGAATGGAATGGAATGGAATCAACCCGAATGGAATGGAATGGAATGGAATGGAATGGAATGGAATCAACACGAATGGAACTAAATGCAATGGAATGGAATGGAAAGGAATCAAACAGAATAGAATGGAATGGAATGGAATGGAATGGAATGGAATGGAATGGAATGGAATGGAATAGAATCAAACGGAATGGAGTGGAATGGAATGGAATGGAATGGAATAGAATGGAATGGAATGGAATGCAATAGAGTGCAATGGAATGGGATGGAATCAACCCAAAAGGAATGGAAAGGAATGGAATGAAATGCCATCAACCCGAATGGAATGGAATGGAATGAAATGGAAAGGAATGGAATGGAATGGAATGGAATGGAATCAAACCGAATAAAATGGAATGGAATGGAATGGGAGGGAATGGAATCCACCGGAATGGAATGGAATGGAATGGAATGGAATCCACTGGAATGGTATGGAATGGAATGGAATCAACCGGAATGGAATGTAATGGAATGGAATCAACCCGAATAGCATGGAATGGAATGGAATGGAATAGAATGGAATCACCCCAATGGAATGGAATGGAATGGAATGGAATCAACACGAATGGAATGGAATGGAATGGAATGGAATGGAATGGAATGGAATCAACCCGAATGGAAAGGAATGGAATGGAATGGAATGGAATCACCCAGAATGGTATGGACTGGAATGCAATGGAATGGAGTGGAATCAACCTGAATACAATGGAATGGAATGGAATGGAATGGAATGGAATGGAATGGAATCAACTCGAATGGAATGGAATGGAATGGAATGGAATGGAATGGAATGGAATGGAATGAAATGGAATGGAACCAACCTGAATGGAATGGAATGGAATGGAATGGAACGGAATGGAATCAACCTGAATGGTATGGAATGGAATGGAATGAAATGGAATGGAATCCACCCGAATGGAATGGAATGGAAAGGAATCAACTCGAATTGAATGGATTGGAATCTAATGGAATGGAATGGAATGGAATCGAATGAAATGGAATCATGAGGAACGGAATGGAATGGAATGGAATGGAATCCACCCGAATGGAATGGAATGGAATCGAATGGAATGGAAAGGAATCAACCCGAATGGAATGGATTTGAATCTAATGGAATGGAATGGAATGGAATGGAATCTACCGGAATGGAATGGAATGGAATGGAATGGAATCAACCCGAATAAAATGGAATGGAAAGGAATGGAATGGAATGAAATCGAATGGAATGGAATCACCCCAATGGAATGGAATGGAATGGAATGCAATGGAATCAAGCGGAGTGGAATGGAATGGAATGGAATGGAATCAACCCGAATGGAATGGAATGGAATGGAATGGAATGGAATCAACACGAATGGAACTAAATGAAATGGAATGGAATGGAAAGGAATCAAACAGAATAGAATGGAATGGAATGGAATGGAATAGAATCAAACGGAATGGAGTGGAATGGAATGGAATGGAATGGAATAGAATGGAATGGAATGGAATGCAATAGAGTGCAATGGAATGGGATGGAATCAACCCAAATGGAATGGAAAGGAATGGAATGAAATGCCATCAACCCGAATGGAATGGAATGGAATGAAATGGAAAGGAATGGAATGGAATGGAATGGAATGGAATCAAACCGAATAAAATGGAATGGAATGGAATGGGAGGGAAAGGAATCCACCGGAAAGGAATGGAATGGAATGGAATGGAATCCACTGGAATGGTATGGAATGGAATGGAATGGAATGGAATCCACCGGAATGGAATGTAATGGAAGGGAATCAACCCGAATAGCATGGAATGGAATGGAATGGAATAGAATGGAATCACCCCAATGGAATGGAATGGAATGGAATGGAATGGAATGGAATGGAATGGAATCCACTGGAATGGTATGGAATGGAATGGAATGGAATGGAATCCACCGGAATGGAATGTAATGGAAGGGAATCAACCCGAATAGCATGGAATGGAATGGAATGGAATAGAATGGAATCACCCCAATGGAATGGAATGGAATGGAATGGAATGGAATCAACACGAATGGAATGGAATGGAATGGAATGGAATGGAATGGAATCAACCCGAATGGAAAGGAATGGAATGGAATGGAATGGAATCACCCAGAATGGTATGGACTGCAATGCAATGGAATGGATTGGAATCAACCTGAATACAATGGAATGGAATGGAATGGAATGGAATGGAATGGAATGGAATCAACTCGAATGGAATGGAATGGAATCGAATGGAATGGAATGGAATGGAATGGAATGGAATGAAATGGAATGGAACCAACCTGAATGGAATGGAATGGAATGGAATGGAACGGAATGGAATCAACCTGAATTGTATGGAATGGAATGGAATGAAATGGAATGGAATCCACCCGAATGGAATGGAATGGAAAGGAATCAACTCGAATTGAATGGATTGAAATCTAATGGAATGGAATGGAATGGAATCGAATGAAATGGAATCATGACGAACGGAATGGAATGGAATGGAATGGAATCCACCCGAATGGAATGGAATGGAATCGAATGGAATGGAAAGGAATCAACCCGAATGGAATGGATAGGAATCTAATGGAATGGAATGGAATGGAATGGAATCTACCGGAATGGAATGGAATGGAATGGAATGGAATCAACCCGAATAAAATTGAATGGAAAGGAATGTAATGGAATGAAATCGAATGGAATGGAATCACCCCACTGGAATGGAATGGAATGGAATGGAATGGAATGGAATCAAGCGGAGTGGAATGGAATGGAATGGAATGGAATCAACCCGAATGGAATGGAATGGAATGGAATGGAATGGAATCAACACGAATGGAACTAAATGCAATGGAATGGAATGGAAAGGAATCAAACAGAATAGAATGGAATGGAATGGAATGGAATGGAATGGAATAGAATCAAACGGAATGGAGTGGAATGGAATGGAATGGAATGGAATCAACTAGAATGGAATGGATTGGAATGGAATCAACCCGAATGGAATGGAATGGAATGGAATGGAATGGAACAGAACGGAATAGAATCGAATCACACCAATGGAATGGAATGGAATGGAATGAAATTGAATGGAATGGAATCAACCCGAATGGAATGGAATGGAATGGAATGGAATGGAATTGAATGGAATGGAATGGAATCAACCCGAATGGAATTGATTGGAATGGAATGGAGTGGAGTGGAGTGGAGTGGACGGGATTGGAGTGGAATGGAATGGAATGGAATGGAATAGAATGGAATGGAATGAAATGCAATAGAGTGCAATGGAATGGGATGGAATCAACCCAAATGGAATGGAAAGGAATGGAATGAAATGCCATCAACCCGAATGGAATGGAATGGAATGAAATGGAAAGGAATGGAATGGAATGGAATGGAATGGAATCAAACCAAATAAAATGGAATGGAATGGAATGGGAGGGAATGCAATCCAACGGAATGGAATGGAATGGAATGGAATGGAATGGAATCCACTGGAATAGAATGGAATGGAATGGAATGGAATGGAATGGAATGGAATGGAATGGAATGGAATCAAGCGGAATGGAATGTAATGGAACGGAATCAACCCGAATAGAATGGAATGGAATGGAATGGAATAGGATTGAATCACACCAAAGGAATGGAATGGAATGGAATGGAATCAACACGGATGGAATGGAATGGAATGGAATGGAATGGAATGGAATGGAATCAACCCGAATGGAATGGAATGGAATGGAAAGGACTGGAATGGAATCACCCAGAATGGTATGGACTGGAATGCAATGGAATGGAGAGGAATCAACCCGAATAGAATGGAATGGAATGGAATGGAATGGAATGGAATGGAATCAACTCGAATTGAATGCAATGGAATTGAATGGAATTGAATGGAATGGAATGGAATGAAATGGAATGGAACCAACCTGAATGGAATGGAATGGAATGGAATGGAATGGAATGGAATGGAACGGAATGGAATCAACACGAATGGAATGGAATGGAATGGAATGGAAAGGAATGGAATGGAATCACCCAGAATGGTATATACTGGAATTCAATGGAATGGAGTGGAATCAACCCGAATAGAATGGAATGGAATGGAATGGAATGGAATGGAATGGAATCAACCGGAATGGAATGTAATGGAATGGAATCAACCCGAATAGAATGGAATGCAATGGAATGGAATAGGATTGAATCACAACAATGGAATGGAATGGAATGGAATGCAATCAACACGGATGGAATGGAATGGAATGGAATGGAATGGAATGGAATGGAATCAACCCGAATGGAATGGAATGGAATGGAATGGAATGGAATCAACCAGAATGGTATGGACTGGAATGCAATGGAATGGAGAGGAATCAACCCGAATAGAATGGAATGGAATGGAATGGAATGGAATGGAATCAACTCGAATTGAATGGAATGGAATTGAATGGAATTGAATGGAATGTAATGGAATGAAATGGAATGGAACCAACCTGAATGGAATGGAATGGAATGGAATGGAATGGAATGGAATGGAATGGAACGGAATGGAATGAAATGGAATGGAATCAACTCGAATGGAATGGAATGCAATGGAATGCAATGGAATGGAATCAACCCGAATGGAATTGAATGTAATGGGATGGAATGGAATACAAAGGAATCAGCCCGAATGGAATGGAACGGAATGGAATCAACCCGAATGGAATGGAATTGAATGGATTCAACCCGAATGGAATGGAATGGAATGGAATGGAATGGAATGGAATGGAATCAACCGGAACGGAATGGAATCGAATGGAATGGAGTGGAATGGAATCAACCGGAATGGAATGGAATGAAATGGAATGTAATGTAATGGAACGGAATGGAATAGAATATTATCAACCCGAATGGAATGATTTGGAATGGAATGGAATGGAATCAACCCGAATGGAATGGAATGGAAAGGAATGGAATGGAATAAACCCGAATGGAATGGAATGGAATCAACCCGAATGGAATGGAATGGAATGGAATGAAAGCAACCCAAGTGGAATGGAATGGAATGGAATGGAATGGAATGGAATGGAATAGAATCAACCCGAATGGAACGGAATGGAATGGAATGGAATCAACCCGAATGAAATGGAATGGAATGGAATGGAATGGAGTTGAATGGAATCAACCCGAATGGAATGGAATGGAATGGAATGGAATTGATTGGAATGGAATGGAGTCAACCCAAGTGGAATGGAATGGAATGGAATGGAATGGAATGGAACGCAATGGAATAGAATAAACCCGATTGGAACGGAACGGAATGGAATGGAATGGAATGCTATGGAATCAACCCGAATGGAATGGAATGGAATCGCATGGAATGGAATGGAATGGAATCAACCCAAATGGAAAGGAATTGAATGGAATAGAATGGAATGGAATCAACTGGAATGGAATATAATGGAATGGAATGGAATGGAAAGGAGTCAACCGGAATGGAATGGAATGGAATGGAATGGAATGGAATGGACTCAACCGGAATGGAATGGAATGGTATGGAATGGAATCAACCTAAATGGAAAGGAAAGGAATGGAATGGAGTCAAACCGAATGGAATGGAATGGAATGGAATGGAATCAACACGAATGGAATGGAGTGGAATGCAATGGATTGGAATGGAATCAACACTAATGGAATGGAATGGAATGGAATGGAATGGAATGGAATGGAATGGAATGAACCGGAATGGAATGCAATGGAATCAACCCGAATGAAATGGAATGGAATGGAATGGAATGGAGTGGAATGGAATCAACCCGAATGGAATGGAATAGAATAGATTGGAATGGAATGGAGTCAACCCAAGTGGAATGGAATGGAATGGAATGGAATGGAACGCAATGGAATAGAATAAACCCGATTGGAACGGAACGGAATGGAATGGAATGGAATGCTATGGAATCATCCCGAATGGAATGGAATGGAATCGGATGGAATGGAATCGAATGGAATCAACCCAAATGGAAAGGAATGGAATGTAATTGAATGGAATGGAATCAACCGGAATGGAATATAATGGAATAGAATGGAATGGAAAGGAGTCAACCGGAATGGAATGGAATGGAATGGAATGGAATCAACACGAATGGAATGGAGTGCAATGGAATGGAAGGGAATGGAGTCACCACAAATGGAATGGAATGGAATGGAACGGAATGGAATGGAATGGAATGGAATGAACCGGAATGGAATGGAATGGAATGGAATGCAATGGAATGGAATGGAATCAACCCGAATGGAATGGAATGGAATGGAATGGAATGGAATGGAATCAACCGGAATGGAATGGAATGGAATGGAACCAACCTAAATGGAAAGGAAAGGAATGGAATGGCGTGGAATTCAATCAACCCTAATGGAATGGAAGGAAATGGAATGGAATGGAATGGAACGGATTGGAATGGAAAGTTATCAATCCGAATGGAATTGTATGGAAAGGAATAGAATGGAATGGAAGGGAATCAACCCGAATGGAATGGAATGGAATGGAATGGAAAGGAATGGAATGGAATGGAATGGAATGGAATGGAATGGAATGGAATGGAATCAGCACGAATGGAATGGAATGGAATGGAATTGAATGGAATGGAATGGAATGGAATCACCCAGAATGGTATATACTGGAATTCAATGGAATGGAGTGGAATGAACCCGAATAGAATGGAATGGAATGGAATGCAATGGAATGGAATGGAATGGAATGGAAAGGAATGGAATGGAATGGAATCAACCCGAATGGAATGGAATGGAATGGAATGGAATGGAATGGAATGGAATGGAATCAACAAGAGTGGAATGGAATGGAATGGAATGGAATGGAATGGAATGGAACGGAATCAACCTGAGTGGAATGGAACGGAATGGAATGGAATGGAATGGAATGGAAAGGAATAGAATCAACCTTAATGGAATGGAATGGAATGGAATCAGCCCGAATGGAATGGAATGGAATGGAATGGAATGGAATAAACGCGAATGGAATGGAATGCAATGGAAGGGAATCAATACCAATGGAATGGAATGGAATGGAATGGAACGGAATCAACCAGAATGGAATGGAATGGAATGGAAAGGAATAGTATCAACCTGAATGGAATGGAATGGAATGGAATGGAATCAGCCCAAATGGAATGGAATGCAATGGGATGGAATGGAATGGAATGGAATCTACCCAAATGGAATGGAATGGAATGGAATGGAATCAACCCGATTGCAATGGAATGAAATCAACATGAAAGGAATGGAATCAACATAAATGGAATGGAATGGAATGGAATGGAATGGAATGGAATGGAATGGAATGGAATCAACCAGAATGGAATGGAATCAACCAGAATGGAATTGAATGGAATGGAATCAACCCGAATGGAATGGAATGGAATGGAACGGAACGGAATAGAATCGAATCACCCCAATGGAATGGAATGGAATTGAATTGAATGGAATGGAATGGAATCAACCCGAATGGAATTGATTGGATTGGAATGGAGTGGAGTGGAGTGGAGTGGACTGGATTGGAGTGGAATGGAATGGAATGGAATGGAATAGAATGGAATGGAATGGAATGCAATAGAGTGCAATGGAATGGGATGGAATCAACCCAAATGGAATGGAAAGGAATGGAATGAAATGCCATCAACCCGAATGGAATGGAATGGAATGAAATGGAAAGGAATGGAATGGAATGGAATGGAATGGAATCAAACCGAATAAAATGGAATGGAATGGAATGGGAGGGAATGGAATCCACCGGAATGGAATGGAATGGAATGGAATGGAATCCACTGGAATGGTATGGAATGGAATGGAATGGAATGGAATCAACCGGAATGGAATGTAATGGAATGGAATCAACCCGAATAGCATGGAATGGAATGGAATGGAATAGAATGGAATCACCCCAATGGAATGGAATGGAATGGAATGGAATCAACACGAATGGAATGGAATGGAATGGAATGGAATGGAATCAACACGAATGGAAAGGAATGGAATGGAATGGAATGGAATCACCCAGAATGGTATGGACTGGAATGCAATGGAATGGAGTGGAATCAACCTGAATACAATGGATTGGAATGGAATGCAATGGAATGGAATGGAATGGAATCAACTCGAATGGAATGGAATGGAATGGAATGGAATGGAATGGAATGGAATGGAATGAAATGGAATTGAACCAACCTGAATGGAATGGAATGGAATGGAATGGAACGGAATGGAATCAACCTGAATGGTATGGAATGGAATGGAATGAAATGGAATGGAATCCACCCGAATGGAATGGAATGGAAAGGAATCAACACGAATTGAATGGATTGGAATCTAATGGAATGGAATGGAATGGAATCCAATGAAATGGAATCATGACGAACGGAATGGAATGGAATGGAATGGAATCCACCCGAATGGAATGGAATGGAATCGAATGGAATGGAAAGGAATCAACCCGAATGGAATGGATTGGAATCTAATGGAATGGAATGGAATGGAATGGAATCTACCGGAATGGAATGGAATGGAATGGAATGGAATCAACCCGAATAAAATTGAATGGAAAGGAATGGAATGGAATGAAACCGAATGGAATGGAATCACCCCAATGGAATGGAATGGAATGGAATGGAATCAAGCGGAGTGGAATGGAATGGAATGGAATGGAATCAACCCGAATGGAATGGAATGGAATGGAATGGAATGGAATCAACACGAATGGAACTAAATGCAATGGAATGGAATGGAAAGGAATCAAACAGAATAGAATGGAATGGAATGGAATGGAATGGAATGGAATGGAATGGAATGGAATGGAATAGAATCAAACGGAATGGAGTGGAATGGAATGGAATGGAATGGAATAGAATGGAATGGAATGGAATGCAATAGAGTGCAATGGAATGGGATGGAATCAACCCAAAAGGAATGGAAAGGAATGGAATGAAATGCCATCAACCCGAATGGAATGGAATGGAATGAAATGGAAAGGAATGGAATGGAATGGAATGGAATGGAATCAAACCGAATAAAATGGAATGGAATGGAATGGGAGGGAATGGAATCCACCGGAATGGAATGGAATGGAATGGAATGGAATCCACTGGAATGGTATGGAATGGAATGGAATCAACCGGAATGGAATGTAATGGAATGGAATCAACCCGAATAGCATGGAATGGAATGGAATGGAATAGAATGGAATCACCCCAATGGAATGGAATGGAATGGAATGGAATCAACACGAATGGAATGGAATGGAATGGAATGGAATGGAATGGAATCAACCCGAATGGAAAGGAATGGAATGGAATGGAATGGAATCACCCAGAATGGTATGGACTGGAATGCAATGGAATGGAGTGGAATCAACCTGAATACAATGGAATGGAATGGAATGGAATGGAATGGAATGGAATGGAATCAACTCGAATGGAATGGAATGGAATGGAATGGAATGGAATGGAATGGAATGGAATGAAATGGAATGGAACCAACCTGAATGGAATGGAATGGAATGGAATGGAACGGAATGGAATCAACCTGAATGGTATGGAATGGAATGGAATGAAATGGAATGGAATCCACCCGAATGGAATGGAATGGAAAGGAATCAACTCGAATTGAATGGATTGGAATCTAATGGAATGGAATGGAATGGAATCGAATGAAATGGAATCATGAGGAACGGAATGGAATGGAATGGAATGGAATCCACCCGAATGGAATGGAATGGAATCGAATGGAATGGAAAGGAATCAACCCGAATGGAATGGATTTGAATCTAATGGAATGGAATGGAATGGAATGGAATCTACCGGAATGGAATGGAATGGAATGGAATGGAATCAACCCGAATAAAATTGAATGGAAAGGAATGGAATGGAATGAAATCGAATGGAATGGAATCACCCCAATGGAATGGAATGGAATGGAATGCAATGGAATCAAGCGGAGTGGAATGGAATGGAATGGAATGGAATCAACCCGAATGGAATGGAATGGAATGGAATGGAATGGAATCAACACGAATGGTACTAAATGAAATGGAATGGAATGGAAAGGAATCAAACAGAATAGAATGGAATGGAATGGAATGGAATAGAATCAAACGGAATGGAGTGGAATGGAATGGAATGGAATGGAATAGAATGGAATGGAATGGAATGCAATAGAGTGCAATGGAATGGGATGGAATCAACCCAAATGGAATGGAAAGGAATGGAATGAAATGCCATCAACCCGAATGGAATGGAATGGAATGAAATGGAAAGGAATGGAATGGAATGGAATGGAATGGAATCAAACCGAATAAAATGGAATGGAATGGAATGGGAGGGAATGGAATCCACCGGAATGGAATGGAATGGAATGGAATGGAATCCACTGGAATGGTATGGAATGGAATGGAATGGAATGGAATCCACCGGAATGGAATGTAATGGAAGGGAATCAACCCGAATAGCATGGAATGGAATGGAATGGAATAGAATGGAATCACCCCAATGGAATGGAATGGAATGGAATGGAATGGAATGGAATGGAATCCACTGGAATGGTATGGAATGGAATGGAATGGAATGGAATCCACCGGAATGGAATGTAATGGAAGGGAATCAACCCGAATAGCATGGAATGGAATGGAATGGAATAGAATGGAATCACCCCAATGGAATGGAATGGAATGGAATGGAATGGAATCAACACGAATGGAATGGAATGGAATGGAATGGAATGGAATGGAATCAACCCGAATGGAAAGGAATGGAATGGAATGGAATGGAATCACCCAGAATGGTATGGACTGCAATGCAATGGAATGGATTGGAATCAACCTGAATACAATGGAATGGAATGGAATGGAATGGAATGGAATGGAATGGAATCAACTCGAATGGAATGGAATGGAATCGAATGGAATGGAATGGAATGGAATGGAATGAAATGGAATGGAACCAACCTGAATGGAATGGAATGGAATGGAATGGAACGGAATGGAATCAACCTGAATTGTATGGAATGGAATGGAATGAAATGGAATGGAATCCACCCGAATGGAATGGAATGGAAAGGAATCAACTCGAATTGAATGGATTGAAATCTAATGGAATGGAATGGAATGGAATCGAATGAAATGGAATCATGACGAACGGAATGGAATGGAATGGAATGGAATCCACCCGAATGGAATGGAATGGAATCGAATGGAATGGAAAGGAATCAACCCGAATGGAATGGATAGGACTCTAATGGAATGGAATGGAATGGAATGGAATCTACCGGAATGGAATGGAATGGAATGGAATGGAATCAACCCGAATAAAATTGAATGGAAAGGAATGTAATGGAATGAAATCGAATGGAATGGAATCACCCCACTGGAATGGAATGGAATGGAATGGAATGGAATGGAATCAAGCGGAGTGGAATGGAATGGAATGGAATGGAATCAACCCGAATGGAATGGAATGGAATGGAATGGAATGGAATCAACACGAATGGAACTAAATGCAATGGAATGGAATGGAAAGGAATCAAACAGAATAGAATGGAATGGAATGGAATGGAATGGAATGGAATAGAATCAAACGGAATGGAGTGGAATGGAATGGAATGGAATGGAATCAACTAGAATGGAATGGATTGGAATGGAATCAACCCAAATGGAATGGAATGGAATGGAATGGAATGGAACAGAACGGAATAGAATCGAATCACACCAATGGAATGGAATGGAATGGAATGAAATTGAATGGAATGGAATCAACCCGAATGGAATGGAATGGAATGGAATGGAATTGAATGGAATGGAATGGAATCAACCCGAATGGAATTGATTGGAATGGAATGGAGTGGAGTGGAGTGGAGTGGACGGGATTGGAGTGGAATGGAATGGAATGGAATGGAATAGAATGGAATGGAATGAAATGCAATAGAGTGCAATGGAATGGGATGGAATCAACCCAAATGGAATGGAAAGGAATGGAATGAAATGCCATCAACCCGAATGGAATGGAATGGAATGAAATGGAAAGGAATGGAATGGAATGGAATGGAATGGAATCAAACCAAATAAAATGGAATGGAATGGAATGGGAGGGAATGCAATCCAACGGAATGGAATGGAATGGAATGGAATGAAATGGAATCCACTGGAATAGAATGGAATGGAATGGAATGGAATGGAATAGAATGGAATGGAATGGAATGGAATCAACCGGAATGGAATGTAATGAAACGGAATCAACCCGAATAGAATGGAATGGAATGGAATGGAATAGGATTGAATCACACCAAAGGAATGGAATGGAATGGAATGGAATCAACACGGATGGAATGGAATGGAATGGAATGGAATGGAATGCAATGGAATCAACCCGAATGGAATGGAATGGAATGGAAAGGACTGGAATGGAATCACCCAGAATGGTATGGACTGGAATGCAATGGAATGGAGAGGAATCAACCCGAATAGAATGGAATGGAATGGAATGGAATGGAATGGAATGGAATCAACTCGAATTGAATGCAATGGAATTGAATGGAATTGAATGGAATGGAATGGAATGAAATGGAATGGAACCAACCTGAATGGAATGGAATGGAATGGAATGGAATGGAATGGAACGGAATGGAATCAACACGAATGGAATGGAATGGAATGGAATGGAATGGAATGGAATGGAATCACCCAGAATGGTATATACTGGAATTCAATGGAATGGAGTGGAATCAACCCGAATAGAATGGAATGGAATGGAATGGAATGGAATGGAATGGAAAGGAATGGAATGGAATGGAATCAACCCGAATGGAATGGAATGGAATGGAATGGAATGGAATGGAATGGAATGGAATCAACACGAATGGAATGGAACGGAATCAACCTGAGTTGAATGGAACGGAATGGAATGGAATGGAATGGAATGGAAAGGCATAGAATCAACCTCAATGGAATGGAATGGAATGGAATGGAATGGAATCAACACGAATGGAATGGAATGGAATGGAATGGAATGGAATGGAATGAAATGGAATGGAACCAACCTGAATGGTATGGAATGGAATGGAATGAAATGGAATGGAATCCACCCGAATGGAATGGAATGGAAAGGAATCAACTCGAATTGAATGGTTTGGAATCTAATGGAAGGGAATGGAATGGAATGGAATCGAATGAAATGGAATCATCACGAACGGAATGGAATGGAATGGAATGGAATCCACCCGAATGGAATGGAATGGAATCGAATGGAATGGAAAGGAATCTACCCGAATGGAATGGATTGGAGTCTAATGGAATGGAATGGAATGGAATGGAATCTACCGGAATGGAATGGAATGGAATGGAATGGAATGGAGTCAACTCGAATAAAATGGAATGGAAAGGAATGGAATGGAATGAAATCGAATGGAATGGAATCACCCCAATGGAATGGAATGGAATGGAATGGAATGGAATGGAATCAACCCGAATGGAATGGAATGGAATGGAATGGAATGGAATCACCCAGAATGGTATGGACTGGAATGCAATGGAATGGAGAGGAATCAACACGAATAGAGTGGAATGGAATGGAATGGAATGGAATGGAATGGAATGGAATGGAATGGAATGGAATCAACTCGAATGGAATGGAATGGAATTGAATGGAATTGAATGGAATGGAATGGAATGAAATGGAATGGAACCAAGCTGAATGGAATGGAATGGAATGGAATGGAATGGAATGGAACGGAATGGAATCAACACGAATGGAATGGAATGGAATGGAATGGAATGGAATGGAATGGAATGGAATGGAATCACCCAGAATGGTCTATACTGGAATTCAATGGAATGGAGTGGAATCAACCCGAATAGAATGGAATGGAATGGAATGGAATGGAATGGAATGGAATGGAATGGAAAGGAATGGAATGGAATGGAATCAACCCGAATGGAATGGAATGGAATGGAATGGAATGGAATGGAATGGAATCAACACGAATGGAATGGAATGGAATGGAATGGAATGGAATGGAACGGAATCAACCTGAGTGGAATGGAACGGAATGGAATGCAATGGAATGGAATGGAAAGGAATAGAATCAACCTTATTGGAATGGAATGGAATGGAATCAGCCCGAATGGAATGGAATGGAATGGAATGGAATGGAATAAACCCGAATGGAATGGAATGGAATGGAAGGGAATCAATACCAATGGAATGGAATGGAATGGAATGGAACGGAATCAACCAGAATGGAATGGAATGGAATGGAAAGGAATAGAATCAACCTGAATGGAATGGAATGGAATGGAATGGAATCAGCCCAAATGGAATGGAATGCAATGGGATGGAATGGAATGGAATGGAGTCTACCCAAAAGGAATGGAATGGAATGGAATGGAATCAACCCGATTGCAATGGAATGAAATCAACATGAATGGAATGGAATCAACATAAATGGAATGGAATGGAATGGAATGGAATAGAATCAAACGGAATGGAGTGGAATGGAATGGAATGGAATGGAATGGAATGGAATGGAATCAACCAGAATGGAATGGAATGGAATGGAATCAACCCGAATGGAATGGAATGGAATGGAACGGAACGGAATAGAATCGAATCACCCCAATGGAATGGAATGGAATTGAATTGAATGGAATGGAATGGAATCAACCCGAATGGAATTGATTGGATTGGAATGGAGTGGAGTGGAGTGGAGTGGACGGGATTGGAGTGGAATGGAATGGAATGGAATGGAATAGAATGTAATGGAATGGAATGCAATAGAGTGCAATGGAATGGGATGGAATCAACCCAAATGGAATGGAAAGGAATGGAATGAAATGCCATCAACCCGAATGGAATGGAATGGAATGAAATGGAAAGGAATGGAATGGAATGGAATGGAATGGAATCAAAACGAATAAAATGGAATGGAATGGAATGGGAGGGAATGGAATCCACCGGAATGGAATGGAATGGAATGGAATGGAATCCACTGGAATGGTATGGAATGGAATGGAATGGAATGGAATCAACCGGAATGGAATGTAATGGAATGGAATCAACCCGAATAGCATGGAATGGAATGGAATGGAATATAACGGAATCACCCCAATGGAATGGAATGGAATGGAATGGAATCAACACGAATGGAATGGAATGGAATGGAATCAACCCGAAAGGAAAGGAATGGAATGGAATGGAATGGAATCACCCAGAATGGTATGGACTGGAATGCAATGGAATGGAGTGGAATCAACCTGAATACAATGGAATGGAATGGAATGGAATGGAATGGAATGGAATCAACTCGAATGGAATGGAATGGAATGGAATGGAATGGAATGGAATGGAATGGAATGGAATGAAATGGAATGGAACCAACCTGAATGGAATGGAATGGAATGGAATGGAATGGAATGGAACGGAATGGAATCAACCTGAATGGTATTGAATGGAATGGAATGAAATGGAATGGAATCCACCCGAATGGAATGGAATGGAAAGGAATCAACTCGAATGGAATGGATTGGAATCTAATGGAATGGAATGGAATGGAATCGAATGAAATGGAATCATGGCGAACGGAATGGAATGGAATGGAATGGAATCCACCCGAATGGAATGGAATGGAATCGAATGGAATGGAAAGGAATCAACCCGAATGGAATGGATTGGAATCTAATGGAATGGAATGGAATGGAATGGAATGGAATCTACCGGAATGGCATGGAATGGAATGGAATGGAATCAACCCGAATAAAACTGAATGGAAAGGAATGGAATGGAATGAAATCGAATGGAATGGAATCACCCCAATGGAATGGAATGGAATGCAATGGAATGGAATGGAATCAAGCGGAGTGGAATGGAAGGGAATGGAATGGAATCAACCCGAATGGAATGGAATGGAATGGAATGGAATGGAATCAACACGAATGGAACTAAATGCAATGGAATGGAATGGAAAGGAATCAAACAGAATAGAATGGAATGGAATGGAATGGAATGGAATGGAATGGAATAGAATCAAACGGAATGGAGTGGAATGGAATGGAATGGAATGGAATCAACTAGAATGGAATGGATTGGAATGGAATCAACCCGAATGGAATGGAATGGAATGGAATGGAATGGAATGGAATGGAATGGAACGGAACGGAATAGAATCGAATCACACCAATGGAATGGAATGGAATGGAATGAAATTGAATGGAATGGAATCAACCCGAATGGAATGGAATGGAATGGAATGGAATGGAATGGAATGGAATGGAATGGAATCAACCCGAATGGAATTGATTGGAATGGAATGGAGTGGAGTGGAGTGGAGTGGACGGGATTGGAGTGGAATGGAATGGAATGGAATGGAATAGAATGCAATGGAATGAAATGCAATAGAGTGCAATGGAATGGGATGGAATCAACCCAAATGGAATGGAAAGGAATGGAATGAAATGCCATCAACCCGAATGGAATGGAATGGAATGAAATGGAAAGGAATGGAATGGAATGGAATGGAATGGAATCAAACCGAATAAAATGGAATGGAATGGAATGGGAGGGAATGGAATCCACTGGAAAAGAATGGAATGGAATGGAATGGAATGGAATGGAATGGAATCAACCGGAATGGAATGTAATGGAATGGAATCAACCCGAATAGAATGGAATGCAATGGAATGGAATAGGATTGAATCACACCAATGGAATGGAATGAAATGGAATGGAATCAACACGGATGGAATGGAATGGAATGGAATGGAATCAACCCGAATGGAATGGAATGGAATGGAATGGAATGGAATCACCCAGAATGGTATGGACTGGAATGCAATGGAATGGAGAGGAATCAACCCGAATAGAATGGAATGGAATGGAATGGAATGGAATGGAATGGAATGGAATCAACTCGAATTGAATGGAATGGAATTGAATGGAATTGAATGGAATGGAATGGAATGAAATGGAATGGAACCAACCTGAATGGAATGGAATGGAATGGAATGGAATGGAATGGAATGGAATGGAACGGAATGGAATCAACACGTTTGGAATGGAATGGAATGGAATGGCATGGAATCACCCAGAATGGTATATACTGGAATTCAATGGAATGGAGTGGAATCAACCCGAATAGAATGGAATGGAATGGAATGGAATGGAATGGAAAGGAATGGAATGGAATGGAATCAACCCGAATGGAATGGAATGCAATGGAATGGAATGGAATGGAATGGAATCAACACGAATGGAATGGAACGGAATGGAATGGAACGGAATCAACCTGAGTGGAATTGAACGGAATGGAATGGAATGGAATGGAATGGAAAGGAATAGAATCAACCTCAATGGAATGGAATGGAATGGAATCAGCCCGAATGGAATGGAATGGAATGGAATGGAATGGAATGGAATGGAATAAACCCGAATGGAATGGAATGGAATGGAAGGGAATCAATACCATTGGAATGGAATGGAATGGAATGGAACGGAATCAACCAGAATGGAATGGAATGGAATGGAAAGGAATAGAATCAACCTGAATGGAATGGAATGGAATGGAATGGAATCAGCCCAAATGGAATGGAATGCAATGGGATGGAATGGAATGGAATGGAATCTACCCAAATGGAATGGAATGGAATGGAATGGAATAAACCCGATTGCAATGGAATGAAATCAACATGAATGGAATGGAATCAACATGAATGGAATGGAATGGAATGGAATGGAATGGAATGGAATGGAATAGAATCAAACGGAATGGAGTGGAATGGAATGGAATGGAATGGAATGGAATCAACCAGAATGGAATGGAATGGAATGGAATCAACCCGAATGGAATGGAATGGAATGGAATGGAATGGAATGGAACGGAACGGAATAGAATCGAATCACCCCAATGGAATGGCATGGAATTGAATGGAATGGAATGGAATGGAATCAACCCGAATGGAATTGATTGGATTGGAATGGAGTGGAGTGGAGTGGAGTGGACGGGATTGGAGTGGAATGGAATGGAATGGAATGGAATAGAATGGAATGGAATGGAATGCAATAGAGTGCAATGGAATGGGATGGAATCAACCCAAATGGAATGGAAAGGAATGGAATGAAATGCCATCAACCCGAATGGAATGGAATGGAATGAAATGGAAAGGAATGGAATGGAATGGAATGGAATGGAATCAAACCGAATAAAATGGAATGGAATGGAATGGGAGGGAATGGAATCCAACGGAATGGAATGGAATGGAATGGAATGGAATCAACCGGAATGGAATGTAATGGAATGGAATCAACCCGAATAGAATGGAATGGAATGGAATGGAATAGAATGGAATCACCCCAATGGAATGGAATGGAATGGAATGGAATCAACACGAATGGAATGGAATGGAATGGTATGGAATGGAATGGAATGGAATGGAATGGAATGGAATCAACTCGAATGGAATGGAATGGAATCGAATGGAATGGAATGGAATGGAATGGAATGAAATGGAATGGAAGCAACCTGAATAGTATGGAATGGAATGGAATGGAATGGAATGGAATCCACTCGAATGGAATGGAATGGAATCGAATGGAATGGAATGGAATGGAATGGAATGAAATGGAATGGAACCAACCTGAATGGTATGGAATGGAATGGAATGAAATGGAATGGAATCCACCCGAATGGAATGGAATGGAAAGGAATCAACTCGAATTGAATGGATTGGAATCTAATGGAATGGAATGGAATGGAATGGAATGGAATCGAATGAAATGGAATCATCACGAACGGAATGGAATGGAATCCACCCGAATGGAATGGAATGGAATCGAATGGAATGGAAAGGAATCTACCCGAATGGAATGGATTGGAATCTAATGGAATGGAATGGAATGGAATGGAATCTACCGGAATGGAATGGAATGGAATGGAATGGAATGGAATCAACCCTAATAAAAAGGAATGGAAAGGAATGGAATGGAATGAAATCGAATGGAATGGAATCACCCCAATGGAATGGAATGGAATGGGATGGAATGGAATGGAATCAACCCGAATGGAATGGAATGGAATGGAATGGAATGGAATCACCCAGAATGGTATGGACTGGAATGCAATGGAATGGAGAGGAATCAACCAGAATAGAGTGGAATGGAATGGAATGGAATGGAATGGAATGGAATGGAATGGAATGGAATGGAATCAACTCGAATGGAATGGAATGGAATTGAATGGAATTGAATGGAATGGAATGGAATGAAATGGAATGGAACCAAGCTGAATGGAATGGAATGGAATGGAATGGAATGGAATGGAATGGAACGGAATGGAATCAACACGAATGGAATGGAATGGAATGGAATGGAATGGAATGGAATCACCCAGAATGGTCTATACTGGAATTCAATGGAATGGAGTGGAATCAACCCGAATAGAGTGGAATGGAATGGAATGGAATGGAATGGAATGGAATGGAAAGGAATGGAATGGAATGGTATCAACCCGAATGGAATGGAATGGAATGGAATGGAATGGAATGGAATGGAATCAACACGAATGGAATGGAATGGAATGGAATGGAATGGAATGGAACGGAATCAACCTGAGTGGAATGGAACGGAATGGAATGGAATGGAATGTAATGGAAAGGAATAGAATCAACCTTAATGCAATGGAATGGAATGGAATCAGCCCGAATGGAATGGAATGGAATGGAATGGAATGGAATGGAATAGAATAAACCAGAATGGAATGGAATGGAATGGAAGGGAATCAATACCAATGGAATGGAATGGAATGGAATGGAACGGAATCAACCAGAATGGAATGGAATGGAATGGAAAGGAATAGAATCAACCTGAATGGAATGGAATGGAATGGAATGGAATCAGCCCAAATGGAATGGAATGCAATGGGATGGAATGGAATGGAATGGAATCTACCCAAATGGAATGGAATGGAATGGAATGGAATCAACCCGATTGCAATGGAATGAAATCAACATGAATGGAATGGAATCAACATAAATGGAATGGAATGGAATGGAATGGAATGGAATGGAATAGAATCAAACGGAATGGAGTGGAATGGAATGGAATGGAATGGAATGGAATGGAATGGAATGGAATGGAATCAACCAGAATGGAATGGAATGGAATGGAATCAACCCGAATGGAATGGAATGGAATGGAACGGAACGGAATAGAATCGAATCACCCCAATGGAATGGAATGGAATTGAATTGAATGGAATGGAATGGAATCAACCCGAATGGAATTGATTGGATTGGAATGGAGTGGAGAGGAGTGGAGTGGACGGGATTGGAGTGGAATGGAATGGAATGGAATGGAATGGAATGGAAAGGAATGGAATGGAATGGAATCAACCCGAATGGAATGGAATGGAATGGAATGGAATGGAATGGAATCAACACGAAGGGAATGGAACGGAATGGAATGGAACGGAATCAACCTGAGTGGAATGGAACGGAATGGAATGGAATGGAATGGAATGGAATGGAATGGAAAGGAAAAGAATCAACCTCAATGGAATGGAATGGAATGGAATCAGCCCGAATGGAATGGAATGGAATGGAATGGAATGGAATGGAATGGAATAAACCCGAATGGAATGGAATGGAATGGAAGGGAATCAATGCCAATGGAATGGAATGGAATGGAATGGAACGGAATCAACCAGAATGGAATGGAATGGAATGGAATGGAATAGAATCAACCTGAATGGAATGGAATGGAATGGAATGGAATCAGCCCAAATGGAATGGAATGCAATGGGATGGAATGGAATGGAATGGAATGGACTGGAATAGAATCAACCTGAATGGAATGGAATGGCATGGAATGGAATCAGCCCAAATGGAATGGAATGCAATGGGATGGAATGGAATGGAATGGAATCTACCCAAATGGAATGGAATGGAATGGAATCAACACAATTGCAATGGAATGAAGTCAACATGAACGGAATGGAATCAACATGAATGGAATGGAATGGAATGGAATGGAATGGAATGGAGTGGAATAGAATCAAACGGAATGGAGTGGAATGGAATGGAATGGAATGGAATGGAATGGAATGAAATCAACCAGAATGGAATGGAATGGAATGGAATCAACCCGAATGGAATGGAATGGAATGGAATGGAATGGTATGGAACGGAACGGAATAGAATCGAATCACCCCAATGGAATGGCATGGAATTGAATGGAATGGAATGGAATGGAATCAACCCGAATGGAATTGATTGGATTGGAATGGAGTGGAGTGGTGTGGAGTGGACGGGATTGGAGTGGAATGGAATGGAATGGAATGGAATAGATTGGAATGGAATGGAATGCAATAGAGTGCAATGGAATGGGATGGAATGAACCCAAATGGAATGGAAAGGAATGGAATGAAATGCCATCAACCCGAATGGAATGGAATGGAATGAAATGGAAAGGAATGGAATGGAATGGAATGGAATGGAATGGAATGGAATCAAACCGAATAAAATGGAATGGAATGGAATGGGAGGGAATGGAATCCACCGGAATGGAATGGAATGGAATGGAATGGAATCAACCGGAATGGAATGTAATGGAATGGAATCAACCCGAATAGAATGGAATGGAATGGAAAGGAATAGAATGGAATCACCCCAATGGAATGGAATGGAATGGAAAGGAATCAACACGAATGGAATGGAATGGAATGGAATGGAACGGAATCAACCCGAATGGAATGGAATGGAATGGAATCACCCAGAATGGTATGGACTGGAATGCAATGGAATGGAGTGGAATCAACCTGAATACAATGGAATGGAATGGAATGGAATGGAATGGAATGGAATGGAATGGAATTGAATGGAATCCACTCGAATGGAATGGAATGGAATGGAATGGAATGGAATGGAATGAAATGGAATGTAACCAACCTGAATGGCATGGTATGGAATTGAATGAAATGGAATGGAATCCACCCGAATGGAATGGAATGGAAAGGAATCAACTCGAATTGAATGGATTGGAATCTAATGGAATGGAATGGAATGGAATGGAATCGAATGAAATGGAATCATCACGAACGGAATGGAATGGAATGGAATGGAATCCACCCGAATGGAATGGAATGGAATCGAATGGAATGGAAAGGAATCTACCCGAATGGAATGGATTGGAATCTAATGGAATGGAATGGAATGGAATGGAATCTACCGGAATGGAATGGAATGGAATGGAATGGAATGGAATCAACCCGAATAAAATGGAATGGAAAGAATGGAATGGAATGAAATCGAATGGAATGGAATCACCCCAATGGAATGGAATGGAATGGAATGGAATGGAATGGAATCAACCCGAATGGAATGGAATGGAATGGAATGGAATGGAATGGAATGGAATCACCCAGAATGGTACGGACTGAAATGCAATGGAATGGAGAGGAATCAACCCGAATAGAGTGGAATGGAATGGAATGGAATGGAATGGAATGGAATGGAATGGAATCAACTCGAATGGAATGGAATGGAATTGAATGGAATTGAATGGAATGGAATGGAATGGAATGGAATGGAATCAACACGAATGGAATGGAATGGAATGGAATGGAATGGAATGGAATCACCCAGAATGGTATATACTGGAATTCAATGGAATGGAGTGGAATCAACCCGAATAGAATGGAATGGAATGGAATGGAATGGAATGGAATGGAATGGAAAGGAATGGAATGGAATGGAATCAACCCGAATGGAATGGAATGGAAAGGAATCGAATGGAATGGAATCAACCCGAATGGAATGGAATGGAATGGAATGGAATGGAATGGAATGGAATG